>NW_012148618.1:4149911-4187663 GCF_000956105.1 Propithecus coquereli
GGGAGGCTGAGGCAGGAGGATCGCTTGAGCCCAGGAGTTTGAGGTTGCTGTGAGCTAGGATGACGCCATGGCACTTTAGCCCGGGCAACAGAGTGAGACTCTGTCTCAAAAAAAAAAAGAAAAAAAAAAATGGAAAGACAGAGGAACTTAAAAAAAAAAATAATGGAGTCCTAAAAGAAAGGGAAAAAAGAAATGGAAGGATATGTAATAACTCAGGTGAAAAAAGTAAGAAGGGCTCTCAAGGGACTATGAGTCAGTACATCTTAGAAAAACAGCAACTGAACCTGGGCTGGGAAAATTCTTGGTACTGGGGCCAAGGTCCTGCTGGGTGGTGTGTCCAGAAGAAACTGAGACAGCTCTCTGCCTTCAACAATTCCATTGTAGGCTGTCCCCTGGCTGTGTGGATGCTGGGGCAGAGCCAGGCCAGAGTCGAATGATCAGCCAGGAAGAGTTTGCCAGGCAGCTACAGCTCTCCGATCCTCAGACGGCGGCTGGTGCCTTTAGCTACTTCCAGCAGGTAAAGGAGCTGGAACACAGAGGGCAGAACCCAGGCTTGCCCTCCAGGCTGACATGCTCAGGATTTAAGGACCGTATCCTAGCAGCCACATCAGTCACATTGGATGCCCAGTTTGGAGTCTGCACTGGGTGTTCTAACAGCTATTGTTAGACGGCCATCTGAGATCCACTGGAAGATTCATTTTTTTTGTCAAGTTTCCAATGCCTTGAAGGGCAAAGTTTTAATCATTGTGAGAAAGAACAAGTGAGAAATAATTGATCAGTAAGGTCTATACATTTCTGAAGCCACTTCAGAGATTGGCAGAGATGGGGAATCATAAGACCTTGTGGGGCACTGGGGGAGGGTCTCTGAAAAAGAGTCCTGAAGGTTAGATCGGAAAATGACATATAGAAGAAACAACACTAGACAGGTTAGACAGTTCAGAGTTTGAGACCCAGTAGTATTTATAATACTTGGGCAGATTATTTTAAATATTCTGTAGCTTCTATAGAGAATTCCTGAACTTTTTCAAGAATCTTAGCAAACCGTGTATTTCTTGGGATTTAACCCAAGTTTCCCCGTCAAATTATAATAATCCTCTTGTGTTTATAACATAAGATTTTTGTGTTTATAAACAACCAGCAGTGGTCCCAAGGGGCATTTTTTTGATCCAAGTTCCAGACTGTGGCTCTCAACATCCTCTGAAGGGACAGACCATGTGCATAGGTTCCTTAGATTGAGGCAGACTGTCCCTGAAAAGACCCTGTGGCAGAGTAGAAACAAAAACTCAGATGCTGTGGTCTCCCATAGACAGGCACAGCCGGCATCCTCCTTGGGTTTTTTTGTAAGAAATTATGCCAGCATCCCCCTTTCAATCTGTTGGACTAGTTCTGCCACCTAGGCTGAGTCAGAGGAGAGAACCAGTTTGTCCAGCTTGGGAGCCAGGAATGCCCTCCAGTGGCACATCAGAAACTTGATAGTAACTTCAGCATTCCTGAGGGATTCCCAGATATTCCTAGGGGATCCCTTTATGGGAAGGCTTTGTTGCCAGGTGACTTGGTATAGTTTGAGAAAGCCTATGACCAGAAAGGAATTCCAGGGCTCCTAGAGAGTTTGGGGCTCACAGTTCTGAGAGAAGCAGTCTCAGGTATTGTCCTCATGCCTGCTGAGAAGAGGGAAGAGCCCAAATCCATAGAGCAGGAGAGAGGATGCAGGGTCCCCACATTGCCCTGGTTTCTTTTTCACTCTGCAGGATGCCAAGGGTTTGGTGGACTTCCGAGATGTAGCCCTTGCACTAGCAGCTCTGGATGGGGGCAGGAGCCTGGAGGAGCTGACTCGCCTGGCCTTTGAGGTACCTGGGAAGTGGGGGCAATCTGGTGACTGTGTTCATCCCACACCAGGAAGTTTATGTGGTGTGCCGTTTGCACACACCCCTTCTAGCCCCTTGCCAACTGCCTAAAAGTGCAGAGCCCCAGTGTCTCTGGAGGCCTAGCTGGGAACAGGAAGAGGGCAGAAGCTGTAAAGTCTACAGTTCTTCTGCAGAAAGGGCTCTGAGGGTCAGGGAAGGCCTGTGCACCACACTTTTGGAAGAGGAGGAGCCTGTCAGGCCAACCTGCAGGGCAGTGTGAGGCCCCATGGCATGAGAAGAGAACTTGACTTTCATCCCTTTCTCTCCCAAGCTCTTTGCTAAAGAGCACACAGAGGGACCCGGCCGCCTACTGTACAAAGACGGCTTCAGCACCATCCTGCACCTGCTGCTGGGTTCACCCCGCCCTGCTGCCACAACTTTGCATGCTGACCTGTGCCAGGCAGGACCCAGCCAAGGCCTCTCCCTCTGTGAGTCACTGTCTTCTCAGCCCCGCGTGGGCACTCAGGGCACCACCAGCACTTGGGACTTGGAGAAGAAAGCACTAGGCTGGGAGGAACAGGCTGGACAGGAAGAGAGGATGTAAACCTGGACTTGAGAAGTTAAAAGAGATTAGAGGGACAGGATGGATCAGTTCTGAGAAAAGAGCAGGGGCATCCTCTTCCCCTCATTCTCAGGTCTTTTCACTTTTCCCTGTCTTACTCTTCTTTGTCCAGGTGAGTTCCAGAACTTCTCCCTCCATGACCCACTCTATGGGAAGCTCTTCAGCACCTACCTGCGCCCCCCACACACCCCTCGAGGCACCTCCCAGACACCAAATGCCTCGTCCCGAGGCAGCCCCACTGCTCTGGCCAATGGGACTGGGCAAGTGCCCAAGCAGAAGGGCGACTGAGCGCCTCAGCCCCATCTCTGCTCCTGTTTGACTTTTGTTATCGTTCTGTTTTTTTTAAGTTGCTTTTAATTTTTCGTTTGGTTGTGTTTTTTGTAAGAAACTATTTTATATATAAATATAAATCTATATCTATATCTATTAAAAAAATGAAGCTCCGTCATATTGATGGTATTATTAGTTGGTAAGCAAAGGGGTCAATGGTTGCAGGATGCCCATTGGGAGATCCCGAAGTGTCCTTCAGGGGCAGCCCTGAAGGGCTGGGTCAGTCCTCTTGGCCATAGCCGGAAGAATCCTCACCCCGATGGACAGGGCTCTTTCCTGCACAGAAATCACACAAAGATTTCACGCCTTCCCTGCCCCCCCATCATCTGTATATGCACTTGCCGCAGACTTCTTCACAAACCTCCTTTAAGCCCATTCCCTCTTGTTCTGTCCTCATTCAAGATTAAAAAATAGCTTACTACCATTCCATATTTAATAATTCTATGGAGACTTCATTCTGTCACCTGTAGTGGAAGCAGAGTATTGTCAAGAAGGAACCATCAGAACAACCACATAGGGGGCGCTTTTCTGCCATGGGATGAGCTGAGGACCCTGAAGTCCTTTCTGTCTAGCCTCTTTTCAAGGAAGAAAACAAGGCCCCCTAGAAGTGCTGTGTCTAGATGCAATTATGGAAAATTAATTAGATTTAGAAAATTGATCCCAATCTCAGCTCTGACAGGTAAAAGAGCCTCTTTCCATCTATACACATAAAGGGAGGCAGATAATTACAGGATGTCCAGACAAGCCCTCCTAACACCAAGTCCAGGCTTGTGAAGAGGGATGAATAAAGTGATCATTGGAGACTTCTCAGTCTCCCATTTGGGACTTACTGCCTGAGAGCCAGTCTGTTGCCAACAAGAGGCTGCAGGGACCCAAGATAAGGCTAGAGGCAAGGTAACGTATCTGGATTCGCAAACCTCTTCCTCCCTTCTTTACAGTCTCTTACCTCATCCTGTGGCAAAGACGCCAGTACAAAAGAAGGGCACATTGAGAGCATTGTCCAACAAAAATCTTTATTTTTTTTTCCATACAACTCCTTCCCAAGGTACTTCCCACTAAGGGAACCACCCACATCCTAGCCAGTCTGACCTCCTTTCTCCACACTCATCACCTTTGCAGAAAACAAAACAATATTGGGCTGAGGCTGAATCTCCATTGGTGAGCACCAGGGGTGAAATCTGCTCTGGGGCACCCACCTTTGGGGACTGGCAAGGTGATCCTGCTGCTCTCTACTGGCTACGACGTCGCTTCTTCCTTCTGCCTGTGACAAAACTGTCACGCCGTCTTTTACGGGGCTGTGAGGGTCGAACCACTCCCACAGCCAGGGGTTTCTCCCCAGGGACCCCAAGTTGAGCTCCTGAGTGGGGTCTCTTTTCGGCGGGGGCTGGACCTCCAACTAGAGCTCGCTGCCTAGACTTGGCAACAGGATACGGAGGTTGGCTGAGGCCTCTTGCCTCAGCACAGAGGAGGTGGGATGCTTTCTGGATGCCCTGACCTCCTGAGGCATGGCAGGGACTAAGAGGAAGCCCCTTTGATGACAGGCTAAGTTTAGATGCCAAGAGGTAGGCAAAGTTAGAGAGTTCCTCATCCTCCTCCTCTTCTTTCTCCCTCTCCTTCTTCTTCCCCTTCTCCCTCTTCCCCTTCTCCTTCCCCTTCTCCTTCCCCTTATCCTTCTTCTTATCCTTCTCCTTTTTCTTCTCCTTCTCCTTTTCTTTGGCCCCATCTGCTGAGCTGCATGTTTCACTAACAGAAGGGTTTTCTCTCAGAACTAAGGCATCCCTAGTTCCCCATGTAGGGGAAGTGCTTCCAAGGTCCTGGTGAGATGTTGATTTGGGGGTTCCGAGTGCATAAGACTCTTGACTCTCTTGTAAAGGAGCATGGTCTTTAGGCTTGGAAAGATCAGTATCTTCCCTGCCCTCTCCTTTCAGGTCATAAGAATTAAAATTTGGTGGGCAAGTATCCTCACTGACCCCTACTTGGAGGCCACAATCATCTCTAACATCTAGTGTGTTGCTGTCTTCTGTGGTTGCCAACAGAGGAGCAAAGGAGGTGCCTCTGCTTCCTGCCTCGTGGCTGGCCTCAGGGAAGGAGGAGGCATGCTGGGCCCCCAAGATAAGGAGACTGCCTTGGCATATGGGCAGGAGGGTTTCTTTGGAAGACCCCAGTGTGGAGGCATCAATTCTGCTTTCCAGCAATGGGGAGCAACCTTCAGCCCACAGATCACTGGGATCCCGTAAGGTCTGAGGGCTCTGTTCTCTATTTTTTTTGGGCCTCAAGGCCGGGCTATTCCCCTGCACAGGTCCAGGCAAGCTGTAGTAGTTTCTCTTTTCTAGGGCAGCTGTGGCATCTGTGCTTCCACAGGGACTCACACTGCTCCCCACATTCCCAGGGACTGTGGTTTCTCCAGGACCCAGAGAAATCTTACTTCTGGAACCCAGTGCCTGGCAGCCTCCCTGGGGCTCAGTTACACATTCCCCATCTTGGAAGCTCTCTATGACCTCTTCGATTTGTATGGGCAGTTCTAAGCCTACAACATCCATCTCATTGCTCAGCCAAAGTCCTGGGCGGAAAGAGGGCCCATCCCTGTCCCCAGCTGCTCTAGGGGAAAGGTTCTGATCATAACTTGGAGCCATGGGAAGACTTCTGTTATCTCCCCACATTGCTCCTGAACAGCCTTCCTGGGGCACCGCTAAAGGCTCCTTCCCTTGAGGAAGCACTCCAAGACCCCCCATCTGTTGTCCTGCCTGCAGCCCCAGGACCTGCTTTTCTAACCCTTGTCCTTGCAGAGGAGCTGGCTCTGCAAGACCAACGTCTAAACTGGGAGCTCTCTCAGACTGGAGGCCTTTCTGCCAGCAAAGGGGCAGAGCATCTGAAGTTCTGTCAGCCTCCAGGCAGTGCCCAGGGGACCCAGCACCCCCCAGGTGGCCATCCTGATAGGGAGATACCTGGTTTATAAACTTCCCAGACCCTCCTGTCTCAATACCCAAGGGTCCCAGAGTTCCCTGTGGAGCTGCAAGTTCTAGCTGCAGGTCCCAGCTCCTCGTGGGTGGCAGAGTGTTCCCATCCCTGCGCATCCCCCTCGGGCCATCCAGGGCTCGCTCCCGCCCACCATGCACTTCTCTTGCCCGCTTTCCTAGAGAAGCAGCCTTTCTAAGGCGAACAGTACCCCCAGTTCCCCGAGGCCCAGGTGAAGGCCGAAGCTGCCCACTCCCATCTTCATCCTCATCAGAAGCAGAAGGACTTGAGTCCGATTGAGCTCCACTGCAACTTGGAGGCGCCTCCACATCCTCCTCCTCTTCTAAGGCCAGGAGTCGCTTCCGGACCAGCTGGAAGAGAATGGACAAATACCAGTTCTATACATGGCTGTGAGAAGAGGTGGCTGAGTGGGTAGTACGAGAATGGTATTTGGGCAGGGCAGGGAAGGCAAGCAAGAGGTTTAAATGACAGTATCAAAGACATACTGTAGCTCTTTCCGCCTTCTTGTGCCTTATTCCCATGCTTTGAGCCTTTACACTCTCATTTCCTGTGTTTCCATAGTCCCTTTCCTACTTGTTCTGCAACTGAAGCCTGATCCTAAAGCTGTTCATCTCTACGGCCACATCATCCATGACAGTGTAGGTTTAGATAAAATCACGTGAGCTTCTTGTTTTGATATTCCCTACATTCCAGATTTACCTGGGCAAGAGTAAGTCCTTCTTCTTGTTCCAGCTCCTCAGTTAAGGCCAAGGGATCCTTCTGCTGTTCTGGGGACAGCAGATCTGCCAAAAATTGAGGGTGAATGATGGCCTCCACCTGGGGAACAGAAGGAAGAGTGATACGAGTCCTTGACAGGAGGTAACCTGTGAAACAAGGGGCTGCAGAGAAGAAGCCATGAGCCCCCTAACTCCTCACTCTCACCCCCGAGTTATAAACCATGAACACCACCAACTATACACATTCATATGTATATGTGCCTGCACACACTTTTCTCAGTTACAGAGTAGAACCCAGTTCCTACTGCCTTGAACAAAACCCAAAATTGTTGGTTCCCTGGGGAGCCCACCCCCAGGATCTGCTAAGAAACCAGACATGAAGGCCCAGCCCACCTTGGAGACAAAGACCTCCTGAGAACACAGCTCATCGATGTAGCTTAGGAGACCTGGATCTGGATACATCTCTTCCTCCTCCTGCTGCTGCTCTACCTCTTCCTGATTTTCATCTGATTCCCCAGTGGCCGAGTGACTCCCCACCAGCCCTTCCATGATGTCGGCATACTCCTTCACAACTTCTGGTGGGATCTCCTTGGGTGCCTCAGGAACTGGAGGCCTCTGGGGTTTGCGCTGACGCCGGCGGGGGGCCCGTGCCTTGGAGGCTGCCTTCTTTGGAATGTACACTAAGGGAAGAGATGGAATGGAGCTTGGGAAGTGGCACCAACGCTATGGCTTCTACCTCACAACTCTGTAAAGGCAGCAATCTGGGTACACTGAAATAGTTGCAGGCTGGATCAAACCAACCTGGAAGAGTACCAGCCATTTGGAGATTTAGGGGAGGGTCTAAGAGAAAATCACTGTATGAGGAATCCTGGAACCCCTGAAATTCCAAGAAACCCCCTGATCTGGCCCCCATTTCTTAGGCCTCATTTACAGTCTTGGTGAGAGTAGGTAGTTTACTTGTCCAAGATCAATACCTACTTCAGGGCAAAGGGGACCTGAGAACCCAGGCTCCTACGGGGTGGTCTGTTTGGAACACCACATGCCACTCTGGAAGGAAGGTGGCAGAACCAAGGGCAATGCCTTGCCTAATCTGTGCATCTTCCTTTGAGCCTTTGGCCCACAGCTCCTACTGGAAGTGGATCGCCTTACCTGGCTGCTGGCAAACCTCGGGGGCCAGGGGCCCTGGAGGATCAAGCTTCAAAGGGGCTGCAGGAGACAGACCCTCAGGCCCATTCATCAGCTGTACTTTCTGAATCTGCATCTCCTCCTCAGCCTCAAACTCCATGAACCTGCAGAGGGTGAGGAAGGCACAGGCAGTGCTGAGCAGGCCAGGCCCATCAGGAACCCAGGCTGCAGCCAAGCATGGCTAAGAAAGGGAGTGCCCTCATTTGGGCAAAATCTGCCCAAGTCATGTCACCCAGGACGGAGCTGCTCACAGGTAGCCTATTAACAGTTTTGGGGGAACCTTGAGAGCTCACCACATAGTCCCTTCAACTATGGTCATCACTTGGGAAGACTGTTAAGAAAATGAATGATCTAGAGCTTGTAAACTTCAGACAGCCCTGGCTTTCACCTCTTTTCCATACCTATCTCATCCAGCCTCAGGGATTGTATACAGCAGCACTTAACACAGGTTTGTTGAATTCAATCAGGCCTGAGCAGCAGCTCGGTGGGACCTCACCAGTGGGCCCCTGGAGGCCTCCTCTGTCCCTGCCTACAAACATAAAGTGGCTGGATTCCTGAAGCAGGGCCCAGGGCTGCAATTCAGAGCAGTTCCCACCAGCAGGCAGTGCTGAGACACCCAGCAGTCCCGAGGCCAGGCCTGGGCCTTGGAAAGGTAAATCTAGGAGGCATGGGTCCAGAGGATTTGCAGGGAGAAAGTAGAAGCGAAACTTGGGGGAGAGGGTTCTTTTTCGTCAGAGTTTTGTTTTTAACAAAGAATACTATCATGGAGAAACTGTTTAAGAGCCAGGAGACCACCCTGGGCATCTAGGACCTTGGCTTCCCCTGGCTCTTTCAGAACCAGCCCCTCCCTAGTATGAAAGGGGAACGGATTTTCTTTGCCACTGTTTCCAAAGGAGGGGTGGCCCTGAAGTTCTGCATCAGTAGCCACTTGCTACCTGGTCAGTGAGAAAAGAACCTGACTAGTAGAGCTTACCTCCTCATTGCTATGTCCCTTCAGCTTGGAATTTCTACACCTGTTGGGTGCAGGTCCCCTCCTAGACTTACAATATCAAGGCTCCTATGTAGATTCAAGATCTGGGGAGGGAGGAGCTTCCAAGAGGAAATAGGATAGAAAACCCAAGAGTCAAGGTAGTGGAAGAAGCAGCAGGGATCCAGGAGACCCCATCCTAGTCTACACCCTCCTCCTAACATCCCTTTTAGGAATCACCCACTCACCTGTGTCACTGCCCTTACAACTATGAGCCACACGGCCCCACCCCCGCCTCAGGAGAATGAGGGTTCGTTGGACTCACTTTTCTGCCATCTCATAAAAGATCATCCGGTTGAAGTTGCTGGTGCGTTCCCACTCCTGCACGGCCCTTGGCAGTCCCTCCTCCAGGGTCATGGTGGGTTTCAGTCGGGCCAGGGAACGAAGCACGGGGCTAAAACCACCATTGTGTCAGTCACGTTCTGAAAGTGTGCCCCCCACCTGTCCTGACACCCACCTCACTACACATCCCCTGCCCCTCGCCAAATCTAATGTGCCCCTATGTCCCTGTCATGTCCCCTTCTGATTAGACTTCCAGATTCTCAACCTCCCATCTGTTCATTTACCATATTCTCTTAACACTGAAATTTGCAAATCTCACACAAAATGAAACAGATAATTCTCTCCACCTTTTGAAATCAACCTAATTCTCACAGCGCTGTCCTCAACTAAACGTGAGGAAGGAAGCACTTGTGTTATCAAATGAATGGTATTCACTATAAAGTAGGTTTAACCCTGCCCAGAGGCTCTTATACTTAAAAAAAAGGCATTCGCCAACTCAAATGAATCTCTAATTAAATGTTGCGTGGTGTTTTTATTTATTGGTTTTTCAGTGTCTTTGTTTCCAGGATACCCCCATAGTCCAACACCAATACTAGACCCCCACTTCTGGAAGGCCCTTGCGCCCTTTCCGATCCAGAAGAAATAAAGAGCCCGGCCTAAAGTAAGGGTTTCGTTTTTGCCTTTTAGGCCTAAAACATTACCGTGCATTAGAATCACCTGGGGAAGCTTGTTATAAACATGAATTGCAGCGCCCCAGGATCCCAGGACCAAGCATTTTACCAGCCTCCTAGTTGCAGAGGTCTGGACGGCACTTTGCGGGAGAGCCCGCCCAGAGTCCTGAGTGTGAAGCAGGAGCAGGCCAGGACCCAAAGCAAGTGGATCTCATGCAACCCTTGGGAGCCCACACTGGCTCAAGACTTGGAAATCCATCCTGCCAGTCTCCAAGAGAGAACTCAGAGCTGTCTCAAGAAAGCAGGGAAGCAGCAGATGCTATCTATCCATCTAGGACTTTAGGGGTTCCTCTTGATTCATTTGCTCCAGGGTAAGGGTAGAGGGGGAGGTTCCTCTAGGAGTTCTGCCACCAGAGGAGCACCATGTAAAATTTTTTAAAGTCCAGTAAAATGTGATACGTGCTATGTAGTGGCTTACAGGAAATGTTGAGGTACAGCGCAGTTGAGAGAGACAGCGGGTCTGGGTGGGAAGGAGAGAATATTCCCCAGACGACTAACGACTGCTTTATAAACAAAACGAACAACCTATGACCCAGGACTCCTTGGCTAAACACACACTCACTCTTAAGCAAGGACATTTTGGGCTTCTATGAGTCCTTTTCCTCCTTTAGACTGCCTTTTTATAATTACAATAATAAAATAGCTACCATTTAATGAAGCATTCTGTATGCCAGGCACTTTGCCAAGCACTTCATGTCTATCAGCTCATTTAATCTTCTCAGCAACACTCTAAGGTAGGTACCATTATCCCCTTACAGGGATGTTAAATGTCCTGCCCAGGATCACAAATCTCGTGAGTGGTGGAGCCTAGGCCCTTCCTAGACCACTACATAAGCTCTACCATTACCCTATTTCAACTTGACTTCTGAATAAAATGGGGGGCGGGGGCAGCGGAGGGTGGGGGCACACACTAAGTCACACACTGGTCCTGGCCAGCACCATCCTCCCCCCGACAGCAATGGGTCAGGGCCCAGCACTCCTCCTCCTGGCTGGTGTGGATGGCTCAACTCCATGTGGGAAGGCAGAGCAGGACGACCCTAGCACTTGGAGTCAGACCTAACTTCAGTCACTGGTCCTTGCTTTATGACAGGAAGCCTCTCTGAGCTTCTGTCTTCTCATCTGTAAATGACAATTACCATAAAAAGCCTTGTCTCGGTTCACAAGGTTGTAAGGATCACTTAAGAGATGACACCTGAAAGGTTGTTATAAGCTGGGAAGTGGGTAAAGAGCCTGATTGATTATGATTATTATTATGTTTTTCGTTCTCATAGCATCCCATCGCCCTCATGACCTGCCCTCAAGTATTCCTAAATAGCCTAAACTCCCACGTCCATCCCAAAGTCCTCCTTATTTAAAAGGCCTAGAAGAATTAATCTCAGGTCTCCCCACTTACATAAGAAAACAGGAAAGAGCTTCTGCATCAGGACTTTGGGAAAAATGCCTCCGGGCCAAGGCTTTGTAACGCTGCCAGCGACGGAAGTTTTCATAAACACCCTTGGAAGTATAGGAGAGGTCACCCAGTGAGGGCTTGGATTGGGTGGCCGCAGCACTGCCTTCCCCGGTGGTCCCAGGTGGCCCTGGCCAAGACTGTTCCGGTGGCACAATGGGGGTCAGTTGGGCAACTGGTGGTGGAGCCTGAGGAGGAAGGCCTGGGGGGCCCTCCTGGCTCATGCCAGCAGCCGTAGTGGGCAGAATGGTCTTCACATTGGGGCCTACCATGAATTGAGGTGGAGGACCCTCAAGGCCCCCAGGGCCCCCGCAGGGAGTGCCCGAGGCAATCCAATTGAGGGTGGTCTCAGTAAGGATAAAGTTCTGAGTTTGAGAGGGCTCAGCTGGCCCCCCTTCTGTGTTGACTTTGACAATGACCTTGCCAGCTCCAGCCCCACTGGGGCAAGGGCCCCCATCCCCTGTCACCAACAGTGGGCTGGGGAAAGCGGAGAGCACCAGAGGGTTGCCTGGAGAAAATGCTGAAGGCATGGGGGGCTGTGGAGGTGGCTCCCAGGGTGGTTGGTCTGGTGGGCCAGGTATAGGTAGGGGAAAGGGAACTGCAGTGAAAGTAGACAGGGTGGCACCAGGTTTCATGGTCATATCCGGTCCCGGCAGTGAAGATGCTGTTGAGACAAAGGAAAAAAAAGAATGGAGTAGGAGAAAAGGAGACCAGAGTTAGTCTGAATTCCCCTGTAGACCTCAGAGCAAAGATTCTCAACAGGGGAAAGAGGGAATATGGACAGAGAACCTCTGCAGCTGGCAAATGTCCCCAAATAATTTTGATGTCCCTTACTCCCAGTTGAGAATTACTATACTAGAGAAGTTGCTCCCTTTTCTTTTTCTTTTCTTTTTTTATTTTATTTTTATTTTTATTTTTATTTTTTGTAGAGATGGGGCCTTGCTATGTTGCCCAGGCTGTCTTGAACTCCTGGCCTCAAGCGATCCTCCTGCCTCAGCCTCCCAAAGTGCTAGGACTACAGACATGAGCCACCGCACCAGGCCATTGCTCCTTTTTCGAGAAGACACACAGACCCCTGTCTGCCAAGAAGAGACAAGCCCAAGGCATCACTTCCTCTAAGAGCTTCTGTAAGAAAATTCCTGGCAGACCTCTCCTGCTAGCCCAATCGGCTGTTCACTAAGACATGAAATAGGATTGACACTTGCTCTGCTTGGAAAACAGTCCACAGCAGGCTCAATGCAGTAAGAGAACCAGTCCAGAATAAGTTCTGGCCCCTCTCCAGGTACCCACACAGGGCCCTTGGGAAGGAGGCAGTTTTATAAAGATTCCCGGCCCATTCCTTCTGTGTCTCCTCTATCTTTCCTAATCTAAAACAGCAGCAGAACAAAGACACAATCTACAGGCAGGAGCAATGACTCTAGGACCCATGAATTTCATATGCCATAACACAGCAACCAGCATACATGTACATCTCCTACCCTCGCCTATTCCAAACAAGAGACTCAAACCACTAGAACTCTGCTTGCTCCCAGTTGCTCTGTGGCCCCTGCCACCACTCACAGAAGTGCTGCTCCCAGGAGAGGGCATGTGAATTGGATGTTTGGTTTCCAGAAATTTTGTTATATAACAGCCAGGACTAACTAGAGAGGATTAGATAAGGACCAGGACATGGGTGAGGGGAGGATTTCATGGAGAGGGAGGTTTCCAGAGTTTTAAGTAACTGCTAGACATGTTAAAATTTGGTGATGCAGACTATTTGTGCTCCTTCTGCTTGGAGTTCCTTACCCCAAAAATTTAGGGCCCACTAGGAACAAGGCATTGAGCTGGATGCTAAGGAAAGGACAATGAAGTCTGGAACACAGTTCCTGCTGAGAAGGAGCTATGCAGACTCTACTCAAGGAGACCAAAGATAAGTACACAAACATGTACTTAATTGATCAGGACCATGGCCCATGGCCGGGCGAGGCAGCTGACATCTATAATCCCAGCACTTTGGGAGGCCGAGGCAAGAGGACTATTTGAGGCCAGGAGTTTGACACCAGCCTGAGCAACATAGCAAGACTCCATCTCTACAAAAAATGTTTTAAAAAGCCAGGAGTGGTGATGTATGCCTGTGGTCCCACCTACTCAGGAGTTCGATGGGGGAGGACTGCTTGAGCCCAGGAGTTCAAGTCTGCAGTAAGTTATGGTGGTACCACCACCTGCCAGCCTAGGCTACAGAGCAAGACCCTGTCTCAAAAAAAAAAAAAAAAAAAAAAAATCAGGGCTGGGTGCGGTGGCTCACACCTGTAATCCTAGCTCTCTGGGAGGCCGAGGTGGGCAGATTGTTTGAGCTCAGGAGTTCGAAACCAGCCTGAGCAAGAGCAAGACCCCGTCTCTACTAAAACTAGAAAGAAATTAATCGGACAATTATAAATATATAGAAAAAATTAGCCGGGCATGGTGGTGCATGCCTGTAGTCCCAGCTACTCGGGAGGCTGAGGCAGGAGGATCGCTTGAGCCCAGGAGTTTGAGGTTGCTGTGAGCTAAGCTGACGCCACCACACTCCAGCCCAGGCAACACAGCAAGACCCTGTCTCAAAAAAAAAAAAAAAAAAAAAAAAATCAGGACCTGTGTCTCCTAGGACTTTTAATAATAATAATAATAGAATATAATTTGCCTAATTTCATGCTACTCTCCTCCCCCTTACAAAAAATATTCCACTGTCAAACTAACAACACTCAGCTTCTGCTTTCTAACCATGGAATATGAGCAAACTCAGATTCAAATTCATCTCAACCATAGAGCAGAGGGCCAGGAGTATGCCACGGAGTACTGAACACAATGAAAGGGGTCTGAAGCCTGAGTTCCATAAAAAAGAAGAAAAACTAAGAGCATCTCTGGGAAGCCCCAGCTCTCAACCCAGCTGGAATGACCCACCTCCCCTGGCCCTGGTGAATCAAGAAAAACTGCTTCCTGGACTAAAAGGGAAGTCACCTCTGGGGCTGGAAGGACCCCTGAGACTCCTAGCAGAGGCCGTTAGAGTAACTTCCAGCCCAGTTTTCAGGAAGACCTTTATTTCTCTACAACAGATAACCCTACTGAACAGCTTTCTCGATAAGGCTACCCCAGCCCCCTGCCCTACCCTCACCCCCCACCCTCTACCCTCTCCTTCTCCTCATAAGATTGACAGTGGCCCCAGCTCCATTCTCAGGGCAAAATATTAGAGCAGGCTCCAGTTGCTTAAAGAAGACAGCAGAACTTGGGCCTTGTCCTTGATCCCTCTCTGTGTCACTCCTAGGACGTCCAATCCCCCCTCCCAGCACACACACATGTTGAAGTGGCCCCTGTTCCAGAGAATCAAGTTGTTACCTGACATCCATTCTTTATACTCAGCATGTTTCCTTGGAGGTGCCTTGATTCATCTCCAAGGAGGCCCTCTTCCTTTCCCAACCCCCAGTCTGAATGGTTTTATGATCACCTTCCCCAGCCTTCCCAAATGTGATGCCTTTGGTGGGGTCTAGCATCTCCCAACCCTTTAGGTCAGCCCAAAGAGCTTGTCCCCAAGTGAAGTGTCAAATTTAAATCCCCAAGGATGTAAGCAAGTGGCAGGGACTCTCTCTACCACCTGCAGACTTACCTCCATCTGAAGCCATCCTCTCAGGTTTAGGCACTAACTGTGGCTGGCTGGAAGCCTTTAGAATGAGGCAGTCAAGTCCAGGACCCAAAGAGTAACCTGGCTCCAGGAGATACACTGGGATCCAAGGAAGGGAGGGTAAAGATTAGATCAAAACAGAACTAGAATCTAGGACTTAAGGCATTCTGCTCTGGGGGAGGGGAGAGGGAATGTTGGGTGGGGGTGGGGAGATACTCCACAAAGGGTTTTAGTAAGTAGGCAATAACCAGGAATTCCCTCTAAACTAGAGCTTGGCAACACAATCGATGCCTCTTTAGGACAATTTGTAAATTCTTTCTCAGATCCCAACATTACAGTTTTACCCTTTGGTTCTCTATATTTTGATTCTTCACCAACATATCTCATTCTATGCCCTTCCACCCAGTTCTATAACTGACTTCCCGCTAATAGCAAGTTGGTGATAGACCCCCAACTTAATTCAATGATGGCTATATTTTCTGAGCCAAATTCAGAGCACACTGTTTGTATACTTAAGGATCAGGGGAACCAAAGTTTGAAATTAGAATTGTCAGATGATCCGTCTGTATGCGTATCACTTCCTTGGAAAGCTGTCCTGCAGTCCCCAAACAGTCCACTACCATAAGCTCTGCAGTCCACAGATGCCACAGCCTGACCCTTTGCTGAAAAGCCCCACTAAATCAAAAAACTGCTATGTAGCTTAAAATTTTAAGACCAGAAAATCCTTCTTTTTGTTAAATTATTTGTTTTTTTTTAATTTTTAAAATAAATAATGCATTTGCTTGGTTCAAAAGTCAAACTGCAAATAGACTATATAGCAACGAGTCTACCTCCCACCTCTTTCCCCTGTAATAACCAAGTTCTCTTTCCCAGAAAAAACCAATATCATCTGTTCCTTGTGAATCCTTGCAGAGATATTTTATGCAACTACAAGCAGATACAAACCATATTCTTAAAAAAAAACTTCCAGGTTTTTCTGGTTACAAAATTAATATATGTTCCAAAGTTTTTGTCATTATAAATCGTGGTGTAATGATTATCTTTGTAATGATATGTTGGTTCCAATTTTCATTTCTTTAAACTAGAGTCCTATACGGAGAATTTCTATGGTCTTCTAAAAATTCGAAATACTCCTAGAAGGTGCGCCGTATTATGTTATTATTAGCTACTCACCACTATACGAAAAAGCGCCGAATTTGCCGTAGAGACCTGAGTTTGAATCGTGGTTCCATCACTAAGCATACTTCGCCAGTTTCATAAAATAACTTTACGCACTGTACGCTTTACAGAATATTGAATACCCATCATGCACTCTTTACCGCCAATACTTTGAAACGGAGCAGGGGAACTGGATGTAAAAGAGGGGAGGGAAGAAAACCATCTTCTTTCTTCCCTAGGGTAAAAGGGTTCTGAATCCTGGAGCCCTCGCTTCTTTAGGCACTACAAACCCACTGCCCCTGAAATGGGTGTGCACCTTGAGATAAACACAGGATTCCATACATCAGTGTTCAACCCACACCCATCTCTACCCCCCTCTAGCACAGTGGGCACAATGCCTAGCACACAGTGGGCACGCTCCACGTGTTCTAGAATGCGTGCAAGGTTGCAACTGGGCGCCCCAAGCCAACTGCTGCTCTGGTGCTCCCCCTTCTGGCTAGCTGAAAGTAAGGCAAAAATGGACTACATTTCCCGGCATGCCTTGAGACAGACTTCTGATTACAGGCAAAGGAAATTGATAAACACGTGAGGCGGTCAGGCAGACGGAGCTGCAGAGTTGGAACCTCTGGCCGAAAAAGTGTGGTCATGTTTCTCCAGTATTACCTCAATGAGCAGGGAGAGCGGGTCTATACGCTGAAGGTGAGGAGAGGAAACAGGTTGTAAAGGGGCATGGCGACAAATATAGATGGGAGGAGTGGTTGAGACCATCCACCGGGTTACCTATCTGGGTGCGGGGAACCAGAAAGTCCAAAACCGTGGTAGGGTAGAACCGGGAGTGCATGACTCGATCTGACCATTGTGTCTCCTGTCTTTATGTTTGCCCTTTTTCGCGCTGCCGCCTCTTCATCTCACCACTCCTGTACTGAGATGATGGTCTCTCTTTCTCGAGCAGAAATTTGACCCTATGGGACAACAGACTTGCTCAGCCCACCCGGCTCGGTTCTCCCCAGACGACAAATACTCGCGACACCGAATCACCATCAAGAAACGCTTCAAGGTGCTCATGACCCAGCAACCGCGCCCTGTCCTCTGAGGGTCCCTTAAATTTCATGTTTCTTCTGCTGCCCCTCGGAGACTCCGTAACCAAACTCTTCAATCTGTGAGCCATGAAGTCATTTTACCAGCCGTGCTCTTTGGAATCCAGTCTCATCATGGCCTTTGATCATGCTTGTGTGAGGCAGTCATGGTAGCATCCCCCAGAAAGGGAACAAGTTTGACTCCTTTTTTTTTTTCACATTTTAAATTACTGCCAGGTTATTAAAGATAAAATGATTTGAAAGAGCTCTTATTTTGTGTGTTGTTGAAGGAAAGTACTGGTAATTTTTTTTAAAAAGCAAGGAGATGGGGGGGGGAGTACCCCAGGGAATTGGAACAAGACCACTTGAAAGAAAAACTTAAGTCCTTGGTGTAGCTGGAGTAGTGATGTGCTGTTAGTGATAGGAGGGTGTTGGGGAAGGGGGGAGGAAGGTTAAGAAAGACTTTTACAACTATCAGTGGTCACTGAAACATACTCCTATTGTTACTTAAGTAGTATCTTGCCCCTTGAATTAACATTTGATTCATAATGAAAGAATTGTCTGAAAAAGTAGTGGCTAGCAGCCATGTTGTAGAGGGAAGGCAATGAATTGGAAGTCAGGAGACCAGTTTTCTTTCCTCTTTGTATAACTTTGAGAAAGTTACTTATCCTGTTTAGTCCCTTTTTTCTCCTAATTTCTAAGTTCTTTTCCAACTCTAAAACTGATAAGTTTAGTGGTGGATCTTAATATATCTACAGTGTTTGTCCAACCTTTCTGAATAGGAATGCCTTTATACATATTTATTGCCCCTCTAGAAATATTCCTAGACTTTTAGTTCTCTCCATCAAGGAATTGCCTTCTTACATACTCCTGAGTTTATATTCTCTTTGGCAGCTAGCCATGAGGAACTCTACACAGATACACAGATCTTAATTTAGAAGATGAAATATAAGAGAATCAAGCAGGAGTTTCTGTTGTTTTTCCAAGCTACTGTGGGGGCCTTAATTTTTTCAAACTAGAAATTTCTTAGAACTTGAGCTTCTACCATGGCACAGCCATAAATGATTTTTAATACAATTACTTTGTATTAGAGGGATGGTGAAGTAAAAATTGTGTACAAGCATTCAAGAAGTGCTAACTTCATCCTTTCCTTGTCGAGTTAATCAACTCATTATTTCCTAATTTCCTCTTTCATGGCTTCTGACTTTGGATTTGAATATGTTTGCCCAGGGCTGCTGATTTTAAAATTGCTTTATAGAGACTATATTCTAATTCTGCAATCTTTATTTTTTATTGTATCAAAATTCTAGACTCTAGAAGCAGATGTAACTTAAATCAGTACAAATGTGATTTATGAAGACTGTTCTTGGAAAGTAGTATGTTTTTCTTGTATCCTGCTGTTTGACCATTCCAGTAGAAAAGTTCATTATAGTGGTTGACTGCTGAGAAAAAAAAAATCCCTCAACTTGGGTCATAGTTAACAGAAGACAGATGGTTTTTCAAATAAATTATTTAAACTTACAGGATTGGTGAAATGAGGTATGCTTCCTATCTAGCAATTTTATTTCTTAGCTTGGTTCACTTACAGGGTTGTTAGCATTGGATCTGAAGGATATTAAAGAATTGTCTTACCCAAATAAAGGGATAATGATTGGAGAAGTGTTTCTTAAGCATCAAAGTAAATGAATTCTGCTGCCAGTATTTTTTTTTTAACCTTGACTATAATTCTGTCTTTATCTTACAAAAAAGAAAAGAAAAGGATTAGCATTGTTCCATGCTACCAGCTGCATAGATTGAAAATACTCTTAATGAATGTAGAGGAGAAAAGGCAAACTGGCATAAGTATACCAAGGAATTTTCCTTAAGAGTTCTCCTGGGTATTAAGGTCTGTGACATAATGTTTATAGAGCTTGACTAGTGCTTGGAGACACAAGACTTAAGAGGTATAGTGTATTGGAATTATGTAGTATATATAAGCAAATGCAAATATACCATGGTAGGAAACAAAAATTGGGTATCATACGAATCCAGCATTTCTTTATAAAAGAAAGTCTGTGAGGTTCGAATGAACAGCAGGCTGATCTGAGGAAAAAATTGATCCCTCAGGGCGAAGGATTTCTTGCTTCCTAAAGTAAGAAAGCTGTGGACCTCAATCAAGAATCACAGGCTTCATAAAGAAGCCTGAGGAAGTTAACTTTTTTTTTTTTTGTCCTAGACTCTGAAAAGGTTAATATTTTAAATGGGAATTTCTCATTTTGTTACCAGGATCTTATTATTTGTGTCTGGACTTTGTCATTTGATAAAAGAGGATTTCCTGGCTAAGGTCTTAAATGCAGTTCTGATTGCTAAGGATGCTGCTTAAACATTTGCACTTGTGAGGAGCAAATACCCAGGCAAAGCCAGGGGCTAGTTTCTGGGGCCCATATTGTAAACACCTGTTTATGCATTAAATAAACACAAATATTCTAGGGACAGTAAATGTAGTAGGGAAACACTGGGAATAGAGTCCAGAAAATATTTCACTGTCTTCTCCAGGTATAAAATTAAAGCTGTTTTCTCTAATGGAACTTTCATTCTGACTAGAAAGTGGATATAGCATCTTTTAAAAGGACAGGAACAGGAGAAAAAGAAACGTACCAGAAAGTATGTATAATTTGCGGATACGATACTTTAGAATAGACCTCTACATAAAAATTACAGTGCGGGTCATATCTAGGTATGTGGTGTTGGGACGTCTGTGATTTTTAAAGAAATTATGAATGATGTTTTCAGAGACCCTTATTAGAGACATAGTTGTTATGGTTATGAGGGTACAGGGCATGGCCCACTTCCTAAGAGGCCTCCAGAGTGAGCTTGCAACACAGCCGGGCCAACAGGGAGAAGGATTTTTCACCGCTTCACGTGGGTCAGGCCCGGCGCCGGACTACAGTTCCCGTCGTGCCCCTGGCCCCTCAATTCGGCTCCGCCCGTCGCCCGCTGAGGCTCCCGGCGAGCGCAGGCGCACTGCGCTCTGTCACCGCGGGCCGCAGAGGTTGGGCGGGGCTTTGGGGCGCCCGCCGGACGGTGCCGCCCTCCCACTGCTCCCTCAGGCTTCTCTTCCGAAGGTTAACCTCGAATGAGGAACGAGCGGGGAGGGAAAGGAGGGGCTGCGGCGGTGCGGGCACAGCCCGCCGGGCCCGGGGCTGGGGGCGGCGAGGTCACGTAACGGCTGCTCTGGCGTCTGGCCGGGCAGGGGGCGCCCGCCCCAGCAGCCCGAGCCCTCCAGCGCGCGCGGCGGCTCGGAAACAGTTACCGGCTAGTAAACAACAGCTGCGCGCGCACCGCATCAGCTGGCGCCGGGATCCCGCACCTGCGACCACCTCCTCCCCTCATCCCCGCTGCTCCTCCTGCCCAGCCAGGGCCAGCCTGCGTGGCCGTCTCCTCTTCTGCGGAGATCCGAAGGAAGAACGGCGAGGGGCTGATCTGCGCCAGGGCCGGGGTAGGGGAGAAAGCGTCTCCCGGCAAAGGGGTGGCCCGTCCTGTCACACGCAGGAGAAACCTAGCGAGCCGACCAGGGGCTCAGTGGACTAGCAACGACCTGCCACGACCCTGACCTGCAATTTGAGGTGTCTTGATCTGCTAGCCTCCTTCTCCCAGATCCCAGGGACCTTTCTGCCAGGAGAAGAGCGGAAGGCCACCCCCGCAGACCTCTCGGAGGCAGGAATCCGCTCTGCCTCTGCATCCTTCTCTGCTCACCCTTCTCTCCTCATTCCTCTCGGTCTAGTAGTGTGGGTTATTTTTCCCGTTATGCATGCACACCTTTCCCACCAGACCCAAGTGGATTATCGACCTCAAAAACATCGGGTGGCTCTACACACACCTCCTCCCAGCCAGACCTGTGAGGTATTCACCTGATACACAACAGGTGGCCGGGTTTACACCTTTTCGCAATCTGATCCACGCTATATTCACCTGATAAGGGTGGGCTGCACGCACTTTGCTCGACTAGAACCGTGGGACGCTCACCAGATAAAAGACTGACTACCTCAGCAGGAACCTGGAGGTTGAGGGAGGGAGGCTTTACCAGCTGTTCTGATACCATGGCACTGAGCCCTTAACCCTGGACCGGGGGAGATAGCTAGGTAGCTCTCCGTTCTGAAGGAAAGAAGTTACACATGATTGGCATCGTTTTGTTTTGTTCCCCCTACCCCTTTAAAAATATTTGTCAGCTATTGCTGGTGCACTTTTTAGGATAGCCGGCTTGAATTCTGAGTAGAAGAATTCTTATTTGGGGCTTTTTGTGTGGTGTGAATCAAGGTAATTGAGGTGTTTTTTTTTTAAGTTATCTTTTATTTTTACAATCAAAAGTAGCTAGCGTAGGAGGAAGATTTTGCGAGGTTTCCTATTTTTTTCTTTGTCCTTAAAAAGAAAAATGCATCCTCCAGAAACCACCACCAAGATGGCTTCAGTTCGATTCATGGTGACACCAACAAAGATCGATGACATTCCAGGTTTGTCAGACACCAGCCCGGACCTCAGCTCTCGATCCAGTTCTCGAGTAAGATTTAGCTCTCGGGAAAGTGTGCCTGAAACAAGCCGTAGTGAGCCCATGAGTGAAATGTCTGGGGCCACCACTTCACTGGCAACTGTTGCCCTGGATCCACCCAGTGACCGGACTTCTAACCCCCAGGATGTTACCGAGGGTAAGTAGACAGACAACAGGAAACTTTCATTACTGGCTTACTTATCCAGGATGACCATCTACTGGGAGATAGTTTTCCCATTTTACAATAATCATTAGGAACCAAGGCACCTCTGCTTAGGAACCCTTTGGAATAATGGTTAGCATAGCTGGTCATTGCAGTAGTCATTTGGTATGTGGGAAAGTGTATGTTGACTTCCTCATTTTTGCCTTCCTAGAATTGCTGCTTTTTTTTTTTAATTTCAGAATATTACGGTGGTGCAAACGTTTTGGTTACGTGAATTACTTTTGTACAGTTTGAGTCAAAGTTATAAGTGTAACCATAATGTTTGTACCCTCATAATACCCTGAAATTAAAAAAAAAAAAAAAACAAAAACAAAGTTACAAGTGTGTCCATCACTCAGATAGTGTGCATTGTACCTGTTAGGTGTGAATTTATCCATCCCCTCCTCCCTTCTCCCACCTGCTTGATTTCCATTGAATTTTACTACCATATGTACACATGAGTGTTGATCATTGAATTCCAATTTAATAGTGAGCCTTTTTAGAATCGAAATGAGTCTTTTGGTTAAGGGTGAATATCAAAGGATATAATCGTTTTTCAGCACAGAGAATCCTAAATTTTAAAATTTGGTGGATTAGTTATGTGTTCTCTAACTGGCTTTGGCTATTTCAGTCGTCTTTTAAGGCCAGTTACAAGGAGTAGTCACTGTATCTTAGTAGCTTTCCACCAAAGACTTAAGATGTGTATTGCAGAATTCTTTGAAATTTATATTTTTATAGAGACAGTGAGCTCAAGTAGCAAAGCTCACTCAGGATGATGATGGGCAGGTCTAATGTGCCATTCTGTCAAATGGAGGAGTTCTACAGAGGCTTTTAGGGCCTAATTCCCACATCGTTTGTTCACTCTGAGCTTTAGGTGCAATGTCTTGAGTATTGAGTCTTTGTAGTCAGCATGTAGCACACAAGCCACTCCTGGCCCATATTCACTGCAGATCTTTAGCGTCTTAAACCAGTTTGTGTCAGCTGGCTTGGAAGAGGGAGTAGAGAGAAAATGGGGAGGTCATAACATTTTTTGGACTCTGAAATAAAAAAAATTTGAAAATTTCTGTATTGCTTTATATATTTAGTTTATGCTATGTTCTAACTAATCTTTTAGTAATAAAAATGTCCCTTAAGAATCTTAAAGACTGTTAAAATGATATTCTACCTAAGTTTGAAAACCATAGCCTCAGTCACTGACTTGTGAAAGCGAGACTTGCTTATCATTTTCCGGTGTCCGGAAATATTGTTCCTCCTAACCTAAAGGGTTCAGGAAACCAGAATGATTTTAGTTCCTTAATGCAGTTTGTGTTTTTAATGTCTAGAAACAAGGTAGATTTAGTAAAGTTTATAGTCTTTGAATTCACCCATCCTTGACTAATCATTTCTTCTTTTATGTAGATATTACAGATTGGTTCCCTCACTTAAGTGTTTTCAATTTCCTGACAAATTTTACACTGTTACGTAAACCATGTTAAAATTATAGTATGAAATCAAGAATAACTTACAATTTCCTCTTCCTCCAAATTCTAAATTGTAGTTTTAGTTTTTATCCATTATACTGTATTTAGTTTGTAAAAATATCAGGAAAAGACTATACCTGTTAATTTTTTTGTTGTAATTGTCATTAGGTTAAGTTATAGTTAAGTGTTGTTAGACTTGTGACTTACATGTTATAGAATTGTATTTTTACTCTTTTAAAAAGTGGACTTATTTCAGTAATGTATTAGACTTGCAGAACAGTATCCTTGTCCAGGCTGCTGTTCTTATTTTACCTTTAAGCATTCTTTACAATCTAGAGTGGTATAGTTTTACACTATAGGGGTAAAACTGGGGACATGTCTAGGTAAAATCTATGTTGTTGATGTGAGTACAGAAGTTAAAGCTTGGCTTTCTTATAACATATTCCTTACTTAATGTTTAAATACTCTCTGGTACCCAGATGAAAGGGAAATTAATAGCACAGCCATTAAGGAGCACTTTCCCCTATTCTTATGGAACTAGCTTCCTGCTTTCCTAGTGACCTACTTTTTCTCTTATTTTCTATATTTTTGAAAATTCTTATAATAACTGTCATCACGTGATATATTTTCCCCACCATCAGAGGGAATTGGTTAAAAACATTTTACCTTTGGCTTCATAGTATGTGGATGCCCTTGTTAGAGTTAGATGCAGATTTTCAAAAGATACTGTTGTCAAGAAAGTCAAGGACCTAATGTTAATATACATTTCTCTTTAGGCTGGCTTTAGTATAGGAAAACAACTACTTCCTCTTCTACAATTGACTCTATCCTTAAGTTCAGAGTATATTTCAAAATTATGTTTGGTATTTTAATATTTACAACTCTTAATTTTTTTTTGCCCTTTCTACATCTTTCTTTAGTTGTGATTTTATATGATTATGTGATTTTAGTATGATTCTCCTTTCCCCATAGTTCCTCCAGCATTTCCTGCTGGAGAGAAACTTCCCACCTGAAGTTTATTTTCTTGTCATTTGCCTTTTACTCATATTATATCACACAAACAAGGGGTGACACATGAAGTTTTAAATACTTGTTTCTATCTGTGTTTTAATTTTTTCTACTGTTGGCTTTCTGAATAGATAATTATGTTTCTGCTATCAAAGGAGTTTTTCTTTCATTTTGTCAAGGCTCTGCTTGAATTTATAGGACTATCCAGTTGGTTAAAATCAACTTAGCACTGTATTAGGTTATGCATGAAGAATGCCTTAAAAATACACAAGCAACTGTGTAGAGTGGATACCTCTGGAAAGTGAGCTATGAAAATAGCATGGAGAGTGGGAATTTTCTTTTATTGAAAATTCAGAAGGGCATGTACAATTTTTTATATTTAGAATGTATCACTTTTATAATAGCTTTGTGAGTTTTTTTTTAAAGAAGCATAGCATATTAGAGCTGATGATCTCTAGAATCTAATTCTGGTCAGGTTTTAATTTATTAAAACCTTGTTTTAATAAATGAGGAAACTAAGGCTTATAGAGATGGTTATTTATAGATCACATAGTTAGTGGCAAAGCCAAGATGGAAGCTCAGGCCTCCTGATTTCTATACAGTGCTCTTTCTTACATCATTTTGCCTCTGCCATGATGAATATTTTCTGTATTTGCTTAATAACAATTTAGTTAATTCAAATTATTTTTAAAATAATGATTCCAAAAAGAGCAAGGAACATATTTTTATGTCTTATGTGGACCCTAATACACGTCAACCTTTTATAATTAAAAAAATACTCCCTTAGACTCTGATATGTATGAGGCACTCTAGTATGAATTGTAGGAAATATATAGGTAACCTATAGTTTCTGCCTTTGAGAGCTCATGGTATAGTGGTGAAAATGACCAGAAAGCTTTATCCATTCCTTCACCAGACATTATTATGAGCACTTATTAAAGGTCAGGCCCTGTGCTGGGTGTTAAAGATTCAGGACTGAGAATCCATTATCTGTTCTAAAGAAAGTTATGCTCTAATAGAGAAAGCAAACAAAATTTCATATAAATGTAATGCTGTATGATAAGGGCAACTATAGAAATATGCAAAAATATACCAAAGGAAAATGATGAACTAAGTACTGGAAGACTTGATGAAGTAAAATATGGTGAAAGATGTAGGATTAAAGACTGGTCAGATGGTTGAATGGTTTCAGAGATGGCACATTTCCCATATAATGTGGTCTAGTGTGTGTGTGTGTAGCCTTAGGAGTGGGCTTCTGAAGTGGAGTAGAAGTAAAAGCCAGTTGAGTCAAGGAGGCCTGTACCAACTTTGAGGAGGCATATCAGTCAAATGCAATGGGTAAACTTGGTTTGGATCCTAATATGAACAAAGTAACTGTAAAAGACTTTTGAGATAATTTGGAGAAATTTGAACATGTACATGGTATTAAATATTAAGGAATTGTTAATTTGCTTAGATATATTTATGACATTGTGGCAATGTAAAGAAAGCTCTTATCTGTAAACATACATATTGGGCTAGGCATGGTGGCTCACACCTGTAATCCCAGCACTTTCTGAGGCCAAGCGAGGTGGGAGGATCGCTTGAACCCAGGAGTTTGAGACCAGTCCAGGTACATAGCGAGACCCCATCTCTGCAAAAAAAAATTTTTTTAAAAATTCTCCAGGCATGATGGCCCCAGCCTATAGTCCTTGCTACTCGGGAGGCTGAGCCAGGAGGATCTCTTGAGCCCAGGGATTCTAGGCTGTGCTGAACTATGATCTCGCCACTGTACTCCAGCTTAGGCCATGGAGCTAGACCCTGTCTCAAATAAATAAGTAAGTAAGTATCAGCGATTAGTACAGTGATTGCCTCAACTTCTTGTCTTTGATCGTCTCTTCTTATGTCCTCACTAAGTCTTTCCACTGTGACCCCAGTTCTTTTCCTCTGAGTGGCATTTTCTTGATTCTAGATTGTCATAAGTTTTGATATTACCTTTACTGGAATGTAAGAAAACAAAAAAAGGAAGGCACTCTTGGAAACCTGGGAACCTTACGAAAGTCGTGCTTTCCCATCTTAAGGCTGTTAGAATAAGGGAAATGTTTTTCTAATGGTGATAGTTAAGGCAACTTATAATGACCTATGAGGACAATATTATGCTGTAAGCTTTTGGATCATGGCTATTTCTTCTTTTGCCCCTTGTGTCTAATATATACTTCTGGACTACCAAGAACTTTATGCAAATTCTAAAAAGGCACCCCTTTGTGCCCTGAGCCATTATGGTTCTAAGTTCATGACTTCACTGGAGAAGGGCAAGCTGGATTTCAACTGCCCTCTCCTTGCCCTTTTGGCCTGATGCCTTTGTGCATAATCTGCACAGCTGCAGCTGGTGGGTTTGTTGATTCAGAATGATGCAAATTATATTAAGTTTTTGGTGATGTGTGATTCTTAGCAGTAGGTATGAAAGTTTTGATAGCTATGTGGTAGAAATTATGAAAGCATTTTATTTTGTGAATGTTAAAACAATATTATTTTAATGAAGTTTTGTAAGTTTTACAAGTGAATGGAAAAACAAGAAGATACTCTCTATTAAAACCCTGCAATTAGTGCTTTGGTGTATTTTGTAGAATCTCAACAGTTACATTTGAAGATACGAACACAAAATTGCAGAATATACAACAAATACATTCACACACACACAGCACTTTGCCTTAATTGCAAAAGTGCAATAGATGCTTAATAGGAAATATTATTACCGTATTGCTCAGTTCTAAGGTGTGTATGTTTGCCTATTTTAACATTTCTGATATTCAGGTGCATTTTACTTTTGAAGAATTCTCAAGTTATTGTTAAATCATCGGTGAAACTTACAGTTAACAAAATTTCAGGATCAATTCAATAATGTAAATAAATCAGTCTGAAGCCTATGCAAAACCTGAAATTTTGAGTTATCTTTGGATGTCTTAACTGAAAAAAATGTAATGGCTGTAGGTTTTTCTTCTTAAAATTGCAGAGTTTTTGCTTGCTTCGTTGTTTTTTAAAGACAGGTTCTCGCTATGTCACCCAGGCTTGAAAGTGCTATAGTGGGCTATAGCTCACTGCAGCCTTGAACTCCTGGGCTCATGCCATCCTTCCACCTCAGCCTCCCAGGTAGATAGGACTACAGGTACATGCCACCATGCCTGGCTAATTTTTTTATTTTTTGTAGAGATAGGCTCTTGCTATATTGCCCAGACAGGTCTCAAACTCCTGGCCTGAAGCCATCCTCCCACCTTGGCCTCCCAAAGTACTGGGATTACAGGCTTGAGCCACCTCATCCAGCCAAAATTGCAGTTTTTGTAGTTGAAAATTGCAGAAATAAAAAACAAAAGGCATATTATTAGGAAATGACAAGTTGGTTTAGGTCTTAACCCTACTTTTAGTCTTTTTTTTTTTTTTTTTTTTTTTAATTTCCTGTTATTTTAGCTCAGAGCTGAGTTTGAGTCTCCAGTTTCCTAGCTAAATTAACCAGTGGCAGCTTTTGGTTTGCCTTTTTTATTACTGCACTGCTAATCCTTGTTACATTTCTAGTGGCTTTGAGAAATCCATGCAAAAAATTCAATTGATAGCATTCATCTGTTTACAGTCATAACCATTTAGTAAATAATTTTAATTTTTGGCAAAGTGGTACCAGAATTACCCCCATTTTACCAGACAGTTCTGTTTTTACTTTGGGGTAAAGCTATTTATTTTTCTTATTGCTAGTTCAAAAAAAAAAAAAAAGAACACTAATAAGTTAAAAACTTTTTAAAATTTTTTATTTTTGATTATTATGGGTACACAATAGTTGTATATATTTATAGGGTATGTGTGAAGTTAAAAACTCTTTTGTATACATGTACATTTTCACTTTGAGGAGCTATGAGAAATTGAATCCAATCGAAATTTACCTTTATTCTATTTTGAGAACATTTGCATTTATCATATTTAAACTTTTTTTCTTTTACAGCCAGAAATAATACTTATTTTCACAACTGGCTAATTTACATCCTAAAATGCATGGAAAAGAGATTATGCTCTGTTGATTTATTTTTTTCTATTTTAGCAGTGTGCCACATTTCAAATAAAATTTTAAGAATTGATAAAAAATAGAAAAATATTCTTCCCCGACTATTAGAGAAGGATCTTTCCTCTCCTGAAAAGTTATCCATTTTAATATTTTTTCATTTAAATAAAGTCATTTCCTTCTATGCTAAGATGAATTTTTCATATCTGGGAGAAAACTGAGGCTGATAAGGTTAAGTAACCTGATGAAGGTCATACCAGTAATAAATTGAAGAATAGTGATTTGAACCCAGGCGTGTGTTACCCTAAAACCAATATTTTTGTCATTACACTGCACTTTCTCTGATATACTAATAGAGATTAGCCCTATTGAAACATTTACTAAGCTGCAATTATATAGCAGATTAGAGAAAGCATAAAAGAAATGGCAGTTTTTATGTTCTGTGGACATTGTTGCAGTTATTTTGGCTGGCACTAGGAGCATGAGAGGAAATGGTTAAAAAAAAGGTAATAAAATGACATGATCTCTCAGTAACTTAGATTCTGTGTTTCTAAAAAAAAATCTGGGATAACGATGTGTATTTCATCATCTTTTACGCAAATTATATGCAAATGCCTAGAGCAGCATAGGAGTGTTGAGTTACATCGAGAATTATTGATTTAGTTACATTAGTCCATCTCTCCTAAAGTTAATGAAGGTGCCTATTTTGATCCAAGTCTCAATAAATCTATTTTAAAATGGAGTTTTGTTTCAGGGGAGGAAAAAAAAGCAGTGACTTATAAAAACACTTGTTCTCTGAGGTGAAAATTAAATTAACAGGGAAATTTTGTTTTGGATTGTGTTTCCATTTTCCTTTCCTTACATTTTTAGAAAACTGTCCTTAGTTTTGACAATATGTTGCTTAATGTTAGGTTTATTTTTTATACACTGTTTTTATGTTGACTAGCTCATTTTTAATCTAGTAAGTATTTCATAATAGAAGAATGAAATGACATACATCAGAAATGAAACCCTGGGTGAGTTACCGAAAAGTCCATGCTCATAGCTGCCAGTGCTACCTCTCCAGTTGGTGATTCTTGGGCCCTATATCCTACCTAGGCTGTAATGACATTAGACTAATGAAAGAGATGGCAGCCTTATATATAGAGTTGTGATATGATGAAAGAGCTAACAGTGGAAGCTGAGGACTCCGAGTATTAAAGAGGCATTTGATAATACCTCCTTAAGTATCAAAATGTGAGTCAGCAGCCAACATGGCTGAAGTAGCTATCCAATTATCTAGCCATCAACTATTCAACTGCATCCTCTCTGCTAGTGAAGATTCACAGCTTTAGGTCCCCAAAAAAGTTAGCTGGTCAAGGTGATGGATTGTTGTGTTCTTAAGGTTCTTTCTTTTCTTATAGAGAATTGTACTTACAGTTTTAATTTTATATTGCCTCTGATTCTACAGTTAATTGTATAACAAAACTGTGAGGTCCTTGAGGGCAGGAACAGTTTCTTGCTCTCCATTTCATTCCTATTTCCTGGCACATAGTGGGGACTCAAATATTATTGGGTAAATAAATGATTTTTTTTCAGCCTTGGTAAAGTATGACATTTTCCTGATGCTTTCCTTTGGAAAACTCTTTGCCCTTCTTATACTATAATATTATGAACCCATCAGGAAATAATGTCTTTTACATATTTATTATCTTTCAGTTTTTAGTCCCAAAGTTCATTATATATTCATCACTGATACCATTTCATAAAAATCCATTTTCATAGACAATTTCATGTAATTTCGAGATTCAATTTTGTATAATTTTGAGATTTGGAAGTTTCAAGTAGTAAGTCCTTACCATCCCATGATAGTTGGTCTTTACCAAAGTAATTGATTCATTCATTTAATTCTTAATAAAATTGTATACCTAGTAAGGCAAAATTTAGAATCTGTGATCATTTTGATATTTTTAACTAATATTTACTGTCTCAGTAGCAGAGGGATAAAGGGTTTGCTGAATATGATAAATAAATGTCTATCTCTTCTATTTAAGAATGAAAGTTTATCTTTCAGGCTCCAGCTATAGCAGTAACTCTAAATTTAAGTAGTGAGCTGCCCGCTCTCTTCTTGTGAAATGTTTACAACATTCTCTAACATAGAACTGTTCAGAGTGTAGTATGCAAATAGTCCTACCTGTGAGTTCTTATTACTTGTCTGTGAGGAGATAAGTTCAGAAGTTGAGAGCTGGGCACAGGGGCTCACACCTGTAATCTTAGCAACTTGAGAGGCTAAAGCCAAGGATTGCTTGAGGCTAGGAGTTCAGACCAGCCTGGGCAACATAGTGAGGCTCTATCTCTAAAAAAAAAATAGGAGAAATAAGCTGGGCATGGTGGCACGCACCTCTATCCCAGCTACTCAGGAAACTGAGGCAGGAGGATTGCTTGAGCCCAGGAGTTTGAGGCTGCAGTGAGCTATGATTGTGCCACTGCACGCCAGCCTGGGCTACAGAGCGAGACCACATCTCAAAAAAAAAGAAAAGAAGAAGAAATAGAGTTTTTAGAAACCTGCATAGCAGTTTGATAGAGCAACTTTATGTCTGTTGACTCTAATCACAAAAAATCGGGACTTATATTTGGCCTATCTTCAGTTCATTTTTCCAGTAATTCATTATTTTTTTATGAACTCATTAGCCCACAATGAATTGGAAGTTTAAAGAAAAAGAGTCCTTTACCAGAGAAAATTTGCAAAGCACTGGCCTGAAACAATGGTTCACAGCCTTTTATATGTTTGCCTAACCTTCTGAATGATAACCACACTCAAGGGAGGTGTGGGGTGATGTTTCCCTGCCGTGGCCCTCTGAAAGGTATCTGAATAGGAGTGGGGAATGGGTTAGAGTCCTTCATGCTAGTCTGATATTTTTCTTGAGAAACACTACTCTAACACATAGGAGCTCTTCCCTCACTGCATATAGGAAGATAAGAAATTAAAAATTTTTCGAACTTTTATACTTGTTTAGAAGTTATATAATTCAGATACTTTATTTTGAGATAGGGTTTCACTCTGTTGCCCAGGCTAGAGTGCCGTGGCATCATCATAGCTCGCTGCAACCTCAAACTCCTGGGCTCAAGCAATCCTGCCTAAGCCTCCTGAGTAGCTGGGACTACAGTTGTGCCCCACCATGCCCAGCTAATTTTTCTGGTTTTTTTTGTAGAGACAAGGTCCTGCTCTTCCTTAGGTTGGTCTCAAACTCCCAGCCTCAAGCAATCCTCCCACCTTGGCCTCCCAAAGTGTTAGGATTACAGATGTGAGACACCTCACCTGGCATGCTAACTTGTTTTTTTTAGCAGACATAGTCACAAATAAGGTGTTTTATTAAAACTAATTGTAACATAAATATGATATTTGGCCTAATGTGTAAAGCACTGTGGGAGTAATGATATTATAAATGCTCCTTTAGCCCTGGCTTGGCCTGTATGTATTTTTACTTTAAAATACCATAAATTTTTTTAAACTATAAAAATGTAGATATTTTATACCTGTATGATGACTCTCATTTCAAACAACATTCAAGACTCTAAAATCAAAGTACAAGTAAAGCATTTACACACCTCCCTAAATTATATGTGAAACAGAATTTGACCCTTAGGTGGTTTTCTTTATACTCAGATCCAAAAATCTTTAGATTTCAGTGAACTTCAATTCATTGTATTTTTTCTAACATTTTATTACAAAAATTTTTAAATTTTAATTTAAAATTTTAAACATACAAAAAATTTGAAAGAATTGTATAGTGAACCACTATATCCTTATCCCCTAGATGCTAAAATTAACATTTTACAATATTTGTTTTATCCCATATTTATTCCTCTATTAATCGATCTATTTTTGAATCATTTCAAAGTAAGTTGCAGACATCAGTAAGCTTCACCCCTAAACACTTCAGTATGCATATAATTAATGTGTTACATATAATTTATAATGCATAATGTTTTTGAGATTCATCCATGTTGAATGTTTATCCTATTGATGGATACCTAGGTTGTTTCCTGTTTGGGCTCTTATGAATAAAACTGGTATATACATATTTGTTTTAATTTTTTGTGAACTTATGCTTTTATTTCTCTTGGGTAAAAATACCTAGAAGAGAAATTGCTGGGTCATAGGTTAGATATATGTTTTAAATTTATAAAAAACTACCAGAACTCTTTCTAAAATGATCTCTTTCTAAAGTGATCGTGACATTTTCTACTCCTACCAGTATTTGCCTCTACATCTTTGCCAACAGTCTTTTAAATTGTTATTTTAATTTGCATTTCCCTAATGACCAATGATGTTGAGCACTTTTTCAAGTGCTTTTAGCTATTTGTATATCTTCCTTTGTCAATTGTCTGTTTAAATCGTTTGCCTGTTTTATAGTGAGTGTTCGTTGTTTTATTATTGAGTTGTAGGGGATTTTTATGTATTCTAGATACAAGTCCTTGGTCAGGTATATGTTTTGTGAATATTTTCTTCCAGTCTGTGACTTGCCTATTCATTTACATAATGATGTCAGTTCATCGTATTTTTTTGAACATTTTATTACAAAAATTTTCAAACATAAAGTTAAAAGACTTTTATAGTGAACACCTGTACACCCAGCACCCACATTCTATCATTAACATTTTATTATAGTTGTTCTTTTATGTATCTTCTATCTATTCTGTTATATACATTTTATGGTAAATTGTAGACATCAGTTCACTTCTCCCAAATACTTCAGAATGCATATTTTTAATTAGTATTCAGTATTTGTTTGCAGCTTTTCTCCTTTTGAGGTAAACTTTTCATATAATGAATGCACAAATTTTATGTGAAAATTGTCTGAGTTTTGACAAATGTATGTACCTGTGGAACCCTTTAGGATTCTATCAGGATGTAGAATATTAACGTCACTCCAGGCAATTCTCATGCCTGGTCCCAGTTAATCTTCACCTCTATACCCCCAGAGGCAACCATTGTCCTGACTTTTTTGCACCATAGATAAGTTTTGCCTGTTCTAAAACCCTGTAACAGTGGATTCACATATTATTTACTCTTTTGTTTAAAGCTTCTTTAACCTAGCACAATGTTTTTGAGATTCATCTATGTTGTTGAACATATCAGTAGTTCATTCTTTTTTATTGCTGAATAGTAATCCTTTGTATGACTGTATCACACTTTGTTTATTCATTCTCTTGTGGATGTACACCTGGGGTGTTTCCAGTTTGGGGATGTTATGAATAAACTGTGAACATTTTTGTACAAGTCCTTCTATAGGAATATATTTTCATTTTTAGTGATAAATACCTAGGAGTGGAATTGCTGGATTATGGGGAAAATGCCAGAACCTTTTCCACAATGGTGGGACAAATTTACACCAACAGTGTATGAAAGTTCTTTTTGTTCCACATTCTCACCAAATTTGGTGTTGTCGGTCTTATTGATTTTCGCCGTCCTGGTGAGTGTGTAGTGGTACCTCGCTGTAAGAGTGAATTGTACTTTAAATAGCTATTTCTTATATCCCACCTTCTTTATCTAATCACTCCTGATACACATCACTCACATACCTCAGCTTTACCCATTTTTCCCCAGCTTTTTCTGTTAGGCAAACGCAACAAAGGCCTTATATTACATCATCAATATGGAAATTAGAGAGTGGGTGAGTACCTGAGTAAAAAAAAAAAAGAAAAAAAAAATTGGAAGTTAATGAATTAACACAGGGCTCAGTTTATTAAACCCCTTTGCTAAGTGCAGAGGTACAGACTCATACTCTGTAGTTAAAGTCATGAACTGAGAATTTGATGTAAGCAGTTATAAAATACACCAAGAACTAAGTATGTTATTTTAAGTGTGTGCTAAAAGGAACTACACACCTCTTAATCAGAAGGATTTCCTTGGATTTTTCCTTTTTTTTTTTTTAACCCCCCCCAAATGTTCTCCAGGATGGATTTGTTTTCCTTTGAAAGAAGACATTTAGCTTCTCTGTATAATACAAAATATTCTGAAGTCTTTCCTTTAAAAATATTTTGTTCTTTTAAATGAACTTATACTTTTGGGAAAGTTAATTTCTCTTCTTGGATGTCTTTGTATACACTATAATGTCTAAAACTATGCCTTGTATAAAATATGTAGATGTTTATTAAATAGTTGTTGCATGTTCCCACCTGGCAGATAAGAGCAAACTTTTACTGATTTGTATGATTTTTTTCTTCATATGCTTGGAAATAAAGCAACAACAGAAGCTTACCAATAGTATATCTTTCATTTTCTAGGTGAACTGTTCCCTAGTCTTGCTTGTGTGAAATATGAGGGCAGAGGTTGAGATCATGACATGCACATAGGAAACACACAGTGGGCTGCAGTTCACTGGGAATTCTGCCCAGTCTCCAGCTTGTGGCAGCTCTGGGAAAGCAGCCTAAACAGTTCTTGGGGTTCTTCAGGTTAATAACAATAAGCAAGGGTGGAGTGCTTAATCCTTTTAAGTGAATGATAAACACTGTGGAAGGCGTGTCTTCAAGCACCCCACTCCCTCCGGGCGATAGGTCACGTGAGCTTAAAGTACTTCCCGGGTTCCCAGCCTCTGTCTCCTGTAGGTAGTGATCAGAGTCTGAAAGGAGGACAGCAAGGAAGAGGTAGGCAGGGAAAACAGCGTGGAAGGAAGTTTAAGCACAGAAAGAACAAAGAATTTTTAACTGTAACAATGCCACACTTTACTGTGACTAAAGTAGAGGACCCAGAGGAGGGGGCAGCAGCTTCAGTCTCCCAAGAGCCTAGTTTAGCAGAAATAAAAGCCTGGATTCAGGATTCAAATGAACCAGGTAAGTACTCGGGAGCTTTTTAGAACCTATAACGTTTTTCGTGAGAGAAATGGTAATTAAAATATCAAAATTCAAAATGTCTTCTTATGGATGAAGAAGAGTGTTGTGGTTGAGGTGTTTTTCAATCAATTGTTTCATTCTCCTGTATATCTGATAACTTCTTACTTTTTTCACACACTGATTTTTCCCCACAATGAGTTCTGTGTTCATTATCAGCAGGTGAAATTGAGCCGGTGGCAATGTATGAAAAGAGTTTTCAAGCAAAAAGAAAGGCACAGTAAAAATCAATTTATGTGGAATTTAGAATTCACTTTTTTCTCACAGTTTAGATTATATCTGGAAAAGACTCTAAACCCAACTAGTGGATGACATTTAAAGTTATAAGGTTATGTAATGTTATATAAAGGAGCATGGTTCAGTAGTTTTGTACCATGGACTCTGTACTTGTGACTTCTCAAGTTATTCAGTATTTTGCCTCGGTTTACCAGCTAAATAGTAACTCAGTAGTGAATAGTCTAAGAATTCTTTAATGACAGCACAAAAGTACAATAGATGGTCATTATGGTGACTAGCATAGCATCAGGTTTAATAAAATCATTTGATGAATGTGATTATCCCTATTATTTTCTTTAAATGGTAACAGTTACACTTGCTAGGGGAATTGTGGTTTTAAATTTTTAAACAGCAGTTAAAATCTTAGTTAATATTATGGTATTAAATATAGTCATAGTTTGAAGCCCCTTATTTTTTAAGTCTGTAAATTGTCAGCACCTTCTCTAGTATGTGAATTAAGTCTAAGGGAATAAGCTCTCATAATTCCTTTTAATCCTGTAATTCCATGATTCTAACTTATATAGCATATAACACATTGCAGTTCCTTGCTGTAAACAGCTGTTGATTATCAATTTTCTTAAACCATTCAAGAATTTTTAAGAATCTTTAACTTGTTTGAAGAGACTATGAAGAAAAATGTTCCTTTTATTTATTTATTTTTCTTTTAGTGAGAGAATTTATTAGATGAAGATCAGAAAGAAGGTTTTTTGTCCTCAAGGTTGTTTTCATTTTCCTAAATATTCAGGGTGACTAGAAGTTGAAAGCAAGGTTAACCTACTTTGAACTTGAACCTGATTCTCTACGACTTCAGCTCGTAGGAGTTATGTTCTCTCTCAGGCCTTTGTGTATTTGAAGCTGCACTTTCTTAAATTGCTTATGTTTGCCACCCTTAGATTTTAATCTCTTCAGGCTTTTGTCCTTGTTTTTGTCTTCCTTAATTTCACAAAACCCAAACAAATGAAGTACTTCATTCTACTTCTCCTTGTTTTTTTATTTCCTTTCTCTACCACCTCTAGTCTATTTTATTATTTCATCTTTACTAGCCCCATTAGAACAGAGTGTTAAAATCATTAGCAACCACTTGTAAAAGTCATAAACATTTTGATAGTACCCAACTTTGTAATGAATGACATTATTAGGCTTAATTTATTTTCTTCCATAGTAATTGCGTTCAAGAAGGAAGATGTGACAGATATAATCTAACTTGAATTTAATAAGGCATTTTATTTTGGCATTTTCCACAACAGCCCAGAAAGTATCCACTTCAATAAACTATTGCTTGGCAAATGAATAACTGCTGGTAATATATTATCTAAATTATGCTTATCTTTATTATGTGTTAAATTGGAATGAAATAGGGGAATGTATATGGGAAAAATCTAAAAGTCATTTGTTTTCTTTTTAAACCTAGGAATAAAATATTCTTGAGGGTAGATGATTTTTTTTTTTTTTTTTTTTGAGCAGTTGCTTGAAATGCAGTAAGTTTTAGCCCCTTGTTCTCCTGAGTTAAAAAAAAAGAAAATTCTGGCCGGGCGCGGTGGCTCACGCCTGTAATCCTAGCACTCTGGGAGGCCGAGGCGGGTGGATTGTTTGAGCTCAGGAGTTCAAGACCAGCCTGAGCAAGAACGAGACCCCGTCTCTACCAAAAAATGGAAAGAAATTAATTGGACAGCTAAAAGTATATGTAGAAAAAATTAGCCGGGCATGGTGGCGCGTGCCTGTGGTCCCAGCTACTCAGGAGGCTGAGACAGGAGGATTGCTTGAGCCCAGGAGTGTGAGGTTGCTGTGAGCTAGGCTGACGCCACTGCACTCGCCCCAGGCAAGAGAGTGAGACTCTGTCTCAAAAAAAAAAAAAAAAATTCTAAGTTGATTGTGATTTAGTTGCAAGCACTTCTAACACTGGCCAATTATGTAACCACCAGCCTTTCTCATTGTTTTCCCTTCTATATTTGTGTGGAGAGAAAATATGTAGTGTCATATAAATTGAACATATTTAGAAAGCAGGTCATCCTTTAAAATGTGTTTTTAAAAGATGAGATTTGAACTAGACAGATGAGTAATTTGAGATGAAGTAGGAATATGAATATAGGGATAATCTGAAGTAATTCAAAAATTAAATACAAGCATACCTTAAAGATATTGTGGGCTCGGTTCCAGACCACTGCAGTAAAACAAATATTGCAATAAAGTGAGTCACATGAATTTTTTCCTTTCCCAGTGCATATAAAAGTTTTCTTTATACTATACTGTAGTCTATTAAATGTGCAATAGCAGGCCGGGCGTGGTGGCTCACGCCTGTAATCCTAGCACTCTGGGAGGCCGAGGCGGGCGGATCGTTTGAGCTCAGGAGTTTGAG
>NW_012148618.1:4187713-4203818 GCF_000956105.1 Propithecus coquereli
TTGTTTTGTTTTGCTTTACATTTCTTTAGGTACATATTTACAAACCATTTATTGAGTTTATGTAATATAGTTGAGGCTGCCAGACATTAGATGTTAGTTTTAAGGAAGTTGACAATATATTAATATTTGATATGTGTGTATAGCACACAATTCTGTACTATTTATGTATATGACTCTCTCTGCCCCATTGCAAATGTGTTTGCCTGATTTCACAATATCCTGAAATAACCTAGTTTAAAATAATATATGAAGTTCTTCCATTTTGTTCGGGCAGAAATCCATACATTAATTCTCCATGGTCTTAGAAAGTCAAGTGGAATAACATAAGAAATATCATGTCTAGTACTGGCTATGCAATACTTAATTGAGTAAATGCTCTAGCCCTCACTTTCTTCATCCACCAAATGGAGATGATATCTACTCATTTTCATCTTCAAATGAGCAATCCACAAGGACAAAAGAAAGAGGGACAGAATAGGAATGTTCTGAGAACTAGAAGCCTAGTGTATTTGATATGACATGAACATACCAAGCAACATTCACCTATCTTTCAACCCTCAAGAAATAATTACTAAGTTGCGCTTATATACCAGACAATGGCAATGTACTAGATTCCAGTATTAAAATAGACATAAATATTATTCTCACAGAGCTTATATGTGAGCAGAAAAATTAATAATAAAAAAATAAGAAAAATGTGTACACTGACAAAAATAATAATTACATAAATGTCATGAAGATAATAGAACAGTAGTGATAATAAAGACAATATCACCAGGTAGATGGACATGTAATCAGGACACTTTTAGATTCCTAAGTAGGACAGGAAGTTTTATGGGCTTCAATGTCATCTATGTAATGAGATTTTAGATGACTTCCAACAATGCTTCCAGCTCAGGCACTCTGTTTTAAGACAAATAATCATGCATGAAAGAATTTGGCTGTAGGAAGAGGCCAAGGTGGCTCTGAAAATGTGGAGCCTATGGGTAGGAAGTGGCAGTGACACTGGAACGTATGCCAGAATACAGGGACTTGAGGGCATCCAGAGGAGGACGCTTGGAGACTGAAAGAGAAGATATATGAAGATCAACCAAGATCATGTATGTAGAGTCCTTTGAAAACAAAATGGCCTATTCAAATGTTTCATTATTCATAAAACTGACCCTCTTGTAGCGCATATATACATGTATACCTCAGAAACATTGCAAGTTGCTCCAGACCATCAGCAATAAAGTGAATACTGTAATAAAACAGGCCACACAGTATTTTTGGATTCTCAGTGAATACAAGTTATCATTACACTATATACTGTATTAAGTGTGCAATAGCATTATGTCTAAAAATATAAACCAATGTATATACCTTAATTAAAAATACTTTCTTTTTAAAATTTTTGCTTTTTTGTTTGTTTTTTTTTTTTTTAGAGATGGGGTCTTGTTGTGTTGCCCAGACTGGCCTCAAATTCCTGGGTTCATGAATAGCTGGGACTATAGGCATGCCCAACTCACATAACTCTTAAGGGCCCTATAAGTTTCAGAATGGTAAATGAGCATTGGCTTCAACTTCAAGTCACCAGCTGCGTTAGCCCCCAACAAGATAGTCAGCCTGTCCTTTGAAGCTTTGAAGCCAGGCATTGACTTCTGCTCTCTAGCTACAAAAGTCATAGATGCTATCTCCTTCCATTAAAAGGCTGTGTCATCTACATTGAGAATCTGTTGTTTAGTTTGGTCACCTTCAACAATTCTCTTACCTAGATCTTCTGGATCTGTAGTCCCCAACCCCTGGGCCATGGCTGGGTCCCAGTCTGCAACCTGTTAGCAACTGGGCTGTGCATCACCACCTGAGCTCCACACCCACCTCCCCAGCCCCCAATACCCCCTGGAAAAATTGTCTTCTGTGAAACCGGTCCCTGGGGCCAAAAAGGTTGGGGACCACTGTACTAGATAACTTGTAGCAGCTTCTACATTTACACTTGCTGCTTCACTATACATTTTATGTGAAGATGGCTTCTTTCCTTAAACCTCATGAACCAACCTCTGCTAACTTCAGACTTTTCCACAGCTTCCTCACCTCTCTCAGCCTTCACAGAATTGAAAAGAGTCCAGGGGCAGTGGCTCACACCTGTAATCCCAGCACTTTGGGAGGCCAAGGTAGAAGGATCACTTGAGGTCAAGAGTTCTAGACCAGCTTAGACAGCATAGCAAGACCTCGTCTCTACAAAAAAGAAAAAAAAATTAGCCAGACGTGGTGGTGTGTGCCTGTAGTCACAGCTACTCAGGAGGCTGAGGCAGGAAGATGGCTTGAGCCCAGGAGTTTGAGGTTACAGTCATCTGTGATCAGGCCACTGCACTTCAGCCGGGGCAATAGAGTGAGACCCTGGCTCAAAAAAAAAGAAGAGAGTTAGGATCTTGCTCTGGATTAGGCTTTGGTTTAAGGGAATGTTTAAGCGAATGTTATGGCTGATTTGATCTTCTACTCAGACTACTAAAACTTTCTCCATATGGGCAATAAGGTTATTTTGTTTTCTTACCATTTGTGTGTTCATCACTAGAATAGCACTTTTCATTTCCTTAAAAACTTTTACTTTGCATTCACAACTTGGCTGTTTGGTACAAGAGGCCTAGCTTTCAGCCTCCCTCACTAAGCTTAACCATTTCTAGCTTTTGATTTAAAGTGAGAGATGTGCAACTCTTCCTTTCACTTAAACACTTAGAGGCTATCGTAGGGTTATTAATTGGCCTAATTTCAATATTTTTGTGTCTCATGGAATAAAGAAGCCTGAGGAGAGGGGGAGAGAGATGAGGGGAGCAGCTGGTTGGTGGAGCAGTCAAAAAAACATACATTTATGGATTAAGTTCACTGTCTTATAGGGGCACGGTTTGTGGCACTCCAAAACAATAGTAACATCAAAGATCACTGATCACAGATCATCATAACAGATATAGTAATAATGAAAAAGTTAGAAATATTGCAAGAATTACCAAAGTGTGACACAGAGACATGAAGTCAGCACATGCTGTTGGGAAAATAAGACCCATAGACTTGCTTGACATAGGGTTGCCACAAACCTTCAATTTGTTTAAAACACAGTATCTGCAAAGTACGATAAAATGAGGTATGCCTGTTTAGCAGAACCCTGCTTAATTCTAGTTTTGAAGGGAAAAGCAGAAACTCAGACTTTCCTGCCATCCTTCTTGACTGTTTTCTTCCTCCCCATTCCATTTTCTCAGCAGCCTGTCCACAGAAATAGTTCTTGCCACACACTGTATTGCAGTCATCTGTTTACTTGTCTCTCTCCCCCAGCAGACTGATTATAAGCTCCTTGAGGACAGAGACCTTGTCAGATCATTTTTGCATTTCCAGGTCCTAAGGCAAATGTCTGGCACATAATAAGTAATTCAGTGAATAGACATGCTGTCTGCCTTTTTTATTCACCAAACACATGTTCAGTACAAATATCATGCCAGGTGTTGTACTTTTTTCCTAAGGCTACAGAGGTATAAGAAGTATTAGTTCCCCGTTAAAGGCAGCAGAGTGGCTTTGGAGCCAGGGACCTGGCTTCAAATCCCAGTCCTACTAATTATTACTAATTAGTAGTAGTGATAAGTAGTAATTATAACTCAAGTGACTTTTGCAAGCTATTTAACTTCTTTAAGCCTCACTTTCCTCATTGATAAAGGGAATAACAGTATCTCCTTTACAGGGTTGTTGTGAGGTTACATGGGATAATGTACATTCATAAAGCACTTAACACATGTGTGACACAGCACTCAAAAATAAGAACTACCTTTTATTTATTACATTGTGATTAGTGGTTGAATAAGAAAAAGAAACAGATGATAATGGACAGGATAATAATATTGCCTGAAGGGGACCCTGGATAGTTATCTCAGAGGAGAGGACGCAATTCTTGGAGGGAGGTCTTGAGAAGGAGATTATAAGCAATAGGAACAATATTAACGGAATGAGAGGAGTTTAGTGCTTATAAGAAAGAAAAGTTTAGTGCAGTTAGCACATTGGTGTTGTGGTAAAGAGATAAGAGATGAGACAGAGAAGTAGATTGAGGCCATTTACTGAAGTGTTATCAATTTCATCCTCTCCCCACTCTGGGTGCTTATTACCTTTTTAGAGATAAACTGAGGCCAGTGGCGTAAGTAACTTGCCTCAGGCCACATGATGAGTAGCACAGCCAGTGTTCAAACTTCTAAATTCCATGTACTTCTCACCACAACATGATGCCAAGTCCTAGCTTTTTACTAATAAAAGAAAGTTACTTTCCTAATGTGCATAAGCCACAGAATTTGATGTGAGCATTATCAAAACTGTGATTTTTTTATAGGACCAATGTAATAGAGTTTTACTGTTTATTGCATTTACTTAATCAGGTATGAATGTTACATTCACTCATTTATTTCGATATTAAGTTTGTGTAAGTATTTTTGTGAAATAATTGTTCCAAATTTTCTTCCTTGCTCTTCAAATCTTATAGTGTCTGTGAATGTGGCAGATTTAAACTGTTAGACTTGCCTTCATTAGACACAGATGGCAGATTGGAAGGTTTCCCCTCCTTTAAAATAGGTTTCTAAGGAAATTTTTAGGAAATGGACCTATAGCAAAAAAGTGAGGAACCTGTATTGGTATTGAACAGCATCTCCAAACATTAATTCACATTAACACAAACAGTATGAGAGCAAAGTATGAGACAGATTTTTGTTAAATGGTGTTTAAATTTTTTTTTTTTTGAGACAGAGTCTAACTCTGTTGCCTGGGCTAGAGTGCCATGGCCTCAGCCTAGCTCACAGCAACCTCAAACTCCTGGGCTCAAGCAATCCTTCTGTCTCAGCCTCCCGAGTACCTGGGACTACAGGCATGCGCCACCATGCCCGGCTAATTTTTTCTATATATATTTTTAGTTGTCCAGCTAATTTCTTTCTATTTTTAGTAGAGACGGGGTCTCACTCTTGCTCAGGCTGGTCTCGAACTCCTGACCTCAAACAACCCACCCGCCACGGCCTCCCAGAGTGCTAGGATTACAGACATGAGCCACGGCGCCCGGCCTGGACTTTAAATTTTTATTGAGAATCCGCGTGATGTTAGACTTTAACTAAATATTATTTTTGGTTGTTACTCATGAAAACTCATATTCTAAAGAAAATGATTTGGCTACCTTCTTTTATTCATTAACGTTAAAATAGGTTGAACTAGACAACTAAAGAGCTTCTGTTGATAAAAATCTCTGCTGCAGTGAAGATTTAAAGCCTTTTATTTTCTTGTCCTTTTAACTATTCACATGAGGATTTTACCAAATCCAACTAACAGAAATTTAGATCTGCTTGTTTTAAAATCTCAGGGTCAAAAGTTTATCTGTAAACTTGGCTCAGTGAGCCATGTTTTTCTGCCTCCCTCCTCTCTTCCCCCACTCCAGTATTCTGTCATTGTCAGAAAGACTAACACCTCCCTGAAATATCTTCCCAATTCTTTTTACCATGATTTTTACTATATGTAAGACCTTAATATTAGAATACAAATTTGAGTCTGATTCTTTCAGTTTTTTACATCTTAAAACTTTGTTTAGATCTTGATCCTTCTTTGTCATATTACACTCTGACAATCTTAAACACTTTCATTTCCTATTTCAATGCTGTTATCACTAGCTTTTTAGAATCTCTCACTTCCTAAATTTTCCTAGTTTAGTGCACCATCTCTCTGTGTACTGTCTGCTACTTTTGTCCCACAAGAGATACACCAGATTGGAACTGATTTAATTCTATAAATATAAAGTCTCTACAAAATAGACATATATGCATATTGCTTAATGTTTTTAAATTCTATAGCCAAAGCAACATTCAGGAATATAAAAATATATTAAGTGTCATTTTAGCATATTGTAAAATATCGAAAAGATTTTCAAATTTCCCCACTGAATTTAGACATGGCATAGGTTAAGAAATTGATTATAAGCTGATAAACTTTAAAGAATCTAGCATTTCTTGTTTTGCCAGGTTGAAAGAAGAAACAATTTTATTGGAAAATGTCATCAATATTAGTAAAAATACTAGCTACTACTATTGTCGAGCATGGTGAGTAGTAAAATCAGTGTTCAGACCAGGCACTTAACAACTATGGGCTTATTTAATCCTCACAACAACCATGACAGGTAACTATTATCACCATTTTAGAGATGAGAAAAGTAAGGTGCCAAGAAATTAGGTAAATTATTTAAGTGACAGATTTGGAATTCAAAATAAAGTCTGTGTGGCTCTAAAGCCTTTTTTCTTTTAGCTACACCATATTGTCTCTCTACTTTAAATGTACACATAATTATTTATGTTTTTTGAACAAGGCTGCTCTATTTTCTCAGTAGTTACTAATTCTTAGGCTCTATTTCTTTTGTCTGCATGGATTTCTCAAAATTAATTGAAAGTTAACTGCTACTTCTACCTTCTGTGTGTTGGATTACTTTTTTATTTGGCCTGTAGAGTACTTCCAAATGTAGAATATTCTTTTGAATGGTGCTAAAAATTGCGAAATCTCAACTTAATCTGACAATCCTTTAGTAGCCATCCACTCTTCCTATTTCTAGAAAGATGCATATTTATCAGTGAGACAGAAATAAGAGACTTAAAGACTAGAATTAGTGTTGGAAAAAATGGTCATATGGAGGAAGTGAAATAATTGAATTTTAATATAACTTAATATATGTATCACTGAAGGTATGCAATATGTGTTTTTTTAGTATATTAGAAAAATTATATTTCATCTCATGGATCTTATTACTTAGAATGAAGCTAGGAAAAACAAACACCACATGTACTCACCATTAAATTGGAAGTAATCAATCAGCACTAATGTGCACAGATGGAAGTAAAACTCAACAGAAATCAAGCAGATGGTGGGGGAGGAGGTGATGGATAAAATCACACCTGCACACCTAATGGGTACAATGTGCACTATCTGGGTGATGGTCACACTTATAACTGACTTAAATTGTACAAAAGCAATTCATGTAATCAAAACATTTGTACCTCTGTAATATTCTGAAATAAAAATAAACACAACAAAAAGAAAAAAAAACAAATGAAGCTAGGTAAAACACTAAAGTCTGTTTAGAGAAAAATATTAATATAGGTAGAACATTGGCAAAGATTGAATATGGTATATAAATAACTTTACTCCATTCGAAATCCTCCTATAGTGAATTAGATACCCTTATTTCCTTTCCTGTGTTCTTTCCACTGCAACATATAACCTTTTGTGACAAAAGAGTCTGATGGTTGTATTAGAAACGGTGAACCTATATAGTAAGAGTCATTCTCAAAAGTCTCTGTCCAGGTGTGGTGGCTCATACCTATAATCCCAGCATTTGGGGAGGCCAAGGCCAGAGGATTGCTTGAACCCAGGCGTTTGAGACCAACCTGGGTAATGTAGTGGGACCCCATCTCTACAAAAAAAATTAAAAATTAGCCAGGCGTGGTAGCGTGCACCTGTAGTCCTAGCTCCTCAGGAGGTTGAGTCAGGAGGATCATTTGATCCCAGGAGTTTGAAGTTGCAATGAGCTATGACTGAGTAGTATGATTGCACTCCAGCCTACGTGACAGAGCAAGATGTTGTCTCTGAAAAAAATCATTTCCATCTTTCTTCATCTCATTGCCTTTGTTCATATATTTTCCTTCATTTGAACTCTCTTCTCTCCTGCTTTCTATTCCCTGCCTACCATTAAAAAAATTAACCATACACCCACATTCAATATCATCACTTTAAAACCAGGCTCATACTCATTTCCTGCAAGATGACTTGCCTAATCATCTACTCAAACTTTGATTATTCCATTAACTGGTATCTATCAGTAATCAAATATACTTTGCAGTATGTGTTAAATTTGCAATAGCATTGTAATTTTATTTTCATCCCCAACTATATTGTGAATTATATGAGGGAGAGGGATAGGATTTTAATATGTTTGAAATTACACATTTTTATTATTGTAGAAAATTTCAAACTCAAAAGTTCAGTGGATTTTCTGTTCATATCTCTTACCTGTTGGTGGTGGTCTTTTTTTCAGTTGTTCTTTAGGAATATTAACTCTTCCCCATCAGTATTTCTTTATTGAAGTGTAATTGACATAAAATTAACTTACATATATTTAAAAGTGTATAGTTTGATGAGTTTTGACGTGTATATACTCATGAAATTATTGTCATAATCAAGATAATGAACATTTTCATCACTCTCAGAAGTTTCCTTGTGTCCTTTATGGCCCACTCACCTAATTTCCTGGTTTCCAGGCAACCATTCACCTGCTTTCTGTCACTGCACATTAGTTTATGTTTCCTAGAATTTTATATAAATGGAATTATACAGTATGTACTCTCTTTGGTCTGACTGCTTTTATACAACATAATTTGAGATTCATCAATCTAGTATCCTTTAATTCCAACTTCCATTAAGATCTTCCTTATTTCTTAGACTTATTTTTTTTCACAACTTAACACTTAGGGCAGTAATTGAAAACAATGCAGTCCACAGACATTTGGACTTCACAGAGGCTTCTTATAATTTTGATTTATTTGCCTAGATTTGAATGTTTTTAGGATTAGTCTGTAAACAGGACTTACTTTTCAGAGAAGGTTCTGGGAAGGTGGCTACTTGAATATTTCAGTATCCCTCTGTTTCTCATTCCAGCCTGTGTCTGCCTCTTGAGTGAAATGGCCCCTGGATATAATGAACAGTTGGGTGCAAGTGAGGTCCTGGGCTCTGGAGGAGCTCTGTCAGTGAGAGCTGGCACAAGACTTGTTCCTCAAGGGCTGGACAAGAGCCTGGAGAGGCTCAGGGTTAGGATAAAAATGGAAGATTTAGGAAAGAGCTTGGCTTGGTAGAGATCCATGAATTCTTGGAGGGAAGGAGAAAGGGAAAGAGCCAGGGCACTGAGATCTCTCTATCCCTGTGGCTAGAAGATGTAAGGAGACCTGAGAACAAGAAGGTTTCTCCTACAGCCTTCAGGTGGGCTGGTGACTTGCCTGCGGTGCACTGCCTGTCCACAGGATAGAGACTGCTTTGCCTTTCTGTTTTCTTGAGACTGTCACCACTCGTGGTCCTCCAACAAGTAAACCTAAGCCCCTATGAGCTGACAAAGAAAAACAACCCATCTGGGGAAGCCAGGCAACCAGAAAGAGAAAAATCCCTTAGAATAAACAATATGCTGAGCCAGATAAATAGAAATGCTGGAGGAAACAGTAACTTAGACATGAAAATAATAAATAATATGAACATTTACAGAAGTTCAAGTGAAGTACAAAAACGACTTTATGGAACAAAAAATTTGATTGCCAAGCCAAATACCACCTGAATCTCAATTCATACATACTTTTTAAAATAAACTGTCTAAACACTAGATTGTAAGCACTACAAAGAGGAGGAACTTTTTGTCTTGTACACACTGCTGATCTGTTGTCAGCCCGCAATGCCTAGAATGCTATCTAGTAGGTACCTGGTACATAATTATTGAATAAAGGAATGAGTATGGTCAATTATTGGCCTGAAAGACCAAGTAGAAGAAGTATTTCAAAGCACAGAGCCAAAATACAAAAATATATTTTTAAAAAAGTTAAGAGACTTGGTGGATAGATTTAGGACACCTAACATAGCTAATACAAGTCCCAGAAGAAGAAGAATAAATGGAAGAGAAGCAATAATGAAACAAATAGAAAAAATGTTCCAGTGTGCAGAATGAAGTCTCAGGGAAGATCAGTGATAAAAAAACACACACACCTAGGGATATTCTGGTAAAATTTTTAGAATCCAGAATTTGAGACTGGCATCAGAATTCTAATCCACAACACTGGAAACTAGGAGACAGTGAAAGAGTATTTTACAGATTACCAAGAGAAAAAGACTGCAATCTCCAGCCCCCCTACGAGGGGGAGCTATGTTACAAATACACAAAAATTTCAAGAGTGCATCAGTCACTTAGCCCCTCTGAGAATATTCAAGAAGGGATTCTAACCAAATAACAAATGAGCTGTTGATAGAACAGAGATCACAAGTTGAAAGGGATAGATAGAGTAGGAAATGACAGACTCTCTGGGAATGTATTAAGTAAATGCTAAGTCAGATTTTTAACCGAAAACATACTTCAGGGAACAATATTTATAATGTGAAAGTCCTAAATAAGTCAGAAAAAAACCTCAAAACTGTGGGAAGAAAAAGAAGTAAAAGCTTTCCAAATGAAGATGAGGAGAGCAAAAAGTACCATAAGCACAGGTGAAGATGTTCCACATCATTAGTCATCAGGGACTCAACATCATTAGGCATCTTGCTGCATCTTCCCATGGCAGAAGGCAGAAAGCGGGAGAGAGAGCAAGAGAGAGAAGTGGACCAAACTCCCCCCCCTTTTTTTAAATAACAAACTCACTCCCATGATAACAGCATTAATCCATTGATGAGAGCAGAGCCCTCATGGCCTAATCACCTCTAATTAGGCCCCACCTCCCAACACTGTTGCCTTGGGCATTAAGTTTCTGACACATACCTTTTTGGGGGACATATTCAAACCATAGCAAGTAGATAAATAGTATTTCAAAACTATGTTTAAAAAAAGGAACTAAAACTGGGCGCAGTGGCTCACGCCTGTAATCCTAGCACTCTGGGAGGCCGAGGCAGGCGGATCCTTTGAGCTCAGGAGTTTGAGACCAGCCTAAGCAAGAGCGAGACCCCGTCTCTACTAAAAAAATAGAAAGAAATTAGCTGGACAGCTAAAAAAATATATATATAAAAACATTAGCCGGGCATGGTGGCGCATGCCTGTAGTCTCAGCTACTTGGGAGACTGAGGCAGAAGGATCGCTTGAGCCCAGGAGTTTGAGGTTGCTGTGAGCTAGGCTGACGCCACAGCACTAGCCTGGGCAACAAAGCGAGACTCTGTCTCAAAAAATAAATAAATAAAATAAAAAAAGGAACTAGTATTGATAATACACAACAACTTGCATGAATCTCCAGGGTAATATGCTGAATGAAAAAAAGCCAGTCTCAAAAGTTTATACACTGTAAGATTACATTTATATATTTTTTAATTATGGAAGATCATGATAACTGTTCAAAATATGTGTGTATATACACATATATACACTAAAAACATGTTTTTTAAAATTTCAACATAAAATACAATAATTGTTTCTAGTTTAATTTCTAGGTTTGAAATGTTAGGAAATGTTAAATTCTGCTCGCATTAAGCAATTAATGTTTGTGACATGAAATCAGTACAGGCTCTTAAATATCAAAGTAGTCTCTTAGTGCCACCAATTCAAAGCTTTAGTTCCTTAACTCCTAATTTGGTTTTTGGATCAATTCTTGTTAAGGGGGAAGTCTATTATGATCCTACTTGGTCTTCCGAAACCGTCTTTTTAAATGAAGGAAATATGAAGAAATTTTTTTACAGTGCATGGAAATAATTTGGACCATCCACAAAGCTAAAGAAGGACATAGGTACCACATTTTTCTTGAATAATGTTTGCAACAATCCCAAGATCTTTCCTTCCTTGTTTTATCTTAGTAAGATTTTTCTCTTCTCTTTAACTATGTACTGTGTAATGCCCTCTTCTGTCGTTTGTACTTTTCTTGACTGGTCAGTTTGTGGATTTGGCCCAGGAAACTGTCTTTGTTGTCATTGTTGTTGTTTAGACAGTCTCACTCTGTTCGCCCCAGCTAGAGTGTAGTGGTGTCATCATAGCTCACTGCAACCTCAAACTCCTGGCCTCAGGCAGTCCTCCTGCCTCAGACTCCCGAGTAGCTGGCACTACAGGCATAAGCCACCACACCGAGCCAAGAAACTATCTTTATCTCTGTATTATACTTTGGGCTTTGTTAAATCTGCTTTCTGCTGTTAGCTTGCTATTTTCTCAGTATTATGGGCGGTGCATTAAAATTACTACTAGCTCCATCACAGATGAATTCTTCAATTTCTAGTGGATTTGTTCCCATATATTTAGGGAGAATATCAACAAAATTTAGTTACTTAAATGAATTCATAACACAATTTATCTCATTTGCATTTTCTTCACACAAATCTGAAGCTCAAACAAAAATGTGGCCTTATAAAGAACATTTCTCTCGCTTGGGACACTCTATTAAATAGCACTGGTTTCTTCAAGGGCCTTTGTTAAATGTAATGTTTATACTTAGCATATGTACTAGACTTTGAAGGACATTGTTGATGAGAACCCAGGATTAGTGGCAGATCTGCCTGTACCTCCTGCTGTCTATCTTCCACCCCTTCCTGCCTGGAGCCCAGTATTTTCCCCCAGTGCCCTCAGTTCTACCACCTCCAACATCAGGCTGTCCCAACCTCCCTGCAATACAGCGGAGCCCTGCTGCAAGCGATGGGCTTGAGTGGCCTAGATAAGACCCATGACTGGTCCTGGTTTCTGGTTCTGGTCCACCTCAGCTACTTAACTGCTGGCTGCTGTTTGGCCACCTTTTCTTAAAACAAGTTAGATGGATCAAAGAGAAGATTGCTAAATGAATTCACATAAATTTCTTCAGGATTTATGTGTTGTGTTTTCTGCTCCCATAGGTATGTTTGGCCTTGCATTTTCACTACTTCCCATTTTAATTATCTTTTTCTTCCTTTTAGTGTTTAGATTTGTTGGGGAAAATTGAAATGACAACATTGCAGTCATGGTTCTTTCAATGATTTTTTTCCTCTCTGTTTCCTTCTCTAGTATTCTCAGCCCTTGGTCTCAGCTTCTTTCTTTATACATTGACTTTGAGGAAAGTTCATCCTTCTATCTTCAACTCTGTTTTGTTGATGACTTTGAAATCTTTATTTACATCGTTAACCTTTTATTGAAACCTATCTTGAATTTCTGTCTCTGGGTATTTTTCTTTGGAATCATTTTACTATAAGTCAATTAATAAACATTTGTTGAACATTTTATAAAATATACAAAACTGTTACAAAAAGTTATAATTGTCACAGCAACATTAAAACAAGGTTCTTGCTTTTAAAGAACTTATAATGGGGAGATAGGACCCTGCCCCCCCAGTACCCCCACAAAACCTCAACCCCAGGTTGTCACTCACTGATCTCCTCTAATTTCTTTTACTTTTAGATTTTTTTCTCCTCCTCTCATTCTTTTTTTTTTTTTTTTTTTGAGACAGAGTCTCACTCTGTTGCCCTGGCTAGAGTGAGTGCCGTGGCGTCAGCCTAGCTCACAGCAACCTCAAACTCCTGGGCTCAAGCGATCCTTCTGCCTCAGCCTCCCGAGTAGCTGGGACTACAGGCATGGGCCACCATGCCCGGCTAATTTTTCTATGTATTTTTAGTTGTCCGATTAATTTCTTTCTAATATTTAGTAGAGACGGGGTCTTGCTCTTGCTCAGGCTGGTCTCGAACTCCTGAGCTCAAACAATCCGCCCGCCTCAGCCTCCCAGAGAGCTAGGATTACAGGCGTGAGCCACCGCGCCCGGCCCCTCCTCTCATTCTTAATCATGGCAGCTGTGTTGCCAGGGGTAAGGGACAGGTGTGGGTGGGCAGAGGGAGGGTCTTCACAACCATGAAAATTGGCGCTGCCACAAATCCATCATTTCCAACACTGTATTTCCAATGGTATTATACTGTCAACACTATTTAAACATTCTTCTGTGAAATTCTAGTTAGTCTCTTTTCTCATTCCTCACAGAACTTAAAATGCTTATTGAGCCCCTGATCCTCCATTCTTCTGACTAAACCTTCTACTTCACAGAGTAAACTGTATTTCCAATACTCCTCTTCCGAAATGCTTACAACATCTGTGTTGACACCTATCCTTTACCTTCTTCATTTTTCTTATTTAATACTATCCATACACCTGTGCTCTAGAACCTTTCTTGCTTCTTCTGTCACTCCTTTGTTTTCTGTTTCCTTATTGACCTCTTCCCCCTGATGTATTTACAGTATTCAATTTCTCTCTCCCTCTTGCCGTCTTGTTCCTTGTCTTTCTCACCAATTTTTACTTATTTAGTCCCCCAAATATTTCTTTCTCAAATCTGTCCTTTTCTCCCCATCCTCTCTGCTACTATACTAGTCCATTGTCATTTCTTGTCTGGCCTCCTAAACCCATCCATTATATTAATAGTAATTACCAGAGGAATTTTTCTCAAATGTAAATCTCATCCTATGACTCTCCTACTTAAAACCCTGTAATCTCTCCCCATTGCTGACAAAAATCAAGTCTTTACTGCTTAGCAGGTCATATAAGTACCTTCGTGATCTAGAGCATCTTAACTTACCAGCTTCCTTGTCTATTGCTCTTTCATGCATACTGCACACCAGATATAATGAATGTTCTTTAATGTCTCTATCGCTTCATTTGTTTCATCTTCTTTGGAATGTTCTTCCCCCCACCCCCAACTACCTAGCAAACACTCCTCCTTTTAAGACTGAGGTGAAACATCACTTCTTCATTAATGGCTTCTGTGATCGTTCCAGGGAATGTAACATAATGTAAACACTCCTCTATCTCTTTGTCTATACCTCTAATTATAGTACTTTAATCATTTAGTGTAATCACTTATCTTACCCCTGTGTGCTGTAAGCCCCTTAAAAGTAGCTACTATGCTTTATTCATCTTTGTGTATCCCCAGTGCCTAGCACATAGTCTAGATGATAATAAATACTTGTTGAATTAATACAGTGATTAATTAAATATAATACAAGGCAACATGTATTAAACTTGTTCAGAATTAAACCTTGAGGTAAGAAGAAGCACTTGAATTAGGCCTTTGATGGAAGTAGAACTCAGGCAGTTGAAAGGAGAAGAAAATTTTCAATGAAAACTTGCTATAAGCAAAGATGCATGGGTGTAGAATCAAGGCTCACATAGATTCCAGAGAGTGTGGAGCAGAGGGTTCATGACTAAGAACAGCAGATGATGAGGTTAGAGAGGAGTAAGATGGTGCTGGATTATAAAAGGACTTGAATGCCAAGATGAAGTTTTTAGAGTTCATCCTGTAAGTCAGGGAATCCGAACAAGTAAACTAGGATCTATTTATAGATGTCTAAGCCATTTGCCTCTGCTGCCACCACCACCATCCCCTAGCCTGAGAATTCAAAGTAGGAATGAAGACACAGCCCTTCCCCGTTCCCTTGAGGGATTCGAATTAGTACCCCACACATGATGTCAGGGTATAAATAAACAAGAAGTGAAGATGATCTCTTCACAAAATGGTTGGAGACTCCTGGCATCATCACTTGGAAACCTTTTAAAATATTTATTTTGTTTTTTAAGCAGTTAAGAAACATGATAAGGGCAGCGTTTTAGGGTTATTAATATGTAGGAAAATGCAGAATTGTTTGAAGATGGGAGAATTGGTGGCAAGGGGAATAGCTGAACTATTTTAATGGTCTAAGCTGGAAAGGATGAGGATCTAAATGATGGCAGTGCGATGGAAAAGAAGATTGGTATGGAAGCATAGTGAAGCCACGGTAGACTGGATTTGGTGACTAAATGTGGAGAATGAGGGCAGGGGAAGAATCAGAAGTTGGACATACAGATGCTAACTGGTCCTGCTCATCTCACCAGCTTTCTTTGTCAATGACAATAGTCTTTTTTTCTTTTTTAAAAATGTATTAGGTATATTTATTCCTGTTATTTTATCTCTGGAACAGCTCCGTTAGCTAAGTCCTAATTGTCAGTACCTCTGACTGGAATGTCTCTCCTCTGTTTCCCCCCACCCATTTTTCTGCTTTTTGATGAACTATCCATCCTTTAAGATTTAACTCAGTTATCCACTTGATGCCACTCCTGACCACTGCTTTGTTTTGTTTTTTTTCCTTCATGAATCTGAAGGTATCTTTACTTACACTATAACAATTTATTTTTAATTATTTTTTAGAGACAAGGTCTCTGTCATTTAGGCTGGAATTCAGTAATATGATCATAGCTCACTGCAGCCTCAAACTCCTGGGCTACAGGTTCACACAACCCTGCTCTACTAATTTTTCTTTCTTTTTTTTTTTTTCCTTGAGACAGAGTCTCACTGTGTTGCCTGGGTTAGAATGCAGTGGCATCAGCCTAGCTCTCAGCAACCTCAAACTCCTGGGCTCAAGCAATCCTCCTGCCTCAGCCTCC
>NW_012148618.1:4203868-4207914 GCF_000956105.1 Propithecus coquereli
TTTCTTTCTTTTTTTTTTTTTTCCTTGAGACAGAGTCTCACTGTGTTGCCTGGGTTAGAATGCAGTGGCGTCAGCCTAGCTCTCAGCAACCTCAAACTCCTGGGCTCAAGCAATCCTCCTGCCTCAGCCTCCTGAGTAGCTGGGACTACAGGCGCACACCACCAGGCCCGGCTAATTTTTTCTATTTTAGTTGTCCAGCCAATTTCTTGGGGTCTCACTCTTGCCGAGGCTGGTCTGGAACTCCTGAGCTCAAGTGATCCTCCTGCCTCAGCTTCCCTGAGTGCTAGGATTATAGGTGTGAGCCACCATGCCTGGCCTATTTTTTCTATTTTTTTGTAGAGAAAAGGTCTCTCAATGTTGCCCAGGCCGGTCTTGAACTCCTGGCCTCAAGTGATCCTCCCACCTCAGCCTTCCAAAGTGCTGGGATTACAAGATGTGAGCCATCGCACTTGGCCTATAACAATTACTTTTATTGTTTTATAACTGTATTTGTATTTTTCCCCCCTCTGAATTTCTTGAGAACAAAGGGTCCTTTTTGTAGTATTCATAGTGCTTAGCAGAAGCCTGACATAATAGACATTCAGAGTATTGGTTGAATTAATATTGACCACTATTACTATTATCCTAAATACCACTTTAGAGATGCTGTTAGCATATGGACAAATTACAGTGGTCTAATGAGTGCGTCTGCCTATCTCTGATAAATCTGGGATTTATTTCATTTTGCATATTGCATTCATGTTTCTTTACCTAAAATACTGCTTTCATTTTTAGACTTCTACATAGAGAAATTCCGTTGTTTTCCATCTCCTTTAGACTTCTCTATTTGTCTTCCAAGACTTTTCCTAATATGACCCAACCTTTCCAAGCAAACCTTCCCAGACACATGCTGTGTTTATTCCTTCTCTTTGATTTTCAGTCCTCCGTGATTTTTAAGGTTTTCTTAAGTTTTATGTATACCTCACACTGCCTTGATCCATGATTTTTCTTGCCTTTGGACCCTTGTATCACTTACTGCAGCTGAGATGGTCAAAAGACCAAGGCTGAGACCTGGCTCTGCCATAGTTCCCTTGGCTTTACTGGCTACATATACCACCTTGGGCAAATCATTTCAGCTTTCTCTGAGCTAGTTTCTTTAGGAATGTGGGAATAATTCTTCCTCACAGGGTTGCTGTGCAGATTTGATATGATAATAGTAAGAAATTTTCCTTAAATTCCATCATTTAGAGACTACCTTTATAATCTTTCCATTTTTACAGATCATCTTTGCATTTATTTAATATTTTTTCTTAAATTGAGTCACTGCTTTCATGGTTTCTTTTAAAATGGAAACTTTGTCACTAAATGAAATACCAGCATGCTTCCCATAAATAGAGTATAAATTAAAAATAGATGCAATACGAGCAATGCTAATCTTGTTAGATACAGTTGCCAAGGATAGGCTCTGACTAAGCTGGTTAAAAAAGAGATTAGCAAGTTTTGAAGATATTTTAAAGATATTCTAGCACACATATTTAAAAACTGATATCTGGTAAAGTGCTTCAACTTTCAGTTAATGTGGTTAAACGGCAGAGAGGAGAAGGTGAAATCACAGTTGAAACTTATCAAGATGTTTAATACAAAATGAATTTTATAAACATTTTAGTTAAAATTACAATAAATATGTCTGGATATTTGTATTCTTACAGAAATAATCAAAAGTATAAAAATAACATAAGTAAGATAGTTTGGTTACTAAACTGTTTTTGCACACATTAAATCAGATGCATATTTACTGTTCTAGGGTGGATGTTCTTTATCTCTTCTTAATTTCCTACCCTTTCAGTTCTGACTCTGTTGGATCCGATAACCACATGAGCTTCCCTTTACCTTCCCCATGTCCTGCCATGCTCTTAGCAAAAAGGGATGGGAGTGGTTTTACCTGGATAGGCAGTGTTTCTGAACTCTATTGCAGTAGGCACAGTGTGGCCATCTATAGTCACTGTGTAGTTCCACACATTAGATACCTACGTCGATGACTTGTAATTTAATTATTTCTTTTTTTGTTTTTTTGAGACAGAGTCTTGCTCTGTTGCCCAGGGTAGAGTGCCATGGCATCAGCCTAGCTCACAGCAGCCTCAAACTCCTGGGCTCAAGTGATCCTTCTGCTTCAGCCTCCCAAGCTGGGACCACAGGCATGCATCACCACACCCGGCTAATTTTTTCTATTTTTAGTTGCCTGGCTAATTTCTTTCTATTTTTAGTAGAGATGGGGTCTCACTCTTTCTCAAGCTCATCTTGAACTCCTAACCTCAAGTGATCCTCCTGCCTGGGCCTCCGAGAGTGCTAGGATTACAGGTGTGAGCCACCACGCCTGGCCAATTTAATTATTTCATAAATGCTTTGTTGTGATATCTTTTACATTAGTTATTCTTCCCTGCATAATGTAGACCTATGTTACTGATATTATTCTTGTGCCTAAATTTTGTGAACAGCCAGCATAATATAATAGAAAAATCAGAATCCAGGTTCAAGACAGTCTTTGAAATTTACATTCAATATGCCTTGCCCAAACCATTGAGCCTAACTTAGCTTTAGCTTTTTTGTATGTTTCCTACCTATATCACATACCTAACAAAAAAATCCATGCCACTGGTTTGCCATTATGTAGAATTCACTACCAATCTGGCCTGGAAAACCCCATTGTAAGCACTGTCCCTTTGACTTAGATTACTTGCTCTTCTCTTAGTCTTCCAAAACTCAATAAATGATATCTCTAGTCATCTAATTGCTGTGGAAAAATCTCTGGCTTCTTTCTTTCTCTCTCACCTCATATCCAGTCCATCAGCATGCTAATCTTGTCAGTCCCTCCTTTGAAACATACCTAGTCAACATACTTAGCATCTGACCACTTTTCATAACCTCTGCTACTTTCTGACCTGATCCAAACTGCCATTATGTTTTCTTGGACCACTGTAAAAGCCCTCTAACTATTCTCTACTTCTGTGCTTGCCTGCCCACTGCAATCTATTTTCCAGACTACAGCTATTTTGATCATGTTAAAACATAAACCAAAACCTTCCAGTGGCTTCCTATCTCACTCAAAGGAAAATCAAGTCTTGACTGTATTCTACAAGGCCTCATCACATAATCTGTGCTCGCTCCTCCAACACCTATATCCATCTCTTATTCCATGCCCTATCACTTTCACCTTGTTTATTCTGTTTGATAACCTGGCCTCCTTGCTGTTCATTGAACATGCCAACACTCTTGCTCCCGGGTCTTTGCACTAACTGTTCCCTCTGCCTGGAATGTTCTTCTGCAGATGTTTGTATGGCTAAATGCCTTACTTCAAGTTTCTGCTCAAATGTCACATTATATGGGAGGCCTTTTCAGGCTCAGTATCCAAACTAGCACACAAACCACTCCCCCACTATTCCTCTGTATTCTCTTCCTCTGTTTTTCTGTTTATGACTTATCACTCTTGACATATGTTATTTATTGTTGGTCTGTTCCCCACTAAAATACAAGATTCTTGATGGCAGGGATTTTATTATTACATTACTTATAGTTAGAATAGTGTTTCACGTGTAGAAGGTGCTCAAAAATATTTATTGAATAAATGGAAGAATTACAAATTTGAAAGTAACATGGACATTACCTTTGTAGACTAGCCCAAGAGCTCTCCTTCCAGAAGATATCATCAACCTATTTTTACCATTTTCACTACAGTCATTCTCATATGTTCCTGAGATTTCTGCAGTAGACTCCTAATTTGTTCCTCCCATCTCTATTCTTGTTCCCCCTATAATCCATTCTCCAACTAGCAGCCTGCATCTTTTGAAAAGTTAATCAGACCTGTCATGATACTAATTTTCAGAGTAAAATTAACACTCCTTAAGTGGTCTGCAAGACCACAAGATGTAGCTGCCACCTAATTTGCTGACTTCTTTTTTTTTTTTTTTGAGACAGAGTCTCACTCTGTTGCCCAGGCTAGAGTGCCGTGGCATCAGCCTAGCACACAGCAATCTCAAACTCCTCGACTCAAGCAATCCTCCTGCCTCAGC
>NW_012148618.1:4211272-4213929 GCF_000956105.1 Propithecus coquereli
TCTATTTCTATTCATAAGACACATTCCCTGGCAATTCCAAATGTCTTTTTTTTTTTTTTTTTAAGAAAAAAGAAGTTAGAATTATAGAGTATTGAGAAGCAAGAACATAGGTTCTCAAAGCATCGAGTCTGTATCTCTAACCTTTCTCTTTTGGCAGTAGTGTGATGTATCTGGCCACTCATGAACTTTGACTTTTTTTTTTTTTTAACTATATACATTAAGATATGAGATTCTCAACTTTTCTGGCCCAGCATGCCTGAGAGATACAAGGCATTCACCTTAGTGACAGTAGCTGGGAATCAGAATCTTGAGGGAGGGGTGTTTGTTTGGTTTAGGGAGAAAAATAGGTGATGTAATAACTCCTTTCCTCCTTTTCCTCTAGAGTCACTAGAGTAGATCTAGGTGATGACTAAAGTTCCTCCAGTTCTAAAATTCTATTATTCTTTCTCTACTCCTCCTTCCATGCCACCTACACACCTGCTTCTCTATAATGATAGAGCCCAGTTTTCCCTGAGAAAGAGAGATCTAATACATCAACTTACGGTAGACTGTTATTCTTACTTTTTAAGTATATGCATGAACAACCAATATTCTTTATTTAGATGGAAAGTAATATGAGTTTAAAGTAAAATCTTGGAATTCACTTGCTGGTATGTTGGGGAAAATATCCTAGAACAGAAAAATATGGAATTTCTCTTGCAAAATCAAATTAAATATTCAAATAGCATTTAAAACTTTAGTTGTAGAGATCAGGTTTCTACCTTATTTCCTTCTTGATTAAAGTTTGTAGAGTATATGCCATTATACTTCAGAAAGCAGTATTTGATAAGTATTCTTGTTTCTTTCTGTCTGGGCTGCTTATTTTAAAGTCTTAGATTTAATTAAATATATATAAAACGTATATATGAACCATGGAAAATATTATTTGAATTTTGTCTAAAACACCAATAATGTGGTATGAAAATATCTGATATTTATTGTTGACAAAATCACAGGTACTTTATGTAGTTTGTTGGCTACATCATAATTGAAAAAAATGCTAAACTTCAATTAGAGGTTAGTAAAAATAAAGATGTAATTTTTTTCCCACTGTTCACAGACACCCCCCGCCCCCCGTCAAAAATTATTTTCATTTCCCCAGATACAAGAAAGCCAGATGTAATCCTCACCATCTCAGGAGATTTAATATTTGAAGAAAGTGGAGCTCAGGATCTTTTCCATATTTAGCCCTTAATGCTTTACAAGCCTTTAAAATAAGCAACTGGTAGATTATTAAATGGTGATTGTCAATGTCTCTTGCATTAGGAACTTGGCTTATTGCCACTAATTTTATTTTACGTTACTGAATAATAGATGTTTACAAAAGCCAATTTAGTCATTTTGCCTTAAAGTGAAATCAGAATATATCTATTAGTAGTAACGAATGCTTTATTTATGTCTTGACTTTGAGCTGCTTATGGCTATATTTTCCCTTGTCATTAAAGAGGAAATGTAACTCATGTCATAAACCCTGAATCATTCTACTTTAAGGAACTATTGCCTAGTCAAATTTGTGTGATTATTATTTGTATTTACTTTTTTATTGTAAAACATATATAACAAAATTCATCAATTTAACCATTTTTAAGTATATAATTCAGTGGCATTAATTATATTCACAATGTTGTATACCCATTATCACTATCTATTTCCAAAATTTCTCATCACTCCAAACAGAAACTGTGTACTCATTAAGCAGTAACACCCCATATTCCCACTCCACCCAGTCCCTGGTAATCAATAATGTACTTTCTGTCTCCATAAATTTGCCTTTTCTCAATATTTCATATAAATGGAATCATATGACATTTGTCCTTCTGTGCCTGGCTTATTTCCCTTAGCATAATGTTCTCTTAAAGTTAATCCATGTTGTCACATGTATAAGAATTTCATTCCTTTTTATAGCTGAGTAATATTCCATTGTATGTACATACCACATTTTGTTTATTCATCTGTAGTACACTGGGGTTGTTTTCACCTTTCGGCTATTGTGAATAATTCTGCTATAAACTTTGTGGTACAGATGTCTGTTGGAGTCCGTTTTTAGTTCTTTTGGCTGTATACCTTGATGTGGAATTGCTGGGTCACATGGTAATTCTGTGTTTAACTTTTTGAGGAATGTGATCTTTTTTTAATAATAGTTCATTCTATTTTTTTACTATTCTTTCATTAATGTTTCTTAAGTTTTTTTTTTTATTTTTTGCTTATTTCCTTGGTTGACTTTTGTTGCTGATTTTAAAGAAATTATTTGTTTTGATCATTCATTTTTTCTTTTCTTTTCAATTGTTTGTTTTTCAGACCCGAGTCAGAACTCCATCACAGGGGAACACAGCCAGCTGTTAGGTATAGTATTACCATGGGGATTAACTTTCTCCAAAGTCACTCTTTACCCATTTATACTAACAGACATTACTCCCTTCTCTAATTCTATTTTTTATCTCTTCCATTTTTTTTCACCTCTCAATGTGTTGTCCACTGTTTTTATTCTCAACTTGGTAAGTTTTAGAAAACTACTTCTGTAATTGATTGCTAAGACTCAATTTAGTTACATTAAAAAGTAATTTTAGGCCGGGCACGGTGGCTCACGCCTGTAATCCTAGCACTCTGGGAGGCCAAGG
>NW_012148618.1:4214324-4217590 GCF_000956105.1 Propithecus coquereli
TTTAGTTGTCCAGATAATTTCTTTCTATTTTTAGTAGAGACGGGGTCTCGCTCTTGCTCAGGCTGGTCTCGAACTCCTGACCTTGAGCAATCCACCCGCCTCGGCCTCCCAGAGTGCTAGGATTACAGGCGTGAGCCACCACGCCCGGCCCCGACTTCTTTTTTTAGCCACTGTCTTACTATGCTTAAGCTGCATTCATGTTTCTCAAACATACCAAACATATTACCATTTTAAGGCCTTTGCACAGCTACTCCTCTGCCCTGACCAGTCTTTTGCAAGATCCTCTTATGCCTGGCTCCTTTTCATGTAGGTCTCATTTTAAGGGTTACCTCCTTAGAAAGGTCTTCACAGTTCGCCCAATCCGAAATAGCCTCTCTAGTCACTCTATTTTATCTATAACACTTAAAACCTTAAATTATCTTGATTAATAATTTTCTTTTATTATTGATCTTCCCATATCTACAAGACAACAGGAACTTTTCTTATTCACTTTTCTATCCCTGGCACATAGAAAAATGCCTGGGACTTTTGGTCACTCAAATATTTAAACAGGTGATGGATGGTTGAATGAATGAATAAATGAAGCTTTATAATAGTGACCTGAGACGCTTGTTAAAACTACGGTATCTCAGTCTCCACCTATGAAATAGAGTCAAAGCACTAGTTATGTGACCCAGGAATTTGTAGTTTAACAATTACCCCCACAATTGTTTTGACTAGGCAAATTTGGAAAATGCTGGTTTAATGGAAATAGTGCTGAGTGAATGAATGAGCGAGCAAGCAAATGGGGATGGTGATCCAGGGAGTAGTCTTCTAACCGTATACATTTATATGAATTAGTTCAACATTTCCCAAAGTGTGTACCATAGGACACTAATTACACAGGGTATTTGATACAAAATGAGTTATCTCTTCTGATACTTTTAGGAATGCTGAATATTCTTCTTTTGGAGATAGCTAGACATCCATTAGGATATTGAAAGGTATGAGCAATTATTCATCATAGAAATCTACTTAACTATTAAGTAGATTTGCCAAATTTATTTACCATCCCTGCCCCAAAGTGTTTTCTCACCAAATCCCTATTAATATGCCAAAGAATGTGCACTTATGCACTGTACATGAAGTGTAGACCATGGTTCCGTGCTACTATCACAGCTTATTCTATCGATGGTTAGCTGTCAAATCACTTATGTAACAGATGGTTTGGACTGAACTATAAATTTTAACTAAAGTACCTTTGGGGGCTTTGGGGGGGCATATGTAGGCTCTATTTCTTTTTAAAACTATATGCTTATTATATTAAAAATCAAATAATCTTTTCACTGTTATTTTGGGGTAGGCTGGAAACATAAAGAACAAATGATTTGACTTTTTGTATGCATTGGTTTACACTGCCATCTTACTGCTTAATTACTTTGCCTAAAATTGCCTGGTTTTTTTTCATCTATTTATTTAAACCCCATTAATCTCATGTAAGTTTTTCTAGGTCCCTCTAGTTTCATTGCAGTAAATTTAGAATCTGTTATATAAAGAGCCTAGCCTTTTCAGATTTTGCCTTATTTCAACTTGTTTTCCCACTTAGGTTTCCCATCAAGATGAGAACCTACCCATATAGAGAGGCAAAAATCTAATAAATGTGAATGTTAGAGTAATTGTCTTTGGTTCTACTTTTAATCATCTTTGTCTAATTCTGAGTCAAATGGTTTCTTACGATGCTTTGGTTTTTTGAAAAGTTGAAGGGTGGAAAATTAAATCTGTGTTATGTTAAGATAGTGATTTCAGGTGTTTGATATCTTGAAATAGCTTTTGTAGTATGCCTAGATAATGTAGCCGGTAACATAATAGTCTGATTGTCCTGATGTGTATGCACTTGGTCATGCCTACTTATTTATCTAAAGAATTGGGCAACAGTTTCCACTATTGATTGTGTTATTTAAAGATATTAATGATTCTATATTTAATCAAGTAAAACCTTCTACACTGAGTTTGAGATGCAAGATATAGGTTAAATTTTATTTGCTTCAAACTCTCTACCATTAGTGGTAGTTGAAGTGATTATCCAAGAAAATTTGAGGAAAGACTATTGCTACATAAAGCTCTTCAGCAAAACTTTACAGAGGCAGTTTTGCAAGTGTTTATCCCCTACAATTATTTTTCTCTGCCTCTATTCTCCAAGGCACGTGGCAAGGAACTAAATAAAATCTTCATTCTTTACCATTTAGCCAAGATAAATATATTGAGCATGTGCCTATTTGTAAAACTAATGTATCATTACTGTTACTAGGAAATATTTTCAGTTTATTTTTCTGATTGCATTTACCTGTTATTAAAAGGCATATGTTTTGTTTTTGTTTTTATTTGAACTACCATTTTACCTTACAGAGTATATCAGGCTTCTGGTTATAACCTGGTTATATTATAACCTAGGAGTAGCTTAATTTATGAAGGCCATTGAAGGGTAAAAATAGTCACATTATTGGCACATGGTTCCTATTACAGGAAGTAATTTGATTAAGATAAATATTATTTTGAGTAATATTTAGAACAACTGTCAGTTGTTAGGCAAACTTGGGTGTGCCCTCACCAATGACACAGTCAGAAAAAATGATAAATGGGAGAGTTCAGATACAGGACAATATAGAAAGGTGCCCAGACATATCTCAGAGCAGTGTTAGCATGTTGATTACACAATTTGGATTGCAAACCCAGAAACACCCTTCAACTTAAACCCACTTAGCAATTGTGATTTTTATAGGCATGGCTAGTTTCATTCTAGTGGGTTCTTGAACCTGTTCACTCCCATATTTATCCTTGTTTTAGCTTTTATTATATTAATGAAGGATTTGCAGGTTCTTGCAGGTTAGTCTTCAGATTACCAAATAAATATCAGGTAAGGATTGTCCTATAATCCTTTAATTATAATAAATGAAAAACAAAAAGTCTAAGTTGAGCTCATAGGGAACTACACAAAAGACTTGTTTCTATTCGTTTCAAATATTGGAGGGTGTGCAAAGGAGGAGTCCTGGCTTGACCAGAGAATGCACAAACATTACGTAGGTACAGCTCAGAAGACAAGGAAGTATATAGTACAGGAGTTAATTCTTTTTTAAGAAAAAGTCATTTATATTTTATTCTCTAAAACCATACCTAGTCTACCTGAGTTGTCTAGGATGTTTTTCTATTTCTATTCATAAGACACATTCCCTGGCAATTCCAAATGTCTTTTTTTTTTTTTTTTTTAAGAAAAAAGAAGTTAGAATTAT
>NW_012148618.1:4231544-4233323 GCF_000956105.1 Propithecus coquereli
ACTAAAAATAGATAGAAATTAGCTAGGCAACTAAAAATATAAAAAATTAGCCAGGCATGGTGGCACACACCTGTAGTCCCAGCTACTCAGGAGGCTAAGGCAGGAGGATCACTTGAGCCCAGGTGTTTGAGGTTGCTGTGAGCTAAGCTGACAACATGACACTCTGTCTCCAAAAAAAAAAAAAAAACACCAACTCACCTAGATATATCTTAATGAAACTGCAGAATATCTAAGAAAAAAAATCTTATAAGTGGCCAGAGAGAAAGGACAGATCATCAAAGGAACAACAGAATGTCAGAAGAGTTCTCAACAGCAAAACAGAAGCCAGAAAACACAAATAAGTGTGCATAAAAATTTTATTAACCCAGAATTGTGCTTAGCAAAATATTCATGAGTAATAACGAAATAAAGACAATTACAGGTAAATGAAAGCTGAGGGCATTTCTTATCACCACCCTTGCTCTGAAGTAGTGGTTTTCAACTAGGGGCAATTTTGCTCCCAGGAGACCTTTGGAAATGTTTAGAGACATTTTTGATAGTCTCTACTGGCATCAAATGAGTAGAGTCCAGGGATGCTCTTAAACATACTACAATTCACAGGACAGTCCCCCACAACAAATAATTATTTGATTCAAAATTTCATAGTGCTGAGTTTGAGAAACCTTCTGAAGGAATTTTAAGGAATGTACCTTAAGAAAAAGTAAAATGATTCAAAAAGACTAGTAGAAGTATAAGAAAAAGTATTGAATAAATGAAATGGTAAACCTGTACCTTGATCCAAATAAATCTTGTCTCTATAAAATAATTTTAGTATCTTATTTGTGGAGTTTAGAAAAAGTCTACTGGAAATATTGGACAGCAATATTAGATAAGTCAGGAGGAGAGAGTTGAAACTGAAATATTCAAGTCTTTATGTTTGGGAGGATGTCAAGCTATTGTTTAGACTCATGTAACAATTTGTTTTAAGTAACATATGGTAAAATTTCAAGGGTAATTGCTCAAAGAATAGAAATAGAGTGTGGAAGATAGAGAAAAATATGGGATTTGGGGGGAAAACAAAAAAATTCCAAAGAGAGAGAAACAAAGAGAGAAAATGAGAATGAGTCATAGAGAAAGAAAAACAAATAAAAAGATGGTAGAACTCAGTTCAAATGTATTCATCACCAAGGCTGATGGACTAAACTTGACAGTTAAAAAGACAGATTATCAGATTTTTAAAAATCCAGCCCAAACAAATTGTGAGATGATAAATATGTATTGTTTAAGCCAATAAATTTGGGGGTAATTTGTTAAACAGAAGTAGATAACATTAGATGTGTGTTTAAAATTGTTATACCTTCTTGGTGAATTAAACCTTTCATTATTAATGTAGTTACCTTGTAATCCCTAATACAATTTTTCTCCTAAAAACAAATTTGCCTGATAATCTTTTTTTTTCCTTTGGAGACAGAGTCTAATTTTTCTGTTTTTTGTAGAGATGAGGTCTCGCTTTTGCTCAGGCTGGTCTCAAACTCCTGAGCTCAAACGATCCTCCCACCTTGGTCTCCCAGATTGCTAGAATTACAGGTATGAGCCACCACATCTGGCCGAATTTACCTGATATTAATAAAATTATATCAGCTTTCTTTTGGTTAGTATGTGGTATATCTCTTTCCTTAACTTTCAGCTTTTACGTGTCTGTGTATTATGTCTGTTTTTATTTTTTAAGAGAACAGAATCTTGCTCTGTCGCCCAGGCTGGAGTGCAGTGGCACAGTCATAGCTCACTGCAGCTTAGAAG
>NW_012148618.1:4233373-4240113 GCF_000956105.1 Propithecus coquereli
TAAATGAAGGAAGAATAATTGAATGAGAATATCAAGTCGTTTGAAGTATGTCAGCTCCCTACCAACTCATCTCCACTCTCCCAAAGTACTTGCTGTTGACAATTTATTGTGAATTCTAGAAATTTTTAATTATAGATTTTTATTTTATATAGGTTTTTTTATGTAAATGGGGTTATAGTATATGGACTGTTCTCCTTAAATAGACCCTTTTTTTTTCATTTAACATTTTATCTTGGACATCTCATATCAGTACATAAAAATACGTCTTGTTCCTTTGTGGCGAAATAGTATTCTTTTGTGCTCCTACACAATAATTTACTCAGCCAAGTTCCCTATTCATGAGCATTTAAGTTATTTCCAGGTGTGTTAGTGTTATAAATTATGTTGCAATGAACATCCATGTACTTATATCCTTGCATTCTCATTGCCAGTGTATTTGTAGGGTAAATTCCTAAAAGTGGAATTCTTTACTCAAAGGGTATGTATATTTTCAAAAAAAATACATCAACTTAATTCCCATGAATAAGAGGTGTGGAGGAATGCTTGCCATGCTTGGCTCCCTGCCACTGAAACTAGATATTATCAATCTTAAAATTTTTTCTTTATCTAATAGGTGAAAATGACATCTCTAGTTTTTATTTATACTACTTTAATTATGAGTGGGGTTAAGTACTTTTAAATATATTAACAGCCATTTTGTGTGTGTCTTTTGATTTGAGTCTTATTTTGATTGTACACTGCCGAACTCTCAGCTGTTTGAATATGCACAAAGCAGCTGTAAGCTATCAACAGGTCCAAAGTAGAGAAAGTACCTGATATAACTTGTTTACTTATAAAAGATTCAGAGTATTAGTTAAAGAAATTGGAATACTCCATTTTTGTTCTTTCTATTTTAGGGACTTAGAATACTCCTTGAGTTAATGAGAAGAGTTAATACAATCTTGATTTTCATTCCTTTGAGTGAATTTATATGTCAAAACAGTACCTGACACCCTAGACACTCAATAAATATTTATTAAGTAAATGGTTTGACATAAACATAGAAATCTGATCACAAAGCTCCTGGCCTTGTGATACTGGAGCTGTTTTCTGTTCACTATTCTCTTTTATATTGGATAGTTTATTTACATTGCTCAAAGTTAGTCTTCTCTACATAAAAATTTTATATTTGAATCGGGAATTGTTAAGATTTCGTTGAACAATTTGCCAGATCATGAGAAGAATATCTTTCCCCCAAAATTATTAAATGGCTTTTGTCCTTGATACATACATGGCTGGCAGAAAAGTTTGAGAGTAGTTCATTACCTGACCAGGAACACATGTACAGTGGAGGTCGGGAAGGACTTCTCTAATGAAATGGACAGTTGGGAGTTGGTACAGATCCTGTATTACTAAGCTAGATTTTGTTTCCCCTTAAGCACCTGTAGTAAAAAATAACAGGGGAGTCAGAGGCAGAAAGAAATAGTATGTGATTGTGAAGGAAGAGCTCTCTTAATCATTATTAGCCAAAAATCCTAATAGTATTTGCAAAAAGAGTACTCCAGACATTAAGCTCATTTGGCAACCTACAATTGCATTCAATTTTTAACAGACCTGGGGATTTATCCAGAGTCTTCTGATCAGACTCTCAGGTAAGTCCATCCTGTTACCCTAGATTCTCTCCTAGGTTCAGTTAGTCAGATTATTATATTTTCTTCTTTTCTCATGCTCTGAAGAACTACTGTCTTCTGTTTCCTATCCTAAGTAACTTTGTTTTAGCTATAGCCTTAAAATCTTTAAAAGGCTGGTTTATTAAATGAACTCTGAGTTTGCAAAAGAGTGAAAGATGATTTTTTGTTGTATTTTCTAACAATCTTATAGTTCTTCAGAAAAGGCATTGGTAGCTTGAATTAAAATCTCCCCATTTCTCTCTAAAAACTTTGTTTAGGGTAATTTGGCCTAGTAGGTAAAAAACTGGTTCACTTGCCTACTGAATCAAATTTATAATAGTATCTTTCCGACCTTTCCTGCTGAATTGGATTTATAATAATAGTATCTTCCAAACATTCTAAACCTTTTTTTTCTGTCAACACAGTGCAGTTATTTTAATGTATCTGCTGTTCCCACTGACTCATCAGGTCTCTTACAAAACTCAAAGTCAGGCTGAGGAGATATATTGGAGGGTGAAACTGCTATTGTGATAATGAATCCAGCTGTACACTCATGATTTATGAACTTTTCCCTGTGCGTGTATGTGTATAATTTTCAATTTAAAAATTTTAGAAAGCCAGCAAGCAAACAAGCAGTGGGTCCTGGCATTTTTATAAGAAGTTTTACCAAACATTCAAAGAAAAATAATTTCTGGTTTTCTACAGCCTCTCAAGGAATAGAAAACCAAGTAACTACTACCTAACTCAGTTTGAGGCTTTCATAACCTTGGTACCGAAACTAAACAATGATAATATAAGAAAAACACAGCCAGTCTTACTTATGAATACATATACAATCCTAAACAAAATATTTATAATTTGAATCAAGCAATATATTTTTAAAAATTACCTCAATCATCAAATGTGTTTCTGCAAGAAATACATGGTTGGTTTAATATTGAAAATCAGTTTACATAGTTTACTATATTAACTAATAGATTAAAGGAGAAACATTATATAATCATCTTAACAGCGGTAGAAAAAGCATTTGATTTGAGACATACCCGATATTTAAATTCATGAGTTCATACTGATAACTTAAACTAATTGGTCACCATTGGAGTATTCTATTGAACCAATTTATTACTATGAGAATAATTTATCCTGAGGTCAATAAAGGAAAGAATGAAGTATTTGTCTTGCTTTTAACAGTACCACTGGGTAACCAAATAGTAGATTAAAGGGAATGTCTCTTTATAGAAGTATTTCAGCTAATAAATGAAGGAAGAATAATTGAATGAGAATATCACCATTTGGTAACCTCTCATAAATTAATGGATCTAGGCATTGATTATCAACAGTTGCTAATATCTCAAAAGGAATGACAACCAGATGACATGTACTTCTTGATAGAAGAACACAATACCAGTATGAAGTAGTTTGAACTACTTCATAATTTTCCCCTCTGCCCCTCTAGAAATACTAAAGGTGATTAAGCTTCTAGATCCAACTACCATTTTATAGGAATTACAAAAAACAGAACATGTTAACCAATGTCACATGGACGCCATTTTCAAAACCCAGACACCATAAATTCCGCAGGACAAATGGCATGGTTTCCTCAACAAATAAATTGTAAGGAAATAAAGGAAAGCTATAGCTGTATAAGAGATACAGCAACCAATCATAATATGTGCCTCTTATTTGGCTACTGATTTATTTTTTTATTTTATTTTAATTTCTTTCTATTTTTTTTAGACAGAGTCTCACTCTGCTGCCCGGGGTAGAGTGCCATGACATCAGCCTAGCTCACAGCAACCTCAAACTCCTGGGCTCAAACAATCCTATTGCCTCAGCCTCCCGAGTAGCTGGGACTACAGGCATGTACCACCATGCCCGGCTAATTTTTTTCTGTATATTTTTAGTTGTCCAGCTAATTGCTTTCTGTTTTTAGTAGAGACAGGGTCTCGCTCTTGCTCAGGCTGTTCTTGAACTCCTGACCTTGAGCAGTCCTCCCGCCTCAGCCTCCCAGAGTGCTAGGATTACAGGCGTGAGCCACCACGCCTGACCTTGGCTACTGATTTAAACAAACTATAAAATCAAAAACATTTATAGCATTTGAGACAACCTTTCCTGTTCACATCTGCACATAGTTCAAACCCAAACCTATGCCCGGGGAAATTAAGTACACTTACTGCTCCATTTCTACCTAGCTCAGGCCATTTGACAAGATGAGGAGGCTAAAGGAATAATTTGAGATTTATCTTGGGCCCAAACTATAGTATAAGTGGTAATTGACAAAAGCAACATTATAGAAGTAATTAACACCACAACAATAAAGTTTTTATAAAGAGTAAGACCTTTGGGGCCGGGCGTGGTGGCTCACGCCTATAATCCTAGCACTCTGGGAGGCCGAGGCTGGAGGATTGCTTGAGTTCAGGATTTCGAGACCAGCCTGAGCAAGAGCGAGAGAGACCCCGTCTCTACTAAAAAAATAAAATAAAAAGAAATTAACTGGACAACTAAAAATATATAGAAAAAATTAGCTGAGCGTGTTGGTGTACGCCTATAGTCCCAGCTACTCCGGAGCCTGAGGCAGGAGGATCGCTTGAGCCCAGGAGTTTTGAGGTTGCTGTGAGCTAAGCTGACACCATGGCACTCTAGCCCGGGCAACAGAGTGAGACTCTGTCTCAAAAAAAAAAAAAAAAAAAAGAGAGTAAGACCTTTGGTATTCCTTTTCCCTGTTTACAAAAAAAAGTATGCCATAAAAAACAAAAATCTGAAATCTTCAGTAGAACAGTGACATTCCTATCAGTTTTCATTTGAATTATGCAATAAAACACCAGTAAGTTTCTCAGTATCAGCATTATCTTGATAGTAAAGTGAGAAAAAAGAAACATAGTGGTGATCTGATAGGCTGTTTAATTCAAAGTATTTGTGAGACCAGTCTCAGTAGGGTATACATCAAAGGAGTCATTTTAGGATTCTGGATAATCCTAAAAGAGCTATAGGATATGGATTTAGTCCTTAGTTCCTACAGAGTAAAGATTATTTTCTGTTCAGAGACTTTAGAAGTTCCATTCCATCTTGTATTTCTTGGAATCACAGTAGTGACCAAGACTTCTGAAAGCTGTACTCTAAAGCAGCATGGTTTCCCACCAAAATTTTGAGGCCAAGAATTGATCTATGCCTTTCTATATAACCACTTCTAATGTCATGCCTTTCAGTATTAACCATGCTTGATGAGAGCTTCGTTCCTTGCCTTGGAAAGCCTTAACCTTTCATGACTGTCCATAAACCGTGATTGAGCAGGAACTCTCCCGTTGCATAACATCACCACAAGTTGATCTTGGGTAGGACCATCTTGGAGGCATCATTGGTCTCATAAAATGTAGACAAACTCTGCAGGGACATTCTTTTACCCTCCAGAAAAATTAAGCAAGCAAATGGAAGGTAGGTCAGAAACAGCCAAGACCCAGAGTGTCTTAAAGTTAAGGTGACTTTACCTGAAACTTGAGACTAGAGAAGTCCAAACACAGAGTGACCAGGGTTGCAGATAAGGGAGCCAGAAGTGCTAAGAGATGGGTTGAACAGCAGGCCTCAGAATGGGGCAGGATTGTCCTCAGGCCAGATTTTTATAGCAACACCTTTATAAAGTTATTGAACATCAGGGAGGTAGAATGTTGAAGCCAGGACTCTTACCCCCATAACTCTCAAGAAGGATGAAGCGGTATTGTGTCTGGGATACAAAACTCCATTAAATGTTTAACTCAATAAAGGATGCGGTTACAAAGCTGAGCAAACTACTCAGGAATGAAAGACTGTTTAGAGAAAAGAAAAACAAATGGAACTTCTAGAAAAGAAAAAAACACAATTACTGATATAAAAAATGAAGAGGTTAAACAGTAGATTAGATTATGAATAAAAAGAAAACTGCACCTAGGCTGGATGTGGTGCTTCATGTCTGTAATCCTAGCACTCTGGGAGGCCAAGGCGGGAGGATTGCTTGAGGTCAGGAGGTCGAGACCAGCCTCAGGAAGATCAAGACCCTGTTTGTACTAAAAAAAAAAAAAAAAAAAAATAGAAATTAGGAAAAACACAGCCAGTCTTACTTATGAATACATATACAATCCTAAACAAAATATTTATAATTTGAATCAAGCAATATATTTTTAAAAATTACCTCAATCATCAAATGTGTTTCTGCAAGAAATACATGGTTGGTTTAATATTGAAAATCAGTTTACATAGTTTACTATATTAACTAATAGATTAAAGGAGAAACATTATATAATCATCTTAACAGCGGTAGAAAAAGCATTTGATTTGAGACATACCCGATATTTAAATTCATGAGTTCATACTGATAACTTAAACTAATTGGTCACCATTGGAGTATTCTATTGAACCAATTTATTACTATGAGAATAATTTATCCTGAGGTCAATAAAGGAAAGAATGAAGTATTTGTCTTGCTTTTAACAGTACCACTGGGTAACCAAATAGTAGATTAAAGGGAATGTCTCTTTATAGAAGTATTTCAGCTAATAAATGAAGGAAGAATAATTGAATGAGAATATCACCATTTGGTAACCTCTCATAAATTAATGGATCTAGGCATTGATTATCAACAGTTGCTAATATCTCAAAAGGAATGACAACCAGATGACATGTACTTCTTGATAGAAGAACACAATACCAGTATGAAGTAGTTTGAACTACTTCATAATTTTCCCCTCTGCCCCTCTAGAAATACTAAAGGTGATTAAGCTTCTAGATCCAACTACCATTTTATAGGAATTACAAAAAACAGAACATGTTAACCAATGTCACATGGACGCCATTTTCAAAACCCAGACACCATAAATTCCGCAGGACAAATGGCATGGTTTCCTCAACAAATAAATTGTAAGGAAATAAAGGAAAGCTATAGCTGTATAAGAGATACAGCAACCAATCATAATATGTGCCTCTTATTTGGCTACTGATTTATTTTTTTATTTTATTTTATTTTATTTTTATTTTATTTTAGACAGAGTCTCACTCTGCTGCCCGGGGTAGAGTGCCATGACATCAGCCTAGCTCACAGCAACCTCAAACTCCTGGGCTCAA
>NW_012148618.1:4240318-4242174 GCF_000956105.1 Propithecus coquereli
TTTTTTTTTGAGACAGAGTCTTGCTCTGTCACCCTGGGTAGAATGTAGTAGCATCATAAAGCTCACTGCAGCCTTCAACTCCTGGGCTCAAGCAATCCTCCTGCTTTAGCCTCCTGTGTAACTGGGACTACACCTGTGTACCACGATGCCCAGCTGATTTTTCTATTTTTTTTGTAGAGATGTAGGGACTTTTGCTCAGGCTGGTCTCGAACTCCTGAGCACAGGCAGTCCTCCTGCCTCAGCTTCCCAGAGTGGCCTGGCTGATTTTTAAATTTTTTGTAGAGGTGGGGTCTTGCTATGTTGCCCAGGCTGGTCTCGAATTCCTGGGCTCAGGCGATCCTGCTGCCTGGGCCTTCCAATATCCATGAGTCATCACACCCAACCAAAAATGTCTTTTCGCATTTGATTTGTTTAGTCAGGAGTCAGGATCCTAACGAGATTCACACCTCGCAATTGGTTGATATATCTTTTTTTTTTCTTTTTCTTTTTTTTTTTTTTTTTTTTTTTGTAGAGACAGTCTCACTATGCTGCCCAGACTAGTCTCAAACTCCTGGCTTGAAATGATCCTTCCACCTTGGTCCCCCAAATTGCTAGGATTACAGGCGTGAACCACCCCACCCGGCTTATTGTGTCTTTTATAAGCAGTGTATGTCTAGATTTTGTTATTTAATCCAATCTGTCAATCTTTAGTGAATTTAGTCTATTTACATTATTATAATTGTTGATATTGTTGATCTATTTGAACCATTCTGCCATCCTAAATTATTATTTCCGTTTGTCCCACTTTTCCTGCTGCTTTATAATCTCTTCTTTAACAAAAATGCTATTTATATTATCCCTGCTCCCCAAATAAAGAACATTAGCACACTCTCACATTACTCTCTTCCGTGCCCCGATCCCATCGAGTTGTTATTTTCTAGATCAGTCAGAAAGGAGGGACTATTCAATAAATGGATTTAGAAGATCTCCATTTGCTCCATAACTACATGGTCTGGCTCCTTTCTATCTTTTTAAATACTCTCTCCTTTCCTCACTCTACTTCAGCCAATATTGTCCTTTCTGCTTTATGAATCCACTAAAATTGTTTCTGCTTTAGGACCTTTTAGAATTGCTATATTCCCTCTGCCTGAAATGCAGACTTTTCCTTACCATCCTATGCCAGGAGCGTGCTCCAGCCAGCTCGTATTAGCTCCTGAGAGCCAATCGTGTGCATCTCTTCCCAAAACCATCCATTGTCAGATACTCCAAATCAGAGGTTTGTTTGTTTTAATTCTGGAGAGCCTGCTTATCAGCACACCAGTGATCTTATCTGAAGTGGTCCTTCCCCTCCCCAGTCACACTCTATCCCAGTACTTGTTTCATTTTCTTTATTGAACTTATCATTTCTTGAAATGTCTTTTTGATTTTTTTTTTCACTTATTTTCTGTCTTCTGTGACTTCAGTATACAAACAGTGAAAGAAAGCAGGGTCTGTAACTGCCTTGTCCTCTGCTATACTCCCAGGACCTAGAACAGTACCCAGCACGTTCTAAGAATTTAATAAAATGTTCGTTGAATTAACTGAATAAGTGAATTACTCAGAAGTGGTGATAATTTTAAGCTTTGTCATTCTCTGTAGAATTTTCTTTAGAAAATTAGAGGAAAATAATTATATTTTTCATTCTTTTTATAACTTTTTATTACGGAAAATATCAAAGGTACAGAAAAGTTAGAATAGCATAATGAACCTCCATGAACTCATTACCCAGCTTCAACAGTGTTGCAAATTTGTTTTCAAGCCTCCACCTAAGTTTTTCGTAGAATATTTAAGAGAAAATTCCAGATATCACATGATTTTACTTTCCTATTTAAAAAAAA
>NW_012148618.1:4244145-4245983 GCF_000956105.1 Propithecus coquereli
TTTTTTTTTTTTCCCGTAATATTTTGTTCACCAAATTCCTGTCGGGTGCCTCTTTTAACGTAAAAAAAAAAAAATGGAAGGGTTTGTACAGAAATAATGCTTGATTAAATGACCTAATGTAATTTATAAGGGTTGAACAGCTCTGGAGGCAGAAAGCTTTTACTGCCATTATCAATAGCAGCAGTGTGTAGAGTGGCCCATGTCTGGTACAGTATTTTGCACTGGGTAGATAATAAGCATTCTATTTTTTTCCTCCTAGATTTGGGTAACTTCAAGAGTAGGGTTTCTATAGGCTGGAATTCTAAAAGACTAGTGTCTCCAAAAGTCTCTGTATTGTTAAGAAAAGGAATGACCCATGTTTATTTATTTATGTATTTTTGGTTTACCTTCCTCATTCTTTAATGTTATTTATTTATTTATAATAGATTTAGGGGGTACAAGTTGAATTCTGTTACATGTATATGTTATAGATATATTGTATAGTGGTGAAGTGTGGGCCACATTTACTTCTTGAAGATTTGTTTTTGCTCCTGCTGGAGAGGGGGTCATATTCTCCAAGCAATGCTGATTGAGTTCTGCTACTCTACAATTAAATTTGAATATTAAAATGGGTTATATTAATATAGAATCAACATGTAGTTATTTGGTGATGATGTTGCTTCAATACCAATGAGAAACTAACTGGGTTTACTTTTTTTTTTCCAGATGATGGGCATAAGAAAGCTCGAAATGCTTATCTCAATAATTCAAATTACGAAGAAGGAGATGAATATTTTGATAAAAACTTGGCACTCTTTGAGGTAATATATTTTTTTATTTCAGCACATTATAGGGGTACAAATGTTTAGGTTACATATATTTCCCTTGCCCCTCCTGAATCAGAGCTTCAAGCATGTCCATACCCCAGACGGTGCACGCTGCACCCATTAGGCATGAACATACCCATCCCCTCCTCCCCACTCCCGCCTGGCCGACACCCAATGAATGTTATTACTGTATGTACACTTAAATGTTAATCAGTTAATACCAATTTGATGGTGAGTACATGTGGTGCTTGTTTTTCCATTCTTGGGGTACTTCACTTAGTAGAATGGGTTCCAGCTCTATCCAGGATAGTACAAGAGGTGCTAGATCACCATTTTTTTTTTGTGGCTGAGTAGAATTCCATGGTATACATAAACTACATTTTATTAATCCACTCATGTATTGATGGGCACTTGGGTTGTTTCCATATCTTTGCAATTGTGAATTGTGCTGCTATAAACATTCGAGTACAGATGTCTTTTTTATAGAATGTCTTTTTTTCTTTGGGGTAGATGTCCAGTAATGGAATTGCTGGATCAAATGGTAGTTCTACTTGTGTCTCTTTGAGGTATCTCCGTATTACTTTCCACAGAGGTTGTACTAGTTTGCAGTACCACCAGCAGTGTATGAGCGTTTCTGTCTCTCTGCATCCATGCCAACATTTATTGTTTTGGGACTTTTTGATAAAGGCCATTCTCACTGGAGATAAGTGATATCTCATTGTGGTTTTGATTTGCATTTCCCTGATGATTAGAGATGTTGAGCATTTTCTCATATGTCTGTTAGCCATGAATCTATCTTCTTTTGAAAAGTTTCTGTTTATGTCCTTTGCCCACTTTTTGATAGGGTCGTTTGATTTTTTTCTTGCTGATTTTCCTGAGTTCTATATGGATTCTAGTTATCAGCCCTTTATCGGATGTGTAACATGCGAATATTTTCTCCCATTCTGTAAGTTGTCTGTTGACTCTCATGATAGTTTCCTTGGCTGTGCAGAAGCTTTTTTATTTATTTATTTATTTATTTATTTTTGAGAC
>NW_012148618.1:4246154-4247401 GCF_000956105.1 Propithecus coquereli
ATTTTCTTTGTTTTTTTTTTTTTTAGAGACAGGGCCTTACCCTAGTACCCAGGCTGGAGTACAGTGGCTTGATCATAGCTCACTGTAACCTCAAATTCCTGGGTTCAACAGATCCTCTTACCTCAGCCTCCCAAGTAGCTAGGACCAAAGACACGCGCCACCACACCTGGCTAATTTTTTTTTCCTTCTAGAGGGGTCTCGTTATGTTGCCCAGGCTGATCTCAAATTCCTGATCTCAAGCAATCCTTCCCCCCTTGGTCTCCCAAAGTGTTGGGATTATAGGTGTGAGCCACCACACCAGCCTTGTTATGGCTCTTTAAGTCTCTTTTATCTATTAAAGTTCACCTTTTTAGTTTCTGCCATTTATTTGTTGAAGAAATCAGATTGTTTACATTCTGAATTTGGTGATTATATTCTTGTGGTGATGTTTAGCATGGTCTTCCTTTGTGTTTTCTGTGATCTAGTAGTTAGATTTAGAGGCTTGATTAGATTCAGTTTCCATTCTTTTGGTAAGAATACATCATAGGTCATACAGGGTATTTTTCATTGTATTATGGTAGGAGATTGTGTTGTCCCATTTTTTGTTATGTTTAAGGTTGGTCAGTGGGTTCCAGAACACCCTGATCCATCTGTTATAATAGGTTGTGCCTTGGCCTTTCACCTAATGGTTTTAATAACCATTGATGATCATTGCCTAGATTTATCATTTCATTAAGGGTTGCTAATTGATGGGTTTTTTTCCCCCTAATTCTATCATTCCATCTGTCATTAATTAACTAGAATGCTTCTATAAGGAAGAAATTTTCTTTTAAGTCTTGGCTACCCTGAAATACAGTTGGCATAAGAAAAATAGGATAATTGTTTGATTCTTTTCATTTATTGTTTGTCAGAATAATGTGTTGTTTCCTTAACAACCCTGCAAAGGTTGACTAATTTTTAAAAATACCATTTTGGGTATTTCATGTATTTGCATTTCAACTGCATTATTTATTTTTAGTGCTCATATTGTCCCATTTTTGGCCATTGGGAACCCCTTCAGTTTGGCTCTTGTGTCCTTTGATATGACACAGTAATTCTGACAGTTTTTTGGCTGTTTCCCAAGCCCCTCTTGTATATTTAAAGTCGTGGGTTTTTTTCTTTAATTTTTATATTGGTTGTGTTTTTCCTCAGTATTAAAAATCTTAGTTTTTAATAGCATGTATATAACTTTTTGTTTTCTCTCTTCTCTCCTACCGGACTATGTAATT
>NW_012148618.1:4249896-4251519 GCF_000956105.1 Propithecus coquereli
TTTTAGTTGTCCAGATCATTTTTTTCTATTTTTTAGTGGAGACGGGGGTCTCGCTCTTGCTCAGGCTGGTCTCAAACTCCTGACCTTGAGCGATCCCGCCTCGGCCTCCCAGAGTGCCGGGATTACAGGCGTGAGCCACCGCGCCTGCCCCCCATTTGGTTTTAAAATAGTAAAAGCCGGATAATTTAGTAATTGATGTTAAAATACAATAGTTATAGTTGTAACTGGTTGATATTTAACAGTTAATTTTGTCTGTATAATCTAATTATAGAGAGTAGCCATTAAATCAAATTTTTATGAAGTTAAGGAAGAGGACCTTAACCTTGCTCTTGCTCAGGCTGGTCTCAAACTCCTGAGCTCAAGCAATCCTCCCACCTTGGCCTCCCAGAGTGCTAGGATTATAGGCGTGATCCACTATGCCTGGCCAGCTAATATGATTCTTAACTATGGTATCTCCCCTTTTTTGGTTACTAACACTTGCTCTTGACCTCTCAGGCATATGGATAACCTTGCAATCTAATTCAGCTATGATTTAAATGTTTTTATTAGAATTATCTTTCTTCTAAGTGTAAAACAGTATATTTCTCCACCCTATGTTTGGGAAGACTATCATTTACTTTAGAACTAACTAAACAAAAATCACTGTAGGAAGCAGACTGCCAGGTTAAGCAGGCCTGTATCACTTTTCTTTAATTGACAAATAGTAATTGTATATTTTTATGGGGTGTAGTGTAATATTTTGATGTATGTATACATTGTAGAATGATTAAACTAAGCTAATTAACATATATCATCTCATATACTTATTTTTTGTGGTAGGAGCATTTGAATTTTACTTTATTAGCAATTTCGAAATATATAATATATTATTGTTAACTATAGTCACCATGCTGTGCAGTAGGTCTCAAAAATTATTCCTAGGCCAGGTGCAGTGGCTCACACCTGTAATCCTAGCACTTTGAGAGGCCAATGAGGTAAGATCACTTGCGGCCAGAAGTTCAAGATCAGCCTGAGCAACATAGCGAGACCCTGTCTTTACGAAAAATAGAAAAATTAGCCAGGAATAATGACACACACCAGTAGTCCCAGCCTCTTGGGAGGCTGGGGCAGAAGGATCACTTGAGCCCAGGAGTTTGAGGTTGCAGGTAGCTGTGATGATGCTACTGCACTCTAGCCCAGGCAACAGAGTAAGACCCTGTCTCAAAAAAAAAAAAAAAAAATTATTCCTTCTGTCTAATTGAAATTTTGTACCCTAAGACTAACATCTCCCCATTTTCTGCCCACCCCACCCCCAGCATCTGATAACCACCATCTAATCTCTTCTATGAGTTAAGCTTTTTCAGATTCCACATATAAATGAGATCATGTGGTATTTGTCTTTCATGCCTGGCTAATTTCACTCAACATGATGAAAAGGACCTGTATGTCTTACCTAAGACAACATGGTGGAATCTGTGGTCAGGTTGTTGAAAAGAGCCAGGTTTATACCAACACTATCTTTGTCTGACTTTGAACAGTGACGCAAGTGCCACTGCTCTCAATGTGCCTTTTTTTTTTAATGATATTTTCTCTCAGCTTCCTTCAAGCAAAGGTCTGAGGTGAATATTTAGTTCATTCACAAAA
>NW_012148618.1:4253053-4263353 GCF_000956105.1 Propithecus coquereli
CTCTTGCTCAGGCTGGTCTCGAACTCCTGACCTTGAGCGATCAACCCGCCTTGGCCTCCCAGAGTGCTAGGATTACAGGCATGAGCCACCACGCCCAGCCAGGAAAAAGTTTTTGAAATCTGTTGTATAGCATGGTGACTATAATTAATAATGTATACTTGAAAATTGCTAAGACAGTGATTTTAAATGGTATCACCACAACAAAAAAGTATTTGAGGCCAGGGATATGTTAAATAGATTGATTTAATCATGCCAAAATGTATACATATATCAAAACACCACATTGTACACCATAAATATATACAATTTTTATTTGTCAATTAAAAAAAATTTTGTGAGGATTCATGTTGCCTTAAGTGTGATTTTTTTTTTTAATGTTGTGGCTGGGGGAAAAGAAAGGAGAATAAAGTCTCATTTATAAATTTTCTTATAATATTTACATGTGAAATATTTTTTCATTTACTTTTCAGTTTTTTGGTAGAAATGTTTTGATGCTTATTTTCAGTGTTCTTTATAACTCATTTCTTCCGTATTACTGGCTTTATAGGAAGAAATGGACACCAGACCAAAAGTGTCTTCTCTCCTCAACCGCATGGCCAACTACACTAATCTGACTCAAGGAGTAAAGGAACATGAAGAGGCAGAAAACATCACAGAAGGGAAAAAGAAGCCTACCAAGGTGAGGCCTCAAAATAGCAAGGATGAATTAGAAGATTGTATATAAGACAGGAGGAAATACCCAGGGCATCATTCTGTGTTCAGTTACTCTTAAAGGCTTGATATACACTTGGCACTTTTCTGGGCACTTGGGTCATAGCACAAACAGAACATACAATGTCCAGGCTGTCACGCAGTCTAAATTCTAGTGTGGGGAGACAGCCCTTAAGTTGTTTTAACTGTGTTAAAATATATACAATATTAAGTGTTGATAAGTGCTTTAACAAAAATTTAAGCAGAGTAAAGAGACTGGCAAAGGAGCCAGAATGGAGGTGGGTGCTGCTTTGGATAGGGTGGACGGGGAAAGCCTTTCGGACAAGGCGATATTTGAGCAGAGATCTAGCTTGTGAGGGAGTGAGCCACGTGGGAAAAGAGCATTCCCAGGGAGAGGGCACAGCAAGCACTTCAAGAGAAGAGTGTCCATACTCATCTGCCTGTGCCATCTGTCTGTTGTGAAATTGTTGGGTTTTTTAAAGACCAAATATCAGTTTGTCTCAAAATGAAAATATGAGACATTCAATTTAGCATTCTGGTTCTTCAGCTCTATGAAAAGGGGTAAAATGGCCCTCAGATCTTTATTTTATCATTTACTTTATTTACCAACTACTGTGAAGAATTTCTGCCAAATTCTGAAGCAATTCTATCAAGTCCTTATTCAGTTTTTAAATGAAGAGAAAGCCAACAGCTTTGAAAAACAGAAAACTTGAAAATTGTTGGGGGCGTGCTTAAAAGTTTATTTGTGGCCAAATGCCTATGTATAATAAAAAAATGTGTGGGAACCTATGTAAAGTAAAAATATGTAGCTCTAGGAATAATAAAAGTATGGTGATATACATTTGAAAGATGGAAATTTTATATGTGCCTTTTAAAAGATAGTGCTTAAACTTAGGATCTCTGCTCTGGGATTAATATGGTAGTTGGGATTCAAGGGGTTATATAAAAGTAAAAGAATAAAAACCTCTCTTTGGGATGACTATATGATTTTTTTTGTCTTGTCAACATCTTTCTTTCCAGACCCCCCAAATGGGTACCTTCATGGGCGTCTACCTCCCGTGTCTACAAAATATTTTTGGAGTGATCCTCTTTCTACGCCTTACATGGGTGGTAGGCACAGCTGGAGTTCTTCAGGCTTTTGCAATTGTCCTTATCTGCTGCTGCTGTGTAAGTCCTACATTGGCTTCTGCAGATTACCTGGAACATTGCGAATTCTCCAGCATATGCACTTGACCTCTTTGGGAATAAAACAAAGCATCTAGGGAAAGACTCATGATCTCAACAGGAAAGGTTATTCCAATATTAAAACCTAAAGGACTTTCAGTTATTTAGTGCCTGTTATTCACTGCTTGCTATCTATTATATTATATGATATACTAGAAATTACAAAGTAAGACTTCAATTGGAAATAAGAGATAAAGTCCCTATCTTTAAAGAATTCACAATCCAAACCATTTGAGCTTGATAGCATCAAAGTTGTGACAGAAAATGTGTCAGAAAATGTGATGTACTACTCCAGTAGGTACTGAGAAATAAAACAGAGTTATTTGTGGGGGTGAGGGATATTTGGTGTTTTGTTTTGAAGTCTCTTCCCTTCCTTAGAAATTCGGTTGTTCTTTCCAGGTCTTCTCTTCACTATACCTAGAACATTTTGATCCTCCTTTAATTTAAACTCCTCCTATTTATGTATACCAGCCACATCTATCAAATTTATTATAGGTTTCTACTGTCCTCTTTTATCACAATAACCATTAAACCCTCCCTGTGCATTGTGCTCAGCTGAGTACTGTACAAAACAGGTCAAGCAGATATAGTCCATATCATTAATAACTTAAAATTAATGGTACCACCTTTTTTTTTTTTGAAGTTTCTCAAGCTTAAAATTTCAAGGCTATATTTGATTCCTTAATTGCCTCACTCTTGTAATCAGCTACCAGTACTAATCCATTCTCTCTCTAAATCTCTTACATTCAAGCCTTCCTTTTTGTTCCCACTACCTCCACTGTAATTTTTGCTTCTCACTAAACTACTATAGTAGCCTACTAAGTGGTCACTCTGCCTCCAGCTACTCCCCATCTGCAATTCATTCTATACTGTGCTACCAGGTAATGTTTTTAAAATACAGTTCGTATGTGCTCAAAAGCCTTCAGTGGTTCCCTTTCTTACTGAATATTGTTCTTGGTGTCATAGTTACCTTTAGGCAGGTTCTAACCTATTTTCCAAGTTGTTTCCCTACTTATTCCTTTCGAGTATGTTATACTGTATTTCCTGTTTAACTAGGAGATACAGGGTGAGATTAGCAATTCTTAAATAGCACATAACCTACTGATTATAATGTAGGAGCATTTTAACAGAATACTCCAGGTATTATTAGAATAGTGTGACTAGTGCAATGAGTGGGACCACATAATCTTATTTCCATACCATTGGGTATGATAGGCAACTGCCTCCATAAAAGAAAGTAGAGTTAAATGTCTGGTAAGTGCTCTGAGGTCTACAGATGGGAAAGTAGTACAGAAATGTCATCTTTGCATAATAACAATCCTCTCCTTTCCCTTTGTCTACAGACAATGTTAACTGCTATCTCCATGAGTGCCATTGCCACTAATGGAGTGGTGCCAGGTCAGTAGGCCAAGATTGGGTTTCAGGGATTCTCAGTGATTATTCTGTGTTCATGCTATACAGCTAGAGGTACAAACTTCTGGGGAACAGAATACTATTTAGTCTGCTCTGTACTATAGCAGAGTAACGGCCTGTAGGACATAGACACTATACTATTTGACTGTACGATACTTTCTTTAAAATCTCTATTTTCTAAACTAGAATGCTTTAATTTTAGTCACATTCTTAGTTTCTTTTAATTAGAATATATTTTATTGGGCTATCTCATGCCTATAGTAAATATTTACCATTTTTTTCTAAGTAATAACTGGCAAACTGTAATGCTTCATGTGGCACATTAGATGGGCAGTATATCCTAAAATAAAGGTTGCATCTTTTACTTCCCACTAGTAAATCATTTTATCACATTCAGGTTTTCAGAAGCCTGAAACATTTGTCCTTCATACATATTTTTATTCTTATTTATGACTTATTACATTCCTCTTACTAATGTACTCTCTTTATCCTATTTACCTTCTATGTTGTCTTTTAGCTGGGGGCTCATACTTTATGATTTCCCGGGCACTGGGCCCAGAGTTTGGAGGGGCTGTTGGCCTGTGCTTTTATCTTGGTACCACATTTGCAGCAGCCATGTATATCCTTGGTGCCATTGAAATCTTTCTGGTGAGTAATGACTTAATTTTTGTCTACTATATAGAAGAGATACAGATTTGGGTTTATTTTGTTCTTTGATATCAACGCTTCTGAGAGATCAGCTATAGGAATAAATCAGGTGATGGATTGCTAACCTGTTGCTGGCCTCTTATTGTGAATATGAGGTAGAAAGGTTGAAGTTCCCACCCTTTGCCAGACAACCCTTCCCCTCCACCCAGTCACCACCATTCTGCCACCTCAACCAAGAAGTTAAAGTCTTGGAGACAAGACTTGAACCAATGGGAAAAAGTAAAATAAAGTTTATCTCTTTTGATGTCTTCATCGCCATGAAATAAAATGTTTTTAATTTCTCTATTTATTCACTGAGATATATTTTTTACTATTTAAAGTAGTAATAGCAGAAGCAGAGCTCAAGGTAATCATTATAGTTATTTTATATAACCTTTTGAATAAAATTATTCATTTATTCCTTTTTTTCCCTTTTGGAAATGTAGTTATTCAGAACAGCATGTATAATAGACCAAAAGAAACAAACAAAATCCATGACATCCCATTTATGTAGGCATGTCAGATCCAAATTGGAATTAGACTAATTCTCCAGTCATTTTCTGTCCCAGCTTTGCTTTCCTTTGTGGAGGCAAATGAAAACTACTACAGCCTTTTTCTTTCTTTCTTTTTTTTTTTTTTGTCTCTACCCAAGATGGAAAACTACAGCCTTTTTACTTGATTATTTTGAAATGACCTAATTTTTTACTTTTTTTCGCCTAACAGGTATATATTGTCCCCCGGGCTGCCATCTTTCGCAGTGATGATGCATTCAAGGAATCGGCAGCCATGCTAAATAACATGCGTGTCTATGGCACAGCTTTTTTGGTCCTCATGGTATTGGTGGTATTTATCGGCGTACGCTATGTGAACAAGTTTGCTTCACTTTTCCTGGCCTGTGTCATTGTGTCCATCTTGGCCATCTATGCTGGAGCCATCAAGTCTTCTTTTGCCCCTCCACACTTCCCGTACGTGTCTGTCTCTCTTACTAGCCATCATTATTGGGTAGTCATTGGCAATATCTGGTGGTGTGATCATTTCAAGTCAGACTATTACAGAGTCTTCCTGAAATTTCCCTCTTGGATAAGCCCAGGTAGACTTCCTTCCCAGCCTAGGCAAGAAGACTCCCAGCAAACTATATTCTGTCTATCCTCTTCCTTGCCAGGATGGGGAACCTGCAGCTATGGGGCCACATGTGGCCCTCTAGATCCCCGAGTGTGACACCTTAACTGAATCCAAACTTCACAGACCAAATCCCCTTATTTGTTCTGTAAAATTTGGATTCAGTCAAAGGGCCACACTCAAGGATCCCAAAGGCCACATGTGGCCCCAGGGCCCGAGGTTCCCTACCCCTAATAGGGACTGGCTGACAGTGTTTTCTGTAATCTTGTTACAGAGATTGTCTTTAGAAAGTTTTCTGGATCCTCTGGGGATCAAACGCATCAGTTGTATGTTGATTTAACCAGATGATAGAAAAATAGATTTTTCAAGACAAAAAGACAGGTCCATTAAGGTTTATGACTTGCCCCAAAGTTTATTAATGACAGAGCAAGAACCCTGCGATTTCTTGACTTGCCATCCAGTGTTTCTTCTACTATGCCACGCTATGTGATGTCAGTAATAGATTCCATCATAAGTTTTTAGTCTGTTTATCTAGGGCCTGTAAAATAGCTGAAGATCCTTTTTAGAGTCATAAGAGTTCTAAAGGGTGACATTCTGGCTATATTTCAATTTGGGAAATTCCATTTTGGCTCGAGTTCTCCGTTGAGGCTTCTCCTCTTTTTTTGGTTGGTAAAAGGTTGTGATGCATGGTATTTTCTTTAAGATAATAGAGCAAAACAAGACAAAAAGCCTAGAGGAATACATGAAATATGACTGGGAAATGTTGAGAGCTGTTGAAGCTGAGTAATAGGTACATGATTCATTGTGTATTTATGCAGTCATTTTGCAGATTTTAAAAGTTGCCTTGTTCGACTTGAGGGCTATTTTAATTGTGGATGTTTTATTCCTTTGTTCATATTTATGTCTCTGGGTTAAAGAAAAAAATAAAACCAGCAGTTAATATTTGTATTATCCTTAAATACCCTCACTCCCACTGAGTCTAGGCTTAAGTTCAAAAACAGTTTTCTCTTAGGCCATAGAGGTATGTGCTTTTTTTAAATTCTAGCCAAGCTGTTTTCCTCACAACAATAGCCAGAAGGTTCAACCTTTAGCATAACATTTTCAAGGAGATTGTTACCAATGTAAGGCTTTTCTAGGCCAAAAAAAATAGAGGCATTTTTTTTTTTAATAAGAAGAACAAAAGGACTTCAGGATTCTTTTAGACCTAACAATTTTAGCCTAAAAACTTAAGAAGATGAGTCAGCATAGTGTCTTCACAGTTCTTCAATTTGAATTCTGTCACTGCAGCCTGCCACCTATGACCTTGGGTGAAATACCTTACATATTTCCCTAACCTTCGGTTAACTCTGTAACTCCCTAAAGTTCAGTTCCTTCATTCACAACACAGAAATACCAATACTAATACGTTGCGTGATTGCTGTAAAGATTGAATTAGCAGAAAATGTAAATCATCATTCACAGTGTTACTCACCCATGACAGTAGAAACTCTTAGAGATGAGATTTTATTTTTCCTTTACTAATCTATTTTCTTTTTTTAGTGTATTTTTCCCTTGCTCGATCTTTCTCCCTATTTGTTTTCACTTAGGGTCTGCATGCTGGGTAACCGCACCCTTTCATCAAGACACATTGACATTTGCGCCAAGACCAAGGAAATTAACAACATGACAGTCCCATCAAAGTTATGGGGCTTCTTCTGTAACTCAAGTCAATTTTTCAATGCTACCTGTGATGAATACTTTGTTCACAATAATGTCACTTCAATCCAGGGCATTCCTGGATTGGCTAGTGGTATCATTACAGGTAAGTTAGGGGGTTATTTGAGAAGTTTCTTCTTGTTCTCTGAGGAAAATAGGCTTTGACGTCTTAGACACTTCTGTTGTTCATGCAGACTCACTGCTATGGTGCCACTTCCCTCCTTAAGTACAGCACACAGCTCTTAATTCAACATATTTCTGCTTTTCCATTAGTAAAATTATCCTTATTCAGGACTCCTTTACAGAGTATCGTCTGCTAAAATTTACCTCCTTTTGAGAACAGAGCTGAACAAGTCACTTTTTAACCTAGGATAAGATAAAATATTCTGTGTATTGTTGTAAAATTGCCAATGTTATTCCTACATTGACAGAATAGAACTATTTAATGTCACCACATCCACATATGTGTTTTCCTAATTCAGCTAAATTCCTAAAACTCTTTGGTTAAGTGACTTCTATCTTAAACAATTTTTCCACAAATTTCTTTGCAGGGAAGCAAGTTCACACTATAGTGTTAGAAACAGCATTGATGACTAATAAAAAGGAATAATGAGCTTTGAGGGGCATTCAGCTTGAGTCTTCTTAACTTTTACTAATTTGCATTAGTAAAGTTAATTGCATTTGTATGTGCCAAAGCATTTTGTCAAATTGTACTTGAGCTGGATGAGGAGGACATGTTTTTAGTTTTGTTTCTTGGAACTCTTCCTTCTTAGAGGGGCATTATGTTTTTATTTGTGTTTTATTATGTAATGAATATGTGTGTATAGGTACTCATGTAGAAGCAAACATACCTTTAAAAACTATATAAATGAGGAGTCTGATTTTGAATGTTGTTTGGATAGGAAATTAATTAATTATCTTCTTTCCATATTGCTGTTGCTTATATTCCATTTTTCTCACTGCAGAGAATCTTTGGAGTAATTATCTACCCAAGGGAGAGATCATTGAAAAGCCCTCAGCCAAATCTTCTGATGTCTTAGGCAGCTTAAACCACGAATATGTTCTTGTTGACATCACCACCTCCTTCACTCTTCTCGTGGGAATCTTCTTTCCGTCTGTCACAGGTAAGCAGATAGGTTGTTGTCTATATTAGAAGCTGTCAGACCCAGGGAATGATTTTTCTCAGGAGACAGAATTATATTCTCAGGATTCCTAGATTTGCCTAGATTTGATATCAATATGAATATCAAAGTATCGAGGAACTCAAGAAATTAACTTGATTTTTTTCCCCTCTCTAAAGGTATCATGGCTGGATCAAACAGGTCTGGAGATCTGAAAGATGCTCAGAAGTCTATTCCCATTGGTACTATCCTTGCCATCCTGACCACCTCCTTTGTCTGTATCCTTTTCATGGCTCCTGTCTGAGTCTTAGTCATAGGAATATCCAGTAGAACAAGGGTGATCAGTATTTTTATTCTGGTAATAAGGATATCTGTTTTTTACCACCTTACTTCTTGCCAGATAATCTGCCCACATCAAATATAAAATTTAAGAAAGAGTTTATAGGAATAGTGAATTTAGCAACTCATTTTACTGACAGAAGAAATATCCTGAATGTCCACTTTCTATGTCATGTTAAAGGGTAAATAGCAGTTTCCTTGACTCTTAATATGATAGATTTAAGCAATGTTGTTCTTTTTGGTGCATGTATTGAAGGAGTTGTTCTCAGAGACAAGTGAGTAGTTAATTTTTTTGTAACAATTGTTTGTCTGTTTTCCATGACATCTGATCATCCCACATATCTCCAAGACAGTTATAAACTCAAAAACCCAACCTGAGGTATCAATCATAACTAACAATAAGAAAAAAAATATATGTATATAGTTCCAAAAAGGGTTAGTGAATAATAAGGGCCAGTACATTGTTATAAATATATGAGATGCAGTGAATATAGCTCTTCAAACAAGCAGTGAATTTGTCTGAATAGGAAGGACTTCCCTGTACATTTTCATTTGCTATAGTTGGGAAACCATACCAAAAGTAAAGGAGAGCAAGTTAAAAAAAAAAACACACATACACACATTTCAGTGTCTCTATTATCTCCTCCATAAGAGAAAAGTATCTATGTAATTCTGATTGGCATTCTAAATAAAAGCCTGAAGCTTACTTTCTTCATTTTCTTCATGAAGGCTGCTGTGTTTATTTTTCCTTTCCTCTTACCTATGAGTGTAAAATATGTTTTTGCAAGAGATTCCTAGACAAACCTGCTACTTCTCACATTTTCCTCATCTTGGTTAATAGCTTCACCACTAATCCTCTCTTAAAACAGAAACTTAGGTGACATCCTAGACTTTTCCATTAATTCCCTCATTTGGTTTCTGAGCCCTAGAAGTTCTACCTTTCAACGTTAATGGATTCATTCTTTCCCCTATTCTTTGTACAGGCCCTTCAGGACTTTTTGCCTATATTATTGTAATAATCTTCCTTTCAATTTTACTACCTTCCAATCCTCCTTCCACACTGCCACCAGAATGATTTTTCTAAAACACAAAATTTGATCATACAAACCTCCCTACTTCAGAGCCTGCCACAGGCTCTTAAAACCCCCCTTAAAACCTCCCTGATCTGGCCCTCTCTGCGTCTTTCTTCTCTTATCTCCTGCCATTCCCTCATAAGCTCCCTGTGCTCCAGCCATAACTTAGAGTTAAATATGTCTTTTTTCAGATCTCCATTATCTACACATTTCTCTGTGCAGTTTCCTTTGCTTAGAATAGGTTTCTCCCACCAGGCTGACTCACATTTGTCCTCTAAGACTGGGCTAAGTATCTTTCCTATAAAGCTTTTCTATACTCAAATGGAGATAACCACTCCTCCCTTTGTTTAGCCACTATATTTGAATATACTATATTACTGCACTTACTATACTATATTGCTGCTACTCATTTGCATATCACTCTTCCCTACATATTAAGCTCTAAGCAGCACAGGGTATATATATATATGTATGTATATGTAACACTATGTGTGTATATATACACACATATATGTAAGTGTGTCTATGTACATATATGGTGTAATATATCACTATGCTATTGTAATGGGGGATGTATGGAGGTTTGGTAAATTACACCATAATATAAAAATTATTACTGAGAGTGTAAATTGGAATACTATTTTGGAAGACTAGTGATAATTATCTCCTAAAGTTGAATATGCACAAATCTATGACTCAGCTACTCCACTTCTAGGTATATCCAACAGAAATGCATGGACATGTGCATCAAGAATCATGCACAGGCCGGGCGTGGTGGCTCACGCCTGTAATCCTAGCATTCTGGGAGGCCGAGGCAGATGGATCGTTTGAGCTCAGGAGTTCGAGACCAGCCTGAGCAATAGTGAGACCCTGTCTCTACTAAACAAATAGAAAGAAATTAGCTAGACAACTAAAAAT
>NW_012148618.1:4264668-4278313 GCF_000956105.1 Propithecus coquereli
TTTCCAATAGTGCCTTTTAATCAAATCCATTTACCTTTACATTTCTTAATATTCATGTCTATCTCAATTTTGATTCTCTAAAAATTAAAAATAGAAAAAAATAAGGTAAATGTCTCTCTAGTCTTCAGTCTAAAGTTACTTCCAGATTAAATTTACCCACTCTGTTTCTTTCCCAGGTTTGGGGATGCTGTGAAAGGTAATTTGGTGGTGGGCACCTTATCCTGGCCGTCCCCGTGGGTGATTGTTATTGGCTCCTTCTTTTCGACATGTGGGGCTGGACTTCAGAGCCTCACAGGTGCACCAAGGCTGCTACAGGCTATCGCCAAGGATAACATTATACCGTTTCTGAGGGTGAGTGACCCTTTTCTATGCCCTCTTCTTTTTTCCCAGGTTTTATGAAGAACAGTGTGGTCTTTGTGGGCTTAGGAATTACTAGATCATAAATGTGAAGACGTAGGGTCTTAGTACAAGACATTCTAAATCCCTAGTATGAGTTTTTATGTGATTTCTGTAAAGGTGTTTCAAAAATATCACAGTTGTAACACCATTATCTTCCAGATGTCTGAAACTGTAAGATAGAGGAATCAGGAGCATTGACTCAACTCTCCTATGTCTGATATTTTTCTCTTCTATGGACAGGTTTTTGGCCACAGCAAAGCCAATGGGGAACCTACCTGGGCTTTACTTCTAACTGCTGCCATTGCAGAGCTGGGAATCCTTATCGCCTCCCTGGATCTCGTGGCCCCAATTCTTTCCATGTAAGAGCCGGTTATTTTCTTCAGTTATTCTTGTTTAGATATATGTTATAATACATGTTAATTTCCATTTATAATATAACAGTAGTGATAACAACAGAATAGGCCAAATACAGTTGTAATTTCACTTAAAAAACATTCCTGAGAACTTTCATGTAAGGCTCACTTTTATAACTTACTATGTTTTTTTCCTATCTATATAACATCAAAAGTTCTTTGCCTTCATTTCTGATTCATTATCAATTGGTTGTAGCTTTTACCACTACTGTTAGCTTTTTATTCATTCATTTGTGACTTATTGATGACTTACTACCTACCTGACCCTGTGTAATACAGTATTCTGGGAATGCAAAGATGGATAAGACACAATCTTAAGGAACTGAAATAGATAAGGAAACCAATGATCCCTGTATGGTGTGATGAATACCGTGGTAAAGGTGAACACTGGGTGCCATAGGAACACCAAAGCAAGGCATCTAAACAGACTGGGACTCAAGAAGGATCTTCTGGAGGAAGTGACACTTGTATCTTGAAGGATGACTGGTCATTTTCTAAGCAATAAAGGGGTGAAGAATGTTCCAGTCAGGAAATGTGTATAAAGCAATAGAGGAATGAAATAATGTAGCACATCTGGAGAATTAAAAGTAGTTTGACTTGGCTAGAGTGGAGGGAGCATGTTGGGGAAATAATAGGCTAGAGAGGTAGTAGAACCAGATCACAAAGGCCCTGGAACTTGAACCTGGAAGTGCTGGGTAATCCTGTGAGAACAAAATGATTATGTTTTATATGATCTGTTTGGTATAAAAGATGGATTAGGGCCGGGCGTGGTGGCTCACGCCTGTAATCCTAGCTCTCTGGGAGGCAGAGGCGGGCGGATTGTTTGAGCTCAGGAGTTCGAAACCAGCCTGAGCAAGAGCGAGACCCCGTCTCTACTAAAATTAGAAAGAAATTAATTGGACAACTAAAAATATATAGAAAAAATTAGACGGGCGTGGTGGCACATGCCTGTAGTCCCAGCTACTCGGGAGGCTGAGGCAGGAGGATCGCTTGAGCCCAGGAGTTTGAGGTTCCTGTGAGCTAGGATGACACCACAGCACTCTAGCCCAGGCAACACAGTGAGACTCTGTCTCAAAAAAAAAAAAAAAAGATGAATTAGGAGACTAGAATTGAGCTGGGAGTGATAATTGTAAAGAAGAAATGAGAGCCTGAACTAAGGTGATAGGAGATGAAAAGGAAGAAAAGAAGTTTAGAGATTTTTAAATAGGTAGAATTTGCAGGATTTGACAAGTGAATTTGGAACAAGGGTAAGTAAGGAAGAAGAAACCTGGATTATCCCAAGAACAATTGGGTGGAGAGTGGTTGTCATTGACTGAGAGAGAAAACAGGAGGATGAGCAGGTTTGTGGGAAGAGGTGTAAATTTCTCTGCTTCCTACTTAATCAAGGCTTAGTGGACTAGAAACAGGCAAAAGGTCTCCTAAAGTTACTTAAAATAATCCTCAAAAAATTATTTTACAATTATAGCCCTTTTGTTATAACAGAAGTTTCTGTTTATCGTTCTGTGGCAAACATATCTTGCTCTTGCTCTGTAAACCTATATCTTGCTCTGTAAACCTATCTTGCCCTTCCTCAAAAAACTTCTTTTCACACTTTAAAAAAATTATTTTATAATTATAATCATTCCTCTTACTCTTTTTATTCTAACAGGTTTTTTCTCATGTGTTACCTCTTTGTGAACTTGGCATGTGCCTTGCAAACATTACTTAGAACACCGAATTGGAGACCCCGATTCCGCTACTACCACTGGTAAGTCTGCTTTTTTTCTTCCTCTTTTTACCCACATCATTGAACTAGAAAACCAGGAGACTTTGGGTTCTTGATACATTTTTTTGTTGATGGCCAACCATTCCATACTGTCTGTTTCAACTTATAATTCTCATCTGAATCCCCATCCTCCTATCCCATTTTTCCTATATCACTTTATAATAACTTACCCACTAAGAATAAAGATCAAAACTACAAAGTAAATATTTCTAGACTGCTACATTCTTCAGGTTAAAACAAGCTTCCCTTTGCAAATCTATTTTCCCATTTCCCATTTAGGGCTGTAGAATCAGGTCACCCAAGTTCAGATCTCAGCTCTACTATTTCCTAGCTTTGTAACCTTCAGCAGAGCACACAACCACGCACAATTTCATTTTACTCATTTGTAAAATGGGACTAGTAAATCTAAAGTGCTTAGCATGGTACCTGGTACACAGTAAAGCTCCCAATGAAATATTGCTGCTGCTGTTGTTGCGGTTGAGTCTCTTCAGTCCTGAAGGAGCCATCAAAGTTTTTTAGGTCTTTAGAGTCACTTTTCACTCATAGTTAAGCGTTCTTTAATTATGTCCTATATGGAGAGGGCAGGGGTGGGGTGAGGGATAAAAACTTACCTGTTGGGTACAATGAACGCTGTCCTGGTGGTGGGCACACTGAAAGCCCTGACTGCAGCATTATAGAGTATATCCTTGTAACGAAAATTTTTGTACCCCCTTAATGTTTTGAAATTCCTGAATTAAATAAATAAATAAAATAATCAAAGCATTAAAAAAAAGAAAGAAAGAAAAAGAAATATCACCCACCAGAAATTTCCCAGAAACATTCTCCCTGATTCCACATAGGTGCCTGGCCAGTAAATGGTAATCCCATTTTGGTTCAGTCTGGACTACTTCCCATTCCAAAATAAAAAGAGGAATGGTAGGTTCACACTTTAAATTTCCTACTTTACTAAACATAGAGGAAGTGGAAAACTAAGCAAAGAGAACAGCTGAGACCCTTTTACTAATCGTCTTTGTCCACAGAACAATTGCTAAAGTTCCTTGTCAAGGAGGGAATGACAAAGCTAGCTCACACTTTCTATAGGATGTTTCTAATTGGTTATACTTTCAAATATAAGTGTTTACAAATTCAGTCAATTATTTACTTGTAGTGCAAAATGAACCATTCTCAAGCAAATCACTTTTTATTACAAATTCCGGAGAAGAACCATAAAAGGACATTTATTATTACAAAATTAACCACATCTGGATGGGATTCCAATCACCAGCTATTTAGTGAATAAATGGCCAAAGAAAGGTAGCTCATCTTTAATTTCAGTCATCATTAAAAGAAGAAGCTAGAAAAAAATAAAAATGAAATTATATCCTTATATGTACTGGTTTACTGGTTGCAACATTTCTTTTTGCTAACTTTCTCCTTGATTCCTTTCTGGCTTCACTTACCAGTGGTGGACAGTGATGTGATCTTTTTTTTTTTTTTTTTTTTTTTTTTTTTTTGAGACAGAGTCTCACTGTGTTGACCAGGCTAGAGTTCCGTGGCGTCAGCCTAGCTCATAGCAACCTCAAACTCCTGGGCTCAAGCAATCCTCCTGCCTCAGCCTCCTGAGTAGCTGGGACTACAAGCATGCGCCACCATGCCCGGCTAATTTTTTCTATATATCTTTAGCTGTCCAATTAATTTCTTTCTAATTTTAGTAGAGACGGGGTCTCACTCTTGCTCAGGCCGGTTTCAAACTCCTGAGCTCAAACAATCCGCCCACCTCGGCCTCCCAGAGAGCTAGGATTACAGGCATGAGCCACCGCGCCCGGCCTGATGTGATCTTTTGATGTGATCTTTCTTGGGCAAAAATTTAGATCTTCAACTGATTTTAATGCCTCTGGCCCTCTTTCTAGCTTTAACTCTAGTTAAAAGTTCATTACAAACAATTTTTTTGTGTTGCTATTTTGCTTCTATTAATTTTTTATCTTTCTCTTTACCACCCTATATTTTCATTAGATCCTAATTTTCTCCAGATTAACAACTCTCCCATTTTTTCTTTAAAATTCATCATAGATCTAAGAGGTTCATTCTGTACATGGAAAAAACTTCAGTAAATGTAGTTTTCTACCTGATTTATTGACCAAAATAAGCATTTCATTACTCTCTGCCACATTTCTCTTATGTACAGTTAGGAAACTAATGTTAAAATTTTCTCAGTGGATTCTACAATTATACTAATATTCATAAAAATTTTAGGAATATTTACATGAAAATTTTAAAAATATTATAGAGTTATTAACATTTCTAACTGCATATCCCATCCCTACTTTGCCAAGTATTAATCGTCCTCATAACTACAGATGACTTCCATAGTGTCCTGTTCATTTATGTTTTTTCAGCAATAGGAAACATCTTCTAGTGCAAAACATAGTTTGGGGCTCAGTGCACATCTACTGACAGTTGCCAGTCCATGAAAAGACACCTGTAGAGTTGAGAGTAAGCATTTAGAAACTTTTATAGCAATTTGACATTGCTACTGCATCCAGGCGTGTGATAATTTTTCTAATAATTCATTTTTATTGCATTTTACAAAAGTTCTCTCTGTAATAGACTGGAAATGTTGTTAGAAAATAATCCCTCACCACAGATAGTTTGAGAAGCACCTGTAGCACAGGCTTCTTTTTCAGCTGCTTAAAAAGATACTTTTTTGTATATGTGTTTTTTAATTTTCTAGGGCCCTCTCTTTCATGGGAATGAGTATCTGTCTGGCTCTGATGTTCATTTCTTCCTGGTATTACGCCATTGTAGCTATGGTAATAGCTGGTATGATCTACAAGTACATTGAGTACCAAGGGTGAGTGTGGATTGACCTTGATCTCTGCAAAAAGTAGCAAAACTAGCTAGTTTGGTTAGGGCCAGCTCAATGAAAATTACATTAAGGACCTAGGTAACTTCATTTTTTCATAACTAAATTTTGCACCCCAATTCTCTTAACCGTCTTATAGATGCAAGCTTTTCATCACAAGGGAAACCTGTTGAGAAAGTATGAATGGATCAATGAAAAACAACTGAAAGGACATATCCAAATAATAATGATCAGCACTAAACAAAATATAACACAAATAAAAATAGTTTTCCTGGTTTCTTTGGTCAAGGGATTGACTGAAATGAAAAAGAGATTAGTCCTGAATAACTTTAACAATTAAGACCTCACTAACAACTTCCAAAAATAAGGAATAAATAACATTCTGATTCAGAAGATTACATTGAATTTTATTTTCTCCTCATTATTTTCAAAATAACTTAAACTCTGGGCCTGTACTAATTTTCTAATCCAAATTGCTGTTTTACATTATTGCTTTTGAACTGTTCCATAGAAATACCAAGTGAATGAACCTTTCAGGCTTTATTCTGAACTGTTTGTGCAACGCAGTCTGTTGGTGCAGGGTGATGTTGATCTGCCAACAGTGTGTTCATTATGTTAGAAAAAGCATTATATATAAATCATTAATCTGAGTTTTAATCTTCTACCTTGTGTATTTTACTTTTAGATTCAGAAAAAAATAAACTTTTATTTTTTAAGTTATACTTACTATAGTTTAAATCTGTCTCTGCTCTTTTCTCCTTTTTCTCCCAGAGCTGAGAAAGAATGGGGTGATGGCATCCGAGGGCTGTCCCTCAGCGCAGCCCGGTTTGCTTTGCTTCGGCTGGAGGAAGGACCTCCACACACTAAGAACTGGAGGTAAAGAAAGCAGCACCAGTGGTGTTTGGCACACAGTTAACACACACAAATGTGTGCTTCGTTGATTATAGGATAAGGCAATTATGTGGCTGAAGGAATTTGTATAATAGACCTGTTTTGGACTATTTAAAATCTTCGATTTCTTTATTCCCTTTTCTTTGTGTGATTTATGCTCTAGATTTTTACCTTACTCCACCTTGAAGACTGATCAACTTGAGATAATGCTGGGAGCATTCAGAATAACCCAATACTCTCATCCTGTCATTTCCTCTGATCTCTTCCTTCTATCAAATTATATGTTTTATACAGATCTCCTGAATTAAAAGGTGAAATTTGTCATTCTCTTCCCCAAACCCAAAGTGTTTTTTTTCCCTCCACCCCCCACCAACCTCTTCACAGGCCTCAGTTGCTTGTATTGCTGAAACTAGATGAAGACTTACACGTCAAGCATCCTCGCCTCCTCACCTTTGCCTCACAGCTCAAAGCAGGAAAGGGTCTCACTATTGTGGGCTCTGTCATCGTGGGGAACTTCCTAGAGAATTATGGTGAAGCCTTAGCAGCTGAGCAGGTAAGAATCAAGACTTTTGATATAGTGCAACTTTGCTTATAGCTTTGCAGTGTTAAACAGGCTTCTAAATTAATCTCATTCCTGAATGATCTAGGAGGTTTCCCACTTAGCGTTGACTTTTAAACAGTCATTTTCTCCCAAATAATATAAGCCAAAAGATATTTACTAATTCTTTCTTCTCATTTAAAGCAATACTAAGTTGTAAAATTATTAAAGCTAAACATTATTTCCAGATGCAAACATTGATCTGAGAACTGAGAGAAGTCATGTAAATAAATCTATCTCTTAAACTATGGGGGGAGGGTTTCTCTCAATCTTGTGACAATAAGGAGCAATGAGCAACTTTTCTTCCCCTTTACTAATCTATGCGGTATCATGAGCAAGTTCCTTTGCTGCTTCTAATTAGCTGTACTGAACATTAAAGTTCTACCTTAAGAAAGAATTAGTTTTCACTCTAATACTATAAATGATAAAACTAATCTTACTATTTAGAGAAATGTTCGATCGAATTTCAGAAATTTTACTAGATTGCATTTTGGAATGCTTTGAAATCCTAAAAACTAGAAATGCTAAGAAACATTAGTCCAGGATGATGGTAATAATTAATAAAAAGTACACAAGATTATGGCGGGGCATAGGAGCTCACTCCTGTAATCCTAGCACTTTGGGAGGGCAAGGTGAGAGGATCGCTTGAGGCCAGGAATTCCAGACCAGCCTGAGCAAGAGCAAGTCCCTGCCTCTACAAAAAACAGAAAAATAAGCCAAGCGTGGTGGTGTGCCCCTGTAGACCCAGCTACTCCAAAGGCTGAGGCAGGAGGATGGCTTGAGTCCAGGAGTTCGAGGTTGCAGTGAGCTATGATGAGGCCACTGCACTCCAGCCTAGGCGACAAAACAAGACCCTGTTTCAAAAAAAAAATACACAAGATTGTAAATCATGAGAGCCTGGTTTTTATCCTAGCCATATCACTGACTTAATCTGTGCTTTTGAGAAAATCGTTCCATTTTCCACACCATTATGCCTTTTCTTTTTCCACCAATAGGGTGCAGTAAGAATGAATGAGATATTATCTCCAAATTGGCTTGACTAAATAAAAGAATAGTAAAGCAAATACAAGTGTCATCAATAATCACCATTAAAATGTCAAAAAGGGAGAGGCAAAAAAGAAAACATACCTGGGGTCAGGTGTGGTGGCTCACGCCTATAATCCTAGCACTTTAGGAGGATTAGTTGAACCCAGCAGTTCAAGACCAGCCTGAGCAACAAAGTGAGAGTCTGTCTCTACAAAAAATAGAAGAATTAGCTGGGCATGGTGGTGCATGCATGCCTGTAGTCCTACTCAGAGGCTGAGGCAGGAGGATCACTTGAGCCCAGGAGTTTGAAATGAGCTGTGTTGATGCCACTGCATTCTAGCCTGGGCAACAGAGCAAGCCCCTGTCTCAAAAAAAGAAAAAGAAGAAGAAAACATTTCTGAGAAAATTCTAAAGTGAAACTGAATCATCAGATTAAATTTCTAGTAAGATAAGTCAGGGCATGACTGGAGCTGAGGCAGGAAGGGGATCGTGTTCAGACGAGTGAATCATCCCAGTCAATTGAGAAAGAATGCTGAATATTCACCATGTGGAGATCACCATTCTCAATTTTTGATATGTTACAAAGGAAGAAAAGCAGAATAGAGGAAAAGGCAGCGAAACTACATGTAGACAACTAGCTATAGCTGTAAAAAATATAAAGTAAGCACTTAGTGAAAAAGACAAAGGATCATGAAATGTCATCAGATAATTTTAACTTTTTGGAGTTTTCTATAAGAGATACAATCTTACGCAGAGTTTAGAAAGAGGAGGGGAATATAATATGGAGAAGGATTAATGGGTAAAAGGTCCAGAGTAAAGCAATTCAGTGTTGACGTCCTGTGTCTCTTTCAGACCATAAAGCACCTCATGGAGGCAGAGAAGGTAAAAGGATTCTGCCAGCTAGTGGTGGCTGCCAAGCTGCGAGAGGGCATCTCCCACCTCATCCAGTCCTGCGGACTTGGGGGCATGAAGCACAACACGGTGGTGATGGGCTGGCCTAACGGCTGGCGGCAAAGTGAAGATGCTCGTGCTTGGAAGACGTTTATTGGTACAAATCATTTCTTGTACAAATCCAAGGGCCCAAATGGGGGATATAGTTAAATGTCTGTCACCCCCTAGCCTCCTAAAGTAAGCGACTGTGCCATTTCTGAAACATGGTCTTAGAAGGCCACCTAAAAAACCACTAGTAGTGATAACTAGATTCTACCTACCCGCTCTAGCTTTACATGATGTTCATGAATTGTTTACCTCTGTCAAGTCTTGTGCTAGGAATCATCTCCAAAATGGCCGTGTTTTCATCTGTGATTTCCCACATTGATGTTCTCACAGGAATTGCAAGGATTGTTCTTCAGCATCAAAATCTCCCAATTCACATATCCCCCCTTAGAAATGCAGTAATCAGAATATATCCAATAACATAAACCATGGTTCTCAGTCTAAGTCTGTTAGCTATTCAGATTTTTCTCAATGATTTTGGTTACTTAATGAGGTGTAACCTACATAAATAGAGCACCTTGCTCAAAGAAGTGTAAAAAGAGCATTATCCTTACTTTCCTGACATGGTGGAAAAGCAAGACAAGCATAAGGATTCTTCTCTGCTTATTCTGATTCCTTTTATTCCCCTAGGCACAGTTCGAGTGACAACTGCTGCCCATCTCGCTCTGCTGGTGGCTAAAAACATCTCCTTCTTTCCCAGCAATGTGGAGCAATTTTCCGAGGGCAACATTGATGTGTGGTGGATTGTGCATGATGGGGGGATGCTCATGCTCTTACCATTCCTCCTGAAACAGCACAAGGTATTTTAGACAACTTCTCCGAAACGTCTTTCTTCCTTCTGTCCCGATTCACTAAACAAAATCTTCCTCTTTGATTATGTAGTGTTAGGGCTTAGAATCAGGAATTGGGTATTATTCTTGGCTCTCCCATTTTCAACCTTATGAGAAATAGTTGTGTTTGTATTTGATACCTACCCATCTCTAAGTGAAATTAAGCAAATTAATAAAGTTCCATATGACAGGCCATGCGCAGTGGCTCACGCCTGTAATCCTAGCACTGTGGGAGGCCAAGGTAGGTGGATCATTTGAGCTCAGGAGTTCAAGACCAGCCTGAGCAAGTGCGAGACCTTGTCTCAAAAAAATAAAGTTCTATGTGAGCCCTTGGGAAAAAGAATAAGAAGTGAACACATCTTTGAAAAAAACCAAATACTGCAAACCTAAAGTACGTGTGTGTGTATTTCATACACATGTATGCTCATATTTTGGTAAGACTAATGAAACTGAAATTTAAAACAGTAAATATTATATTATACATGGTATCATCAATGTACTGTCTGAGTAAAGAACCCTCTTAATGTATCACAAGCCATTTTTTGTCTTGCCAGTTTTTTCTTTTTTTTTTTTTTTTTGAGACAGAGTCTCACTCTTTTTGCCTGGGCTAGAGTGCTGTGGCATCAGCCTAGCTCACAGCAACCTCAAACTCCTGGGCTCAAGCAATCCTTCTGCCTCAGCCTCCCGAGTAGCTGGGACTACAGGCATGCGCCACCATGCCTGGCTAATTTTTTTCTATATAGTTTTAGCTGTCCAATTAATTCTTTCTATTTTTAGTAGAGACGGGGTCTCACTCTTGCTCAGGCTGGTCTCGAACTTCTGAGCTCAAGCAATCCGCCCGCCTCGGCCTCCTCTTGCCTGTTTTTTCTTGTTATGAAATTAAGAACTCCCTTAAAACTGTATCGAATGTGTTACTTAATCAGTCTTTTGCCCTAGTATAACAACATAGCAAGTAGGAAGCTAGGAACAAATACCCTCATACTGTAGCAAGGTTGTTCTAGGCAATAATGCCTCATGTTTTAGGGAAATAACTCTTTTTTGCCCTCTTGCATCTAATCTTCCATGTGTCTGTGCACTCTCTCAGGTATGGCGAAAGTGCAGCATACGGATCTTCACAGTAGCCCAACTAGAAGACAACAGTATCCAGATGAAGAAGGACCTGGCCACCTTCCTGTACCACCTGCGCATTGAGGCAGAGGTGGAAGTGGTGGAGATGGTGAGAGAGCTGAGTTTAAGATAGAAGAGACCAACATTCCCACATCCCCCATCCCCTATCCCCCCACACCCTGTCTTCTTTGAACCTTTTCTGATTTGGGAAATTGTTCGGCTATAAATGTGAATTAATCACCCAGTGCCAAAAAAACTCTGATTTTTTTGACCTAAGTAGAATGTGTATGTGATGTGTGTTTGGTATTTTTTTTGTTTTTGCTTTCTTGTTTGTGTTTATTACACAGCCCTTACATTTCTGCTAGATTCTTATCTGCTTAATATAGTTTTATTAATTTTTAATTCATATATTCATGCTTGAAATCACACATGGTTCTTTTTTTTTTTTTTAAATAGCAAAGCAGCATTTTTGAAAAAGAGGGGAGATAATAGTTTGCATTTTGTATTTCAAGGCAGCACATGTAATGGCTAGATAATGGAAAAGACTCTCAAGATTTTATCTACAGGAAAAAATATTTATGTAGCTCAATGACTGACCAAAATGGGGGTGAAACTCAGGTTGATAATTGTGCTACTGTCTCTGGTTTAATTTAGTGAGTAGAAATAAAAATGTATGGTTCATCTTTCTCCTTTGTGCTTTTTGCCCATTTTGTGTGATATCTGTGGCAGCATGACAGTGACATATCAGCTTACACTTACGAACGCACTCTGATGATGGAGCAAAGGTCCCAGATGCTCCGGCACATGCGACTGTCCAAAACAGAGCGGGACAGAGAGGTGAGATGTCACTGCATCGATCTAATCCTGGCCCCATGAAGTCCGTCAGTGAAAGGGATGATACTGTATTATTTTCACAGGATAACAAATTCTTTCCTTCTCACTTTATCAGTTATTCCACTAGAACCCCATTATTGTTTCAAAATAATTGAAGATGAAGCGTGAGAAAAAATTAGATAGAATAACTATCGGACCTTCCTCAGGCACAGCTGGTGAAAGACCGGAACTCAATGCTAAGATTGACCAGCATTGGCTCTGATGAGGATGAAGAGACAGAAACTTATCAGGAGAAGGTGCACATGACTTGGACAAAAGACAAGTACATGGCATCCCGGGGGCAAAAAGCCAAGTCAATGGAAGGATTCCAGGACCTGCTTAACATGCGTCCGTGAGTTTTCCCACTTACAAGCTTGTCACATAATATAATAACCTAGTCAATGGCACAGATGTGGCTTTGCCTGGACACACAGGATGGAGTCTGTTCTTCTTTGTACCCCAAATCCAGTCATCTCTTTATTGTTCGCCTATGCATATTTGCTCTCAGTTAACATTATACACAAACTAACCATCCTTTCTCTCCACATGGTTCACCTCCATACTGTGTTCCTAGTATTAATATAAATTAAGCAAGTGTAGAATGAGAAAACCCAGGATATTATCATAAAGAAGTAATTTTATCACATTACCTATGATCAAGTGAAAAAGTTCTGGATCTCAAGTGTTAAATATTGACTACATAACTAGTCAATATTTTTTTTCTTTGCCTTAACTACCTCTGTTTAATAGTTTTAATAGTTTTCTCTTTGCCTTAATTACCTCCATTTGTTTCTTCCCCACCCAGGGACCAGTCCAATGTGAGGCGGATGCATACAGCTGTGAAGCTCAATGAGGTTATAGTTAACAAGTCCCATGAAGCAAAGTTGGTTTTGTTGAATATGCCAGGGCCACCTAGAAACCCTGAGGGTGATGAAAACTGTATCCTTTTCAAGAGTGGAGCTGCCAGTGGGGAAAACCTTCTTAGTCTCTTTCTTAGATGAGATAACTAGGTAACTATAAAAGTCATTGACAGGCCAAGTGCAGTGGCTCACACCTATAATCCCAGCACTTTTGGAGGCCAAGGTAGGAGGATTGTTTGAGGCTTGAAGTTCAAGACCAGCATGGGCAACATAGCAAGACCTCCATCTCTACAAAAAATTTAAAAATTAGCCAGGTATGATGGCACACACCTGTATCCCTAGGTACTCAGGAGGCTGAGGCAGGAGGATCGCTGGAGCTCAAAAGTTCCACCCTGGATGACAGAGTGAGACCCTGTCTCTTAAAAAAAAATCCTTATCTATGCCCCAGTTTCCCTCTTTGAGGAAGGAAGACTTAAAAGTCTTAGGCAAGAATTCTTACAAAAGTCGTGAGATTAATCTCTTTTGGGGGAGTTGGAAGTGTAATATATTTTCTCTGAACCCTAAAAGACTTTTTAGGTGGTATATTTGCAACCCCATGTCTAATATTCAGTATGATAGTAAATAGTAACAGTAAGGAAGTATCAATGGTAGGAGGGAGATCTTTGTGGTGATGGAATAGTTCTGTATCTCGATGACATGGACAGTTACATGGATCTACGTATGATACGATGACATTAAATTATATACACACATTGTACCAATGTCATTTTTCTGGTTCTAATATTGTACATGAGATGTAACTATTGAGGGGAACTAGTAGAAGGGCACATGGGACCTCTTTGTACTTTGTTTGAAACTTCCTGTGAATCTATAATTATTTCAAAATAAAAAGTATTAAAAAAAAGACAAGACAAGACCAGGCAGGCACAGTGGCTAACACCTGTAATCCTAGCACTTTGGAAGGCCAAGGAGGGAGGATCATTTGAGAGACCAAGAGTTCAAGACCAGCCTGGGCAACATAGCAATCCAGTCCCTACAAAAGAAA
>NW_012148618.1:4278934-4312835 GCF_000956105.1 Propithecus coquereli
AAAAAATTAGCCGGGCATGGTGGCGCATGCCTGTAGTCCCAGCTACTCGGGAGGCTGAGGCAGAAGGATCGCTTGAGTCCAGGAGTTTGAAGTTGCTGTGAGCTAGGATGACGCCACGGCACTCTAGCCCGGGCAACACAGTGAGACTTTGTCTCAAAAAAAAAAAAAGAAATTACTTGAGTTCTCTCTAGTAATCTGATAAGCTGCCCTATTGTGGCTTTTTCTTATTATTTGTTGGCATTTTTGTCATATTTTATCATTTAGAATAACATTGTGGCTTCTCCCTTTTTCTTTTTTTTGAAACAGATTCTCTCTGTTGTCACACAGGCTGGAGTTAGAGTGGCATGATCATAGCTCCCTGCAGCCTCAAATTCCTAGGCTCAAGCAATCCTCCTACCTCAGCCTCCTGAGTAGCTGGGATGACAGACACGTGCAACCAAACCTGGCTAATTTTTTATTTTTATTTTTTTTAGAGATCGGGTCTCACTGTGTTGCCCAGGCTTGTCTCAAGAAATCCTCCCACCTTGGCTTCCCAAAGAGCTGGGATTAAAATCATGAGCCACCATACCCAGCCTTTTCCCATTTTAAGTAACATTTAGAAAATATCTAACAAATGGGAGACAGTCTTTTATTATATATGCAAAAAAACTAGATCCCTAGATTACTTCGCAGGGTTAAATTGAATCCAAAGTTCACACTTTTCTGATTCTGAGTATATAATAATTAAGACAAGCATGCTGATTTTGTAGCTCTATGATCAGATAAATGGATGATGATGATGCCAGATTGTAAATGTGTGCTCTTCTTTTTGCCTGTTTGTCTCCTTGACAAATTCTGAAGATATGGAGTTCCTAGAAGTGCTCACCGAGGGACTAGAGCGAGTCCTCCTGGTCCGGGGTGGTGGCAGTGAAGTGATCACTATTTATTCGTAATCTCTTCCTGAATGACTCTGGCCTCACCTTTCCTAAAAGACCTCCATCCTCCGTGGAAGTGCCAGCTCTTTACTACCACTGCTGCTCAACTAGAGGCCTGTGTTCTACACACGTCACACTGAAATCTGGATGAGCTGAGCCTCAAGTACTTGTGCAAAAGAGTACAAATGGATCTGCTCTTTGCTCCCATATGATGTGCAGTCTTTACAGAAGCAGCAAATATTCCCGCAACATCCAAACAATGGTCAAGTCCTAAATAAAAGCCATGTCTGACTGAAGGCAAGGTAGAATTAACAAGCTGTGCCAATCAATGAATTGGTAAAAGGGATGCTAGAAATTCAACTGAAGACAAAAAGCAAGTATATATCCAACATTAGAGATGAGTCTCAGAAATCATGGTTCAATGATGACATCAGAGGGGTAACAGCCAGAAACACAGCTTCATCTTACTAAAGAATTCATGGCTAAGAATATGGGGACCTATTATCCTGTGGAGATAACCTGTGGCAAGCCAAACTGAAAACATTTTTTAGCTAATTATCTTTAGTTTACCCACTGCTCTCCTCTAATTTTATATTAGCGTACTAATGTACAAAACCTGAAACATGGCTGCAGCCTCTATTTCTTTCTCAAAAACAAGAGTCCCCCAAAATACCAGATTCAAGTATCTATACTGTGTCAGTGTATATTTCACCTGTTTGTCTTAACTCAAAACCCATTCTGTGGTTGTAACACAGGCCATGTTACCATGGAAATTGTTTTTTTAAAAGTAAAAATTATTTTTTTCAGGTTCTTTTCAAATGACTGAACTAAGGCAATTCCACAAGGAAGCTATTAAGATATACCGAAATACAGTCTGTGGTTCTCTATGCAACATGAACAAAACATATAAGCTGTTATCTAAAAAATATAGGTCATGATGCACATTGACCATAGGTTCTCCTTTCCTTCTTTTTTTGCCTTCTGAGTTAGGAGGTACAGGTCAAAAAAATTGGAAGGAACAAACACTAGGAAGACTGGACAAAATCCTTCCCTAAAAGCTTTGAACCATCTTTTAAAGGGGGATTCTAGCAATGAAATTGGAAGTTCTAGAGCCATATTCTTTCCATAGTGCCAAAGTTACTGAGCTGCTACTCTCCTTACCTGCTTCACTAAAGTGGCATACAGATTGGCATTGGCCTGATTCAAGAAACTTTTCTTCCACTAAGAAACCTGTGGCCTCATCTCCAAAGCCATAGTTAAGACAAGGCATTCAACTTAATGCCCAAAGTATGAGCATTTCCCCCTTTTCTTTCAATTTTATTCTTCATTTGGACTGCAGACACTTGGCTCTGAACAAAGATTATCCAAGCCAACGGTCTTCTGCTATTTCACTTTTGTTTCCGAAAGCTCAAAATATGCCAAGGAAAACTTGTGCAAGCTCAGCTTATTTACCTACCAATTTACTGATCACAAAACATCTGGCTTATAAGCATAAATAAACTGTGTGGCTGAGTAGTAATTTAAAGTATGTGAAATCTTCATTTCTTTTACAGGATAAGTATTTAGAGAAACTGTATTCATGGTTGTTTTTGAATTTTGCTTTATTAATGACAAATAGTGCAGTTCTTCTTTGATTCCCAAATAGGCTATGGAGCAAGCTGGCCTATGTGTCACAAATTAAGGTCAGAGAAGAAAATCCTTCAATATGGCTTAAGTAATTGAGTCACTTGGATTTATTCCCTTTGTTTGTACTTCAACCTCTAGGGTAGCAAAGCAGACAGGATCTTGTCTCTTTTTCTGCTCCTTCCTACAGAGGGTAGAAGCATTGTTTACAACTCCCACTGCAACACGCCATTGCTTAGCTGAGTATACCAGTAGTGGGTGAGGTCCTCTAGGACCCAAGATCTTAAAGACCCATACTATAAAAGTCAGCCTGCCCAGAATTCCCCTATACTTACATACACTCCTGGCCAAAATGATGTATTTTTTTCTATAGAGAACAAATATGGGCAGAAAATAATGTTAGTTTTTAAGTGCTATTTGTGGTTGGAGCTCTGTAAAAAAATCTTTTAAAGGGATAAAGGAATTAGTGGCTATTAATATAGCCACTACTTCAGTCCCTAAAACACAAAATCACTGTTACATGGAAAAGTGGTTATTAGACCAGATTTATACTCATCTGTCTAGAACATTTCATGTCTGTGTGTTGCTTATGCTGTTTGTTTCCCAAGTGTCTCGTCCCTTTTAATCACTGCAAATAAAGCAATACTGAAAACTTGATGAGAGAGAATGCACCTTAGGGGAAGGGGCTTTGTCTTTCAAGAGGGAAGAGAAAGGAAAGACCTCCTCCTGCCTTTTGAGTAAGATCCAGCTTTTAAGTCTTATCTATGACTTTACCAGGGCAGGTTATAATAATATACATTCTCCTTCTCTGGGCCCTCTGCCTTCCATAGTTATCTTAAAAGCTGACATTTGAACTGCGGCATCTACTTGACAGGTGCCAGGTTCCTCTTGGCAGGGGAAAGATCACTATGTATCTTCCGTTGCCTCAGATTCCTGTGGCCCCAAGGATCCCACCAATCCTCATTCCCCCAAACATGTTAAAGATCCTTTATTGTGGGTATTAAAATAAGTTACACTGTAAGCATATTTATGTGCTCTTTTTGTCTGGTTTATTTCTTTTTCATCATGTATAATCTGAATCCGGCATTAGTTTCTCACATCTTCCAGAAGTGTCTCTAGTGGAATTTTTATGTATAAAATAGCTTGTATAAATAGAAGAGAAATATTAAGGAAAGTAGACTTAAGGGAAACTTGTGCAACTTTTTCTAAAGCATTGTTCTCAACCATTTAATTTATTGAAAGGAGATGCTGCTACGGTTCTTGATTTAGCAGCAACCATTCTTTTGTTTACACAGAGTTATGGTTTTGTTTGTTGTTTTGCTCTGTACTGGAAACATAAATAAAGTTTTCTACATTATTTTCAGTCAGGGGTTGTGGTACAGTTTATTTGTGTTTGTAATAATGTGCACATTGTCCTTCTAGCAGGATCTGTCTCCTCACCATGGAGAAAAGAGAGCTTTTTGGGTTTTTTAACACGAGTGATTATTTAAGAGTATGATGAGGAGCCACTGGGCTTAAAGGAGGATATAAATAAAACCCAAATACATAGGCACCAGGTGCTGCTTTCTCAGGTTCACAAAAGCAGTCCTCCACCACTGAACTCCATTCTCTGAAAGAAGAAAAAGTAAAGTGAGTGGTGAATAAGTATTAAAATAACTTCCTGAATCAATTACTTAACACTTTAATCACAAGATCTGTTTTGCCTTTCCTTAAAAAATAATTTCCATACTCCTAATGGCTCTTATTTCTTAATAAAGAAACTCTAATACCAACCCTTAATTTACCACCCTCTAGTAGGTCAGCTATTCACTGTACATTATAACTGCCCAAAATGCAGTTTTTCTTTTGCCTTACCTCAGGAGGCTCAATGAAGGCTAACCAATCTGATGCATGTGTAGGCAACAGTCCCATGGACTGGCACTTGTAAACAGCCAAAGCCAAACCCATCAGGTTCCCAATAAGATAGACCAAACCCTGAAGAAACTTCTGGCTTGAACTTTCTAACATTTTGAAGGCTGTTGGGGCAACAGAAGTTGTTAAAACCAAAACAACTTTTTTTTCCCCAATATGGATTAAACCAATAATACATTAAAATTATATAGACAGACCCATAGTAAGATAGCAAATATGACCATTAAAGGCAAACAGAAAACTCTAAGTACTATTTTCCCTTCAGTGCCACCACCATTACCTCCACCACCCTGCACACCCTCTAGCCAAAAACTGTGCCTAAGAATTTGCCTTTAATTCTTAAAAATTAAGGAAGGATCATGTCAAGAATACTTACTGGCTGAAATGGCCATAAGAGCCTGAATGGGTCGCCAGGCCATCATACACACCATCATAGTAGGGAAGATGGAGATAGTATTGCCTGCCATGTACATGATGAAGAGGTTCATGGGAATCTGTTTGAGGGGACCCAAGGCAATGTCCCAGCAGCGCTAAAACAAACACAAAATTTTAACCTCTGATCACTACCCTCAGTCCCACATACATGGTATCACTAATGCTAAAGTCAAATGAACAGAATTCACAATTCCCTGCTTCTGACTGAGCTGCTGCCTCAATTTCACCACCCCTTCCCTTCTCCATGTTGCCACAGGAAGGCTCTCTCTCCTACTAAAGATAAGGCATCCTGGCCCGGGCGCGGTGGCTCACGCCTGTAATCCTAGCACTCCGGGAGGCTGCGGCAGGCAGATCATTTGAGCTCAGAAGTTAGAGACCAGCCTGAGCAAGAGCGAGACCCCGTCTCTACTAAAAAAAAATAGAAATTAGCTGGACAACTAAAAATATATAGAGAAAAAATTAGCCAGGCATGGGTGGCGCATGCCTGTAGTCCCAGCTACTCAGGAGGCTGAGGCAGCAGGATTGCTTGAGCCCAGGAGTTTGAGGTTGCTGTGAGCTAGGCTGACACCACAGCACTCTAGCCCGGGCAACAGAGCCAGACTCTGCCTTGGGAAAAAAAAAAAAAAAAAAAAAACTAGGAAAGAATTAAGAAAAAACAGGAAAAATAAACACTAAAATTTCTTATGGAATCTACATTTCAAATATCATTGGCCAATATCACTCATGAATCTAAATGAAGAAAATCTTAAAATATTAACAAAGTAAATCTAGTTATATAAAAAAATCAGGCCATTTTAATAATAGCTTACTCCCATGAATTATTCATATTACACTTTGATGTACCAAGATGAAAAATGATAGGATGATACTTTTCCAGGATTGATAATGGCTGTCATTTTCATCTTGTGAAAATCACATGCATTCCATGAAACAAAAATCATTTAGTATTGAGTAATATTAAGGCTGGGAAAGAAATGTGAAAGGAAAGTGCCAAACACTGTTCTGGACAATTGAGATACATCAGATAAAATCCTGCTCTCATGGAACTTACAAAAATGATAACAGAGATGGGCAATAAACAAAATAAGTAAGCTGTATTATAAATATGGATGATACGAAGAAATATAAAGTAAGTAAATCGGATAGGGATTGCCATGGTAGGCTTCACTAAGAAGTTAACATTTGAGAGACCTAAGGGAGATGAGTGAGCAAGTCATGAAGGTATCTGGGGAAAGGACACTCCAGGAAGAGGGAAGAACAAGTATAAAAAGCCTGAGACAGAAGCTTGTCTGGTATCTTTAAGGAGCACCAAGGAGGCCATTATGACTACGGTGAGGTCAACAAAAGGGGAAACGGTAGAAGAGGTCAAAGATGCAAGGGGCTTGATCAATGCCAAGTTATGGAGAACACTAAAAAGACTTTGGCTTTTATGCTGAATGAATGGGGAGCTAAAAGAGAGCTTTGAATAGGAATGATCTGACATGTTTCAAAAGGACCATTCTAAGTGCTGTGCTGTGAATAGACTACAGGAATTAAGTAGCTACACTAGTTACAAGTCTGCTGCAGAGAGGGACACGAGAAATCTTTTGGAGATGAAATGTATGTTCTCTTTCAAGATGGTGGTGGTTTCATGGAGGTATACCACTGTCAAAGCTCATCAGATTGTATCCTTTAAAGGAGTGGTTCTCAAATGAGGGCAATTTGCCTCCTGAGAGACACTGGTGATGTTGGAGACATTTCTGGTGTCACAACTAGGGAAGGGCACTATTGGCATCTAATGGGCATAGGCCAGGGATGCTGCTAAACATTCTACAGTGCACAGTACAGTCCCCCACCACTAAGCATCCGGCCCAAAATGTCAACAGTGCTGAGTTTGGGAAACTATGCTTTAACTGAATACAGTTTATTGTACATAAACTATACCTCAAAATAATTGATTTAATATTTTTTTTGGTCTACTGTAGAAATCTGAGTGAGGGATGGTGGCTCAGATCAGGATGACAGGTGAAGGCAGTAAGAAACAACAGGATTTGGGACCTATTTTGAAGGGAAAGCCAACAAAATATCCTGACAGACTGGATGTGTGGTGTAAGGGAATTAGAATATAAAAGGTTTCCACCAAAAAGATCATTTTTAACTTACTTTTTCATACCTTATGTTCCAAACATCTTTTATTGTTCAAATTATTAAGCACTTTTGGAGCTGATATGCAAACTACTGTAATACTAATCTCAAGGAGTTTAGCTTCCAAATATTCAGGTTAAGAGCTATCTACAGTAATGCTGCCTGGGAGATGACAGTGGGTGTGTAAAGCAGGACTGGTCCGAGAACTACGATAACATTTATGCCTCTGTACCTTCTCCACCAGGATGCGGTCTGTCTCTTGCACACTGGTATCAGGCACTTGCTTGTCCAAGTAACCGACTGGGTAAAGTGAGTCTCCCTGGCCACTGCCCCGGTCACTTCGGCCCCTAAAGAACCAAACCAAGAAAATAAAGGTGCAAGCTTCTACACTTCATATCCCACATTTCCTGCTCTACCAATCAGAGGAGTAAAGATGCTCAGATACACAAGCCCACTTGTGGGTTCGTCAGTCCTGTGCTTATTGGGAGGACTGAAATACGCACCCTTTAAGCACAGAAACCTCCAAGGCAGAGAAGCCGCTACCTCCGCCATATGATGTGTGCCACCCATTCTTCTCAAAGAATTGCGCCTAAGGGCCCAGGTCCCACTCATTACTCCGGGGCAGTTCTGGGATGGAGACTCCGATATCCAGGTACGCCCAGGCGCCTCACCTGCTGCCTCCTCCAGGCCCGCTCAGCTCAATGGCCCACTTGAAGCGCCGGCCTCGGTTGGCTACCAGGCCCCCCTGGGTCGTCATGTCGTCGGCCGCTTTCTACAGCCGAACAGCTTCTCACTCCAAAGCGCACTCCGGCTTCAAACCCACCGGCGCACTTCTTCGTACTCTGCAAGCTCACTTCCGGCGCTTGGATATAGACGTCACTTCTACCCCGGAAACTGGAGGTCCTGCGTACTAAAGGGTGAGTATCTAGAGTCGGAAAAGCAAAGAGGAGAGGAAAGCAGGCAACCGGCAAGCCTGAGAGGTTCCTAAGGCGGCTCCTGAGCGCTCCCTCTCTTTCTGAATATGCCGGTTGTGTGTTCCCTGATCTCTGAGGTGCGCTTTACGAGGGAGAAGGAAAGTCTAACTTTACCTTAAGAACTGAAGCCAAGAAAAGCTTCTTAACCTCCCACGCGCTCCCAGGAACGCGAGATTCAAATCCTGGGTTTAAATCCTAGCTTTGGCACTGTGTGACCTTGAGCGGGTCATTTAGTAGGTTCTGAGTATTGAATGTCCACTGTGTTCCAGGAACATTGTTTTAATTTTTTTATTTAATTCGCAAAGTAACCCTGCGAGATAAATAGTTCTGTCCCCATTATGCACAATTCAGAAGTTAGATAATCTGCCTACTTTCAAGGCTGATTGTAAGATTAAATTGTACCCACCACATATGCAATGTGTTCTGGGTTTTTTTTAATGTGTTCTTAATGATGCCATTACATCTACATCGTTATTTGTGGTGACTGGATTTTTGTATTCAGTTGTATACCTTTATCATAATTTAGCCTTTTATTGGACATTTTAAGTTGTCTCCTAATTTCCCTTCCTTTTTTTTTTTTTTTTTATTTCAGCATATTATGGAGTACAGATGTTTAGGTTACGTATGTTGCCCTTTCCCTTCCTTTTATAACCAGTGTTGCTGTCAACATCCTTGTATTATGTCTTTTCTTATTTCCTTAAGTTATATTCCTAGAAATGGAATTGCTAGGTCAAAGAATACGCACATTTTTAAAAAGTTTTTATTTAAAATGCTCGCTTGAAAAACTGGTACCATTTACATTTCATCATCTTTATAATTTTTAAAAATTATCAGTTTGAAAATGGAACTATATTATTTTTTAATTTGCATTTCTTTGACTCCAAGTTATTAGATATAGCTCTAGAGTTGAGGAGAGGGAAGTGCTATGAAAGTGTGGTTGGGGGTAAGGTTGAAAAGGGCCTCCCTGGCCAACTAAAGAATTTGGACGCTTGAAGATGATGTGATCTGGAAAGGCTGAAGATTTCCACTCCCACTTTGTTTTCTGATTTTAAAATGATGTCTTCATAGTGGACTTTTGAACAAGGCACAATTGGAAAAGTCATTTTCCCCTCCAGTCCATCTTAAAATGTATATCTATCTGATCATAGGCAGACCCAGCTTATAGATTGCTTTCCTGTTTCTTCGTACTTTTTTGCCTTTACCATATTGTCTCTGATGAACCTTTGCAATTCATCTCAAGCTTTACTAGGGCCTTGACCCTACTGGGCATTCTTCTCTGTGGCACTAAATCCTGCAGATAGCACCACCTCGCATTGTGTTTGTTGATATCCCCTGTGCACTTATCTCTACTTCTATACCCTACTCTAAATTCCTTGAAGATAAAAGCTATATGTTAATGATCTTTGATTACAGAGCCTATTGCCTGGAACATAGAAAGCACTGAATAAATGTTTAGTGAATGAGGGTAAATTAACTTGGAAGCAAATAAATACCAAAGTGTGAATATACTATAATTATACTTATGTAAAATAAAATGTTAAAACTAGAAGGATATACATTGTATCTAGGTAATGGTTTTCATGCAATTTTTGTCTAATTTTCAATATACTCTTGTTATGCTTTAATACATTTTAAAGGAATACTTTTAAAAACATTAAGTTGGTCGTCAGAATCATATATGCCTTCGATTTAAAGTACTCCCCTCCTTGCTATAAAAATCTTTAAACTATAACCTGAATCAAAGCCACTTTGGCCTCAATGGCACTCTAGGTCATTTATTCCTTTATCCTAGGAATCCTCAACAGTGTTATTTGCTAAAATTTGTTCCAAAAAATGAAGACATTGGCACTGAGCTGAGGAACAGTTCCATGATTAAATAAATTTGAGAAATTCTGTGTATTATATTCGTCACACACACCAGAGATTCTCAGTGCTATTATTATAACAGATTAAAACCAAGAGAATGGGGGGGAGAAGGGGAGTAAGGGCAACATACGTAACCTAAACATCTATACCCCCATAATGTGCTGAAATAAAAAAAAAATAAAAATAAATAAAAAAAACAAGAGAAATGGTTCAGTAAAGAATCTCCTATAATTTTGTTTCCCAATCTACCTGAGTAAGGAACCTTTTTTTCTGCCTTATCACACCTGTTAACATCAAATGGAATCAGTATTCCACAGAACACAGTGTGGGCAAGTGTTCTATTCATGCTAGAATTCTTCAGAAGAAAGGTGAGAGATGCTCCCTATAAACCTCTACTACTTCTTTTAAAAATATTATTAGAACATCATTAGAAATAATAGATTCTTTTTGGAAATGGAGTTACAAGTTGAAATTAAACTTTTAAAGATTCAAGTTTTTGCACAGATTGTATTTTGCAAGGAAAAAAAACTATTACAAGATTTTCCATAATCCTGAGAAACCGAGATTCTCCTTTTTTTTTTATTTTTTAGGTTGTAAATGTCTTCCACAAGGAAACCTGGATTCTAATCCTGACTCCAAATGAAGCACCTGATTCATTTGAGTTGGGGACTCTCTTGACCTAAATTTCATCATCTATAAAACAAGAAACTGACACTAGATGATTTCTGGGCTCTAAGGGTAACTTCCAGTTCTAAAATGTATTAAACTTGTTTTTAAAAAAGAACATACTTTGCATACTATTCTTTTCATGCATATATACTCAGAAAAACAAGACTCAAATGATAAACACATAAAGGAGTAATGGGATTTCAGATGATTTTTTAACTCGTGCTTTCCCATACTTTTCCTAATTTTCTGCATTGTGCAGGTACTACTTTTGTAATTAGAAAAATATAAATGTTACTAATTATAACCTGACATGACTCTACACCTAGAGGCATAGTGGTTCTCTGTTCTGGGTACACGTGGGAATCAACTTGAGAGCCTTTAAAAATACTGGTGCCTGGGCCACACCTCCAAAGGTCCTGATTTCCTTTATTAGAGTGGGGCCTGGCCATCAGTATTTTTTATGGTTCTCCAGGTGATTCTGCTATGTAGCCAGGATTGAGAACAGCCGACCTAAAGAACTTCGTTGCTCTAAAATAACGAAGTTTGAATTTACACAAAGTAATTTAAGAAAACAATCAGATTTTGAAAGCCTCCTTGAATGCCTCCCAGTAAGCTAACCCTGAATTGGAAAATGAGGAGAATACTGAAATTATAACATAAATATTAAACTCTCCTTATTTTGTGCCTTCGAGCAAATATGATTTTAATTAAGGAAAGTATAAAAAGGCAAATCAAGATTCCATACATAACTCATATAAATTGCCTTGCTTGACTTTTATAATTTATACCACCTGTACAGTTTCTGTGTTTGTTTTTGTGTTTTACCTTCCACCTCTTTCTAGGAGCCAAGGAAGCTATTTCATGCCATTCTTCTCTGGGCCAGTTGCATTTGGATTGAAACCTGAACAAGGCAATTTCCTATTCAAACAAGCAGATTTGCAAGAATGGATCCCTCTGGGGGGATGGGGAAAGCTTTTACAGATATGCCTTAAGTTTTTGGTTTATACCATTTCACAATGTCTCTATAATAATTCTATTTCGCAATCCTTCCTGGTTCAACCAGTTTGCCCAGTATTGTCTAAAAGCTCCTGAGACTCTTTGCAGCTTCAATAAAATGAGCTTCCATTGCAAATCTCAGTTACTTGTATTATTTTAACTCTATTATCATTATTACCTTTTGAAAAAGCCCACCTTAAACCATTTTATCCATGACACAATTTATTCTGTGTCAGTAGTGGGGTCTTAACAAGAAGAAACTTTTTTCTTATATTTTGACTATTTGCATTTCAAACCCATTTAGTGAAAAAAAATTTTTTTTTGTAAGATCCCCCCTCACTAGTTACTGTCAGGTTACTGCATCATTTCTGTGCAGATTACAGGGTTTTTTTTTCAGTTTTTGGTTCATGGCTGCAGTGTCATGAAATGCCGGTCAGCGGTGACAGTAGTATAGTGCTGGCAGAAGATGTTAGTAATACCATTCTTCCTTAGCAATTACCTTTTCTTCATTTCAGGAGGGCTGTTGTGCAATTCACTTTTTAACAAGTTCCCATTATAGCAGCTTCTCTCTAACACTTGCTTAGGAAGCTGGGATGGTTGCCATTCCCACAGGTCCCATTAAAGAGTAAGAATGACAACCATAGCATGAGTCATAATGATACGTTAATGGCCTAACAGGTCTCTCCAAGCTTGGTTACTCTCGATGCATTCTGGTGATTGATTTTAGCTATCTCGAAAGTGGGCTGTACTGTCTCTACATCAAGTATCTGACTGACCAATCCAGGTTCTTTGGGCTAATTTTTAAAAGCCTCAATCAGTTCATCTATAAAACATTGTTTTATAATGGAAGTCTTCTGAAGGAGGATTGTTATGGACTGAATGTTTGTGTGTGCCCAGAAGTCATATAATGAAACTCTAATTCCCAGTGTGATGGTATTCAGAGATAAAGCCTTTGGGAAGTACTTAGGATTAGGTGAGGTAACGAGGGTGGATCCTTCTTTTTTTTTTTTTTGAGACAGAGTCTCACTCTTTTGCCTGGGCTAGGGTGCCGTGTCATCATCCTAGCTCACAGCAACCTAAAACTCCTGGGCTCAAGCAATCCTTCTGCCTCAGCCTCCCGAGTAGCTGGGACTACAGGCATGCGCCACCATGCCCGGCTAATTTTTTCTATATATTTTTAGTTGTCCAATTAATTTCTTTCCATTTTTAGTAGAGATGGGGTCTCGCTCTTGCTCAGGCTGGTTTTGAACTCCTGAGCTCAAACAATCTTCCCGCCTCTGCCTCCCAGAGTGCTAGGATTACAGGCATGAGCCACCGCACTGGTGGATCCTTCTTGATAGCATTAGTGCTCTTATAAGAAGAGATACCAATGAGCTCTCTGCCACACCCCCACCCCAATCCCCACCCCTGCTGTGTGAGAACACAGTGAGAAAGTGCCATCTGCAAACCATAAAGAGAGCCCTAACCAGGGAACCAAACCAGCCAAGCACCTTGATCTTGAATTTCCCTGCCTCTGGAACTGTGAGAAAATAAATTTATGTTGTTTAAGCCACCCAGTATTTTGCTATGGCAGCCCAAGCAGAATAATATGAAGATGAAATGAGATTCAGAAGAGTTGAAGGAAAACCATAGGTACTTTCTAGTACTTGAAAGACGAAGTCATCCCTTAAAACATACACATATATGTAGGGTTGTTTAATTTCTCATTATGTAAACACGAATATATAAACACTGTCCACTGACTTGCTTTTTTCACTTAATCTGTCTTGGGTGTCTTCCATGTCTGTTACACAGATCTACCTCATTCTTTTTCAAGGTTGCAGAGTATACATGGCATCAACATATGATAATCTAATCAGTCTCCAACTGATAGACATTCAAGTTCCCATTTTTCACTATTACAAAAAATGTTGCTGTGAACATCCTTGGGTACTTGTTGACACAGTTCTATGGGAGAATCAGACAATTAGGATTGCTTACCACAGAGTTTATACAGTTAAAAGTTGATAGGTTCAAATAGGCCCTGTAAAATATACCAGTGTACACTTCTAAGGATTTGTGGATTAAATTATTTCTAGAGTCTTACGGTAGGTCGAATAGTGCCCTCTCCTCTCAATTCATGTCCACCCAGAGCCTCAGAATCTGACCTTATTTGGAAATAGGGTCTTTGCAGATGTATTGGTTAAGATGAAGTCATGCTGGATTATGGTGGGTCCTAAATACAATGACTAGCTTCCTTATAAGATTCAGATGGAACTTATGAGACCTTTTATAAGAAGAAGAGAGGTCACATAGACACACAGGGAAGAAGGCTATGTGACAATGGAGGCAGAGATTAGAGCGATGCAGCTATAAACCAAGGAAGCTAGGGAGGCAAGGAAGGATTATACCCTGGAGAATTCAGGGACTCCAGTCTTGGTAATCTTTCCAGTGTTCCCATCTCTTGAGGCTAGGGACCTGCTTTCCTCTTTCAAGTCACCTTCTCAAGGACATTGTCCTGCTTCTGATGATTGCTACGCTGCTAACTACTGGCCCATTTAATTTCCTTCCTTCCTGCCTGCTCACCCTGAACTCCCTCCACTCTGCCTGTTTGTTATGCAGCCCAGTTGAATTGAACAGTCCTCCAACCTCATCCCATCCCTCACCAGCAATTGCATGATTAGACTTGTTTTGTGCATGATCATACCTATCAGATACCCTATTCTGATTACCAGGCCATCAGCACTACAGTGTGTCTGTCTGTCCCTTGAGCATTGAAACACACACACACACACACACACACACACACACACACCCCACCAGCTGATCTAATTCCAGGACTTTCCTTTCCCAAGGCAGCAGTCAACCATACTGTGTTCTTCTGTATCTGGACAAATCACTGAACAGGTAAATTAGGGGTTAGGGGTGTTTTGCAGAAAGAGACACAATCACTGCACTAGGCACTGTTGTAGGTGTTCTATGTGGGTTATACCATTTCCCAACATCCCCTGAGAGGAGAGTATTATTATCCTCATTGTGCAATTAAGGTAAAAATGGTGTAGATAGAGCCCAAAGGTAGTGATCTAGGCTTCCAATAGAGATGAGACTTGCACAAAGTTAATCTAACATACGGCCCCCTACCACCTTCCACCTGGTGATAGTATATGCTAATTGTGCGCAATGTAGTCGGCGGAGGAGGGAAATGGTCTCTTGAGATTCAGATTTGAAAGTTTATAAATATCAAACATCGTCATAAATGTGTTTGGCTCACCTGCTTCTCAGCTGTAGAGTTGTAAATGTGAGCTGCAGATGTATCAGAAACAAACTGTCTTAACAACAGGATCCTCTACCACTCAATACCTCCCTACCACTCCAACTCTCCACCCCCTCAAAAAAATCCCAAACAAAATTGCTGCTTCTGCCACCAAGCAGGGCATCCATACTGTAGTGGTGTTTGAAACAATCATGAATCTTGTAAACCAGGAGCAAGATGTGCTCATTTCCACTGCTGCTGCCTTATCTGAACTGTTTCCTACTGCTGTTATTTCCTTCCACAGCCTGCACAGGAAGGTGGGGAAGGGAGTATGTCAGTACTTAGGGAATGGATGAGCTATTGCTGTCTTTTAAGTCCCTTCAAGCATTGTCCTCTATCAGGCCCAGCATCTGTCTGAATGATGAGAATGACACACAATGCAGTAAATGCTGTGGCTCCCTGAAACTCCAGACTGAACTACAGCGCCGCTATACCTAAGGTTCCTGCCATTAGTCCTCCCTCCTCCCCTCCCTCTCCGTAGCCATCCTGCACCCTGGTGGCAGATCCATTGTTCTAAAGTACTGACTTAACTCAGTCACTCCCCTGCTCAGCAGTCTTTGCTGTCTCCTCACTGCTTCCAAACACCCTTGCTTGATAACTCTACGTCTTCACAACCTGTCAGATGCCTACACACCTTTTCAGTCTCCACTCTTGCCAATCTCCCAAGCTCTTCACTCCACTCAAATCAGGGTAGACAGGGGTCCTGGAACTTAATTTTCACTTCCCCCTCTGTCTGGCACATCTCACCTGTAAAAATCCTCTCCGGCTTGTCAGACCAAGCTCCACCATTTCTCTCCTGCTCTGCCACCAAGAAGTGTACACAGGACTTTGCATGAGAGTTCTTTTCTCATGTGGGTGTTTATGGGTCTGGGTTACTCTACGCACTGTCCCTGAATGATTCTGTATGTCTTAGAGATGGGGGTGTGAGGCAGGAAGGCTAACTCAGCTGCCTATTCACTTAGAAGAAGGAAATTCAGGAATGGCCACAGGAGTAGACTCCCTGGGAGACTACCCACAGTGAATGCTAACAGTAAACCACCTTTTTGTATGGAGGCACTGGTATAGGAATTTTTTTTTAATGTGGGGCCTGCACTTTTTTTTTTTTTTTTTTTTTTTTTGAGACAGAGTCTCACTGTGTTGCCTAGGGTAGAGTGCCCTGGCATCATCCTAGCTCACAGCAACCTCAAACTCCTGGGCTCAAGCAATCCTCCTGCCTCAGTCTCCCGAGTAGCTGGGACTACAGACATGCACCACCATGCCCGGCTAGTTTTTTCTATATATTTTTAGTTGTCCGATTAATTTGTTTCTATTTTTAGTAGAGACGGGGTCTCGCTCTTGCTCAGGCTGGTTTCGAACTCCTGAGCTCAAACAATCCGCCCGCCTCGGCCTCCCAGAGAGCTAGGATTACAGGCGTGAGCCACCGCGCCCGGCCGGGGGGCTGCACTTTTTATTAAAAAACCAAACTTTCCAGGCACAGTGAGTGGCTCACACCTGTAATCCTAGCACTTTGGGAGGCTGAGGCAGGAGGATCACTTGAGCCCAGGAGTTTGAGGTTGCAGTGAGCTATGATGATGCATGCTACTGCACTCTAGCCCTGGCAACAGAGTGAGACCCTATCTTAAAAAAAAAAAAAAAAATCAAACTTTATTGAGCCCCGAGGGGGAAAAATTCAACTTTATTGATAGGAAAAGTATCAGTGAAGAAATTTCCCTGCATTTTTTGTTCACTAAAATGGTATGATTTGTATATATTAAAAAGTAGCAATACAAAGGCAGTTTTATTTTTATGTTAAATTATAAGATCTGAGGGCCTGGGCTGCTCATCACTGGTATAAACTTTATAACCTGGGTTTGGAGATGAACCTGCTTGAGACCTTGTGCCCTAACAATCTCTAGAAATGAGAACATTGAGGTTTTCCTCTGGCCTTCAGGCACTCGGAGGCCTTGTTTTATCTGAGATTCTTCTATGTTAACACAGCAGATTCCTTGAGTCCCACTATCGGTTACTTATCTTACCCTATCACCCAGCCTCCCTTGAGGGTAAAGAATGTCTTACAATACACTTTTTACCATCTTCTTCTGATGAGAGACCAGCACAATGCCTTTCGTATAGTGGGTATCAAAAAATTCCTGTTTATAGTGATGAAGAAATAAATGGCTTGAGAGAAAGTGACTTCACCCATGTGTGTTGAATTTATTTTTTTTAAAACAATCCACCTGCTTAGTGGAAGTCATACTCAGGGAATGGTCTTCAATGCACACCCTTGGAACCTAGGGCTCCAGCTCCCTTTACTCCCCTACTCAGCTGGACTCTGAACAGTTCTACCTGTTAACAGATGTGGCCCCATATATAGGCATGTGCCTGCTTGTGCTTGGTACAATCTGAGAAGCTCTTGTGGGCATTACTTATGCAAAATATCCTAAAAATATTTTCCCACTGCCCTAAAGTGCTGCTTCAATTTTCACCATTACTTCATTTTTTGGATTAAGTAATATTTTGTTACTAGGGAGGAAAAATACATTGTTTTAATCACCTAATGACATCTTAGCTCTGATTAGTTTATCTAACAGGCTTTGACTTCTACAGCATTTAGGATACACCTTTTATCATTGCACTCACCGCGGTGTATTAGAATGATCTCTTTTCCTGTTTGTCCAAGCCATTGTGAGCTGTGTCAGGCTATTTCCAGCACTTGACACAATGTTTGCCTGGCACATAATGAACCTTCAAAAATTTTGTTGAGCCAAACTCAAGCAGCCTCTTCCTTAGGCAAGCCCTGTAGAGCTCTGAAAGGAGTACTTTAAAAAGCAAGTCAAGGGATGTAGAGTCTTGTGGTGAGGAAGTGTTCCATCAAATGCACTAGTTGATTGGCTTCTGCAAGGGGTGAGAGGACCACCAAAGACAAACTTGCTCCTGTCACAATTAGGTTAACCTTGACCAGTGGCTTACCTGTGAAGATGGGTAGACTCTGGCTCCACTAAGATGAAGAGAATTGCTCTCAGTAATTAAAAGTACATCAGGGCCAGACTAACCCTCACCTCATACTCTAATTTAGTGTTCCCCATCCCAAAGAGACTGAACCTGCTTCCTGGGGACAGGTTCTGCATCATATACATTTCTTGTGTCCTTAAGAGTCTAGCATAAAGTTTGGTACATAAGAGGAATTAAAAAATAATAGCTGGCAATTATGCAGTGCTTACCCCATGCCAGACACTCCTCTAAGCACCTTGTATGTTTTAATTCATTTAATCCTCACAACAACACTAAGACGCGGATGCTATTGTTACTACCCCCATGTTTCAGATGAGAAAAGCAAAGCACAGGAGTTTATGTGACTTGCCCAAGCTCACATAATTACAGATTTCATGCTTTCATAAATACTGTGCCTTAGTGTATTTAAATGGAAGTAAATGAATAAATCTCTCTCTGAACCATATTTTTGTAGCAGATTATTTGCACCTCCTGGTACAATTCTTAGGCACGGGCTGCCCCACTAGACGGTCCCTAGTGCAGGGTCATCCCTTGACTTTCAGGCGCCCTCAGTTCTTGCCGCGCCTTAGCAAGGCTAACCGTGCGTGCTTCTACCTCTGGCCACCAGGGAGCACTGTAAGCCACACGTCCTATTCTCCCTCGGAGCGTTCGTGACACAACAGGGGCGGAGCGAGCGCTGGGCGGAGCCGTGAGGCGGCCACAGCCGTAGCTATCCCGGCGGGCCGCGCGCGCGGCCGCGTTTGAATGGCCCTGACTGGGGCCCGGCCGGGGAGCCGAGGGACACTCTAGGCTGCCGGCGCGGTTCGTCAGCGCCAGGGTTGGGCTGAGGCGCCGCGGTACCATGAGGCGCCGGTAAGTGACGGCCGAGCCGGTGCGAGCCGCGGGTGCGCCGCTGCCCTCCCCTCGCAGGGCTTCTCCAGCCCGGCCTGGCCGCGCCCTGGGCCCACCTGCAGGCCCCGCGGCGGCTTCCGCTCGGTCGGGCCCGCGGCGGGGCTGCCGGGGTCGCGGGGCTAGGCGGCAAGGCCGGGTGGAGCCCCCAGGTCTCCGCGGGGTCCTTCAGCAGGCTGCGGAGAGGAGGGTCGGGCAACGGGCGCTGGAGGCCTCCGGGTGGGTTGGAGGGGCCCGGGCGGGAGAGGCGTGGACGGAACCTGCTGTCACTTACTTATCTGCGGGTGGAGCCGACGTCTGCACTGGGGAAGGGGAAGGACAGAACTCTGTGAGGCGAGCTGTTTGGAGGACGGGTTTTCCTGAGAGCCGCCTAGGCCTGGCTGTGGCATTTCCTTAATTTCTGACGCGTCCTTGGTTCCCTGACAGATGAGCTTTTGTTTCGCTGGACAAAAACTTGACATAACTGCATAAGAATTGCTGATTGCAGTTTTAAAAAACCTCATTGTGTTTTCTGAAAAGTTGTTCTGTAACAGTACCTAGGGTTTTGCTACGCTCTTAAATTGGCTTAAATATGGAGATAACAAAGAGTTGATTTGCTTTCTTTTGGCTTATAAAGTTCCTTGAAAACAAAGGTATCTATGTCAGTTTCTTTGCAGATTAAAAAAAAAAAGTAAGAGAAATTAGTTCTGTAATAATCACCAGTTCAGAACTTGCAAGAATTCTGAGAAACTGGTCCACCTAATAGCTTAAACTTGTGTAAAATAGTTAACCTGTTTTTTTCTTTGAAACCAGCTTCAGACGTGAATTAGAACTTTACCCACTGAGGGTTTTACTTGGCTAATAACTAATATCAGCCAATAATAATATTAGTCATTGTAAAAATAACGATGGCCAAGTTTTATTTTGTGCATTCTAGGTGCTAAGCACTGTATTAAGAGCTTTGATTTGGAACAGATATTATTATCCCCATTTTGACAGCGAGGAAACTGAGTCACAGGGAAGTTAAGTACTATAACTTGTACCAAACAAGGTTACACAGCTAGTATCATTGAAACCCAAGCAGGCTGGCTCTGCGCTTTTAACTATTGCTACTCTACTGCCTCCTTTATATGTGGCTCTTTAGTTTACAAAGTGCTTTCATTTCACTTACTTCAACTTTGGAGATATGTGTGTTAATGCACCTTGCGTTCATATATGTTCATTCACACACCATTCATTCAAATTCTTTGCTCTTGTTGACCATACTTAAGTTTTGTGCCTGAACAAAAAAATCCATTGAATATTTTAAGATAAATGGAGTTTATAAGATTCCTCTGTGTGTGTGTGTGTGTGTGTGTGTGTGTGTCTATCTATTTATTTGTTTTTGAGACAGGGTCTCTGTGGCCTAGGCTAGAGTACAGTGATGTGTGTTCATGGCTTACTGCAGCCTCAAATTCCAGGGCTGTACTCAAGTGATCCTGAATCCTCGTGTCTCTGCCTTCCAAGTAGCTGGGACTACAGGCCCGTGCCACCATGCCCTGCTGATTTTTCTTTTCTTTTTTTGAGACAGTCTTGCTCTGTCTCCCGGGCTAGAGTGCCATGGCGTTAGCCTAGCTCACTTCAACCTCAAACTCATGGGCTCAAGTGATTCTCCTGCCTCAGCCTCCCAAGTAGCTGGGACTACAGGCGCTCACCACCATGCCTGGCTTATTTTTTATTTTCCATTTTCTATTTTCTTGCTCAGGTTCGTCTTGAACTCTTGACCTCAAGCGATTCTCCTGCCTCAGCCTCCCAGAGTGCTAGGATTACAGGTGTTAGCCACTGTGCCCGGCCATGAATTTTGTAGTTTTTTGTAGAGACAGGGTCTTGCTCTCTTGCTCAGGCTGGTCTCAAACTCCTGGCCTCAAGTCCTCTGCCTCCGCATCCCACAGTGCTGGGATCACAGGCATGAGCCACTGCACCAGGTCATAATTTATATTTTTAATTCCTTTGTATCATTTCCTGTAAGTGTTAGTGTTAGCAACCTATGTATTACTTTCAAATAAACCATTATACGTTAATGTTTTCATTCTTAAAACTTATTGCGTGGTTACTCTGTATTTTAAGCTTCATGACAAGAAATAAAGTTCAAAAACAAAATCACTTAATAAGAAATTGACAATTTACACTTCTTTATCGCAGATCTTTTAAATTTTGTTCATCAGTTATCAAACTTTTGATTGTCTCTGTGCCCAGTGTAGTGGTAGATCCAGTTGACTATACGAAAGAAATATGCCTGAGCCGCCAATTTTAGAAAGGTTGATCTAGTTTGGGATATGAGATGAACAACAACAAAAAATATATATGATACTCTTCATTAGTACAGTGGATGAATGTTGAACTGAGTAAAGCTTCTGCAAAGAACCAACAATTGAAGGATTTATGTAGGTTATTGAATAGAAGGGTGGATGGGGAATTTTAGTGAGGAAACAGTGTGTTCAAAGACTTGGAATTGGAAATGAAAATGATTTTTCTAGGGGAATAGTAAGTCTAGTCTATTTAGAAAGTTCCTGTTGAGAAAAATAGGATTATGTGGGTAAGACTATGGGGAGTGTTGTATAAGAGATATATGTCAGAGGGGTTTAGATTTGTTGTATATGTATGTGAGCAAAGAGCAAGATATAATTTTGGAATTTTAAAAACTTTTATGTCAGTGCTTTTCAACTAGGGCAGTTTTGCCCCTCCCCCCCGGGGGATAGAGGCCAGGAATACTGATAAACAACCTACAATAGGACAGCCCCTCCATAAGAAATAATAACTGCAATGTCAGTGGTGCTGAGGTTGAGAAACTGCATTTTAAGTTGATTATGTGGCCAGCCTCTGCTTGCATGTTCTGTAGATAAGTATGAATGATGAATTTTAGGAGCATGAGTACAAGCGATATTAAAGTTGGGGAGAAGCTGGCTCAGATACCTCCAGGAGGCTATTGTTGGAGTCCTCGAGGAGGGGAGAGGCTATAGGAGATAGATGGGAGCAAGGAGATGCACAAGTAGTGATAAATGAGACAATTACTTAAGTAACTTTTTTTCTAAGTTTAAAAATAATGCATGTTCATCATAGGAAATTGAGGAAATGTAGAGAAAGTGTGTGTGGGTGGGTGGGTGGGGGAATCACTTGTAAAACCTGCCAAGCAGATAAACTGTTAATATTTTAATGTGATTTCTTCTAAGTCCTTTTTTATGCTGAGAACTATTTTCCTTTTTATAAAACCGGGATTATACAGTTTTCTCCCTGTGAGTTTTTTCTCCCTTGACTCAGCACATCACATGTATTTTCCATTCTTTGAAAAATGTTCTTTTTAATGGTTGTAGCGTTTGTTTTTTGTATGTGTTCTTTTGAAATTGGGGATTTTGCTTTGTATTCAAAAGAGACATTTTGAAAGAAGAAATATTAGAACATGATGATTAACTACAGAGAACAGTGGGGGTAAAAATCTATGATATCTCTAAGATTTTATACCTAGAAAGTGAAAAGAATGGTAGAACCACTGAAATAAGTTGGGATTATCATAATTTTCATCTTAGATATGTAAACTGCCATTCACAGAGGCACATAATGAGATTTTAATGAAGACCTTTGATGTCTGTCAATTTATACTCTTCCTAAAACTCCTAAAATTAGTCTTTTTTTTTTTTTTTACTTTATTTTTTGCACTAAGCTTATTTTTAGTTATTTCTTAGCAAGCTCTTTCCCTTTCCCCTTTTTTGGAAAGATTTTTAAAAATATGTTTCTCTATTAAAATACTAAATAAGGCTTAAGTTTGTTGGTCATAAATCTTCATTTTGAAACTTTAAAGGGCTAGTTTTGGTCTTTTAAATGTATAGATTGCTAAGGTTTTACAAGCAAGAGGTGAGAATAACTCCTTTTTCAGGGAAGTAGGAACTATCTTTAAAAATGCTTGTCTAGTAACAGGATGCATCATGACAACGCACCAGTCAATATTACATTGATATCTTATCAATTATCATTATACTTGTTGATCTATATCAATTAATTTGGTACTTTCTGGAAAATGGATTTAGGAAAGTAAATTAAAAAAAACCAAAACACTAACCTTAATACAAATGGTACTTTTACTAGGACATACGTTTTTCAAATTGGATAGGATAAAGTTGACTTTTCTCTTCCAGGTTCAAATGCTGTGCTTACTATACCTTGCTCATTTCCAAGTATTTCTTCACTAACAGCTTATATCCATTAATTTTGGAGACATTTGTATTAAATGTACCATCCTTGTTCTTATGGCATGGTGAGGTGGAAATAGGAGAAAGCGTGTTCTAAAAGGCTAAAAGGTCCCCCTATTTGACTTCCCTGTAACCGCCTCTCTCTCCTTCAGCTTTACACACTGCCTGCAATTCTATTTGCCTTGAACGAGTCACCCAGAAGCCTACCACTTATGTATGAGTCATGAGATGCTCATTCTAGCATGTTCTCTTCTCACTGGTGTAATCTTAAGACACGCATCTTGGTGTTATGGTGGGAAAGGCACTATTACTGGAAGTCACAGCTCTAAGCCTAGCTGTCCTATTATTAATAATTTACTGTTCTTAGGCAAGTCACTTAATCTCATCTGTAAACTGACATTATCTCCAGGGTCCTTTCCAACTCTGAGAATCTGTGAAGTAGTTACTTTTCATGAGAAGGCCGCTGGGGAGGAGGGAGACCTCTTGGGACACTATTAGTCTTTTACATCTTAGTGTGAATTAATCATAGATGATTTCTTCTAAAGGCATTTTAGAAAGCTACTCCCATATAATAGGATTTGGGAAAGAAACTTAGAATGGAATTTAAATGCCACTAGAATACAAGCTTCAGGAGAGTAGAAATTTTTTTTTTCGTCCGCTGATATTTCCCCAGTAACTAAAATGGTAATTAGCCTGTAACATGTACTTAATATTTGTTGAATGAGTGAAGAAATGAAGGAATGGGTTATAGGGGATAGACAAACTTGTTGGAATACTGCACAAATGCTCTGAGTACCTCAAAAGAATTCAAAATACAAACCAATCAGAGTATAACCCATTTTTACAATATAAAATGTCTCCTAGTGACAGGAAAGCATCCATTGTTCACTTGGTTGCTTTCGTAACTATTAAGCAATTACTGCCCAGACTGCCCTTCCTACTCACAAAGTGTAGTTTTGTCCATCATCAGATCATACTTTAGTGCCAGCTTGATGTTTCAATGTGCCTTTTATTCTTATTTGCAAAAATGTATGCCACAGCCATTCCCTATACCACTTAATATCATCAATAATGATATGTTTGCTGTTGTAGCAAAGATAAAGCATATACATTGATTAAAATTTGGCCTCTCATCCATAGAGGGTTCATAGCACAGCAGTTAAAAACTAGCTCTCTTGGCCTTCTTGTTCCAGTTATCCTAATTTCACAACTGCCATATAAATCATCTTCAAGAATAGTTTTCATCGTATGACTCCTATGCAAAATTTCTCAGTAAGTCTGTTTTGTCCACAAGATCAAGTCCAAATTCCTGACCCAGTATTCAGGGACTTCTGCATTTTAGCCAATCTACCTTTCCACTCTATTCCTCTATGGTGGCATGGGTTCAATAATTACTTATATTATTGAATATAATAATTATAATAAAATATAATCATATAATAATTACTTAATTACTGAATAGTTGGAATAGAAAATAAGGAAACTAAAAGTAGTTGTTCTCACCTGGAAATTATGTTTACAGATGAAGAAAAGCTGGCAGATTATTTCTCAGGAAGCCTGTATAGCGTGGCATTCATTATTTGAGTGAATTATCAATTTACTAAAAAATAGCATTAGAGACAGGAATCCTTAAAAGTTCATATAAAGTTTTTTCTCTCCTTGTTGACAGGCCTGTTTAGAAACTAAATAATGTAGTCAGCCCTCTGTATCTTCAGGTTCCCTATGCAGAACCCACAAATATGGATGGCTGACTGGGGGACAGGAGCAACCACAGATTTTGGTATCCGTGGGGGTCTTGGAACCAATCTCCCTTGGATACCAACAGAGGACTATAATCAGAAGGAAATTAAGTATGTATATTTAGTGGCATCAATTTACATTGTAATGGGGATGACTAAATCATTCTGTGTCTATAACATTGCTTGGGTGGTTTATCAATCTGGGTGGACTAGGTTATTTTGCAGTAACAACCCTCAAATCTCAGTGGCTTAGTATAACAAAGGTTTATTTCTCCTCAATTCATGTTACGTGTGCATTGTCTGGGGGCTTTGCTTTATGATGTCCTTGCTCAGGAATGTGGGCAGCAAGACTCTTAACTTTCTGGCCTATTGCTGGTTACCATGATAGAGGTAAGGTAATGGGAGTGAATCATACAAACTGGCTCTAATGGCTTCTGTTTATATTAATAGTTCATTGGCCAGAGCGAGTCCACATGACCATGCCCAACTTCAAGATGAAGGGGAAGTATAAACCTATCATATATCTGAAAGGAGAACTGGAATATCATGGCACAGTTTTAATGCTTGTCATAGTTGGGCATCCTCATGTTGACTTTTTTCAATATTTTTGAATATTTTGTTGCTGTTCTCTCCTGGCTGTCCATTATCTTTGACGTAGTCTTTCTTTAGATATGTTTCTTCATTCAGCAGCTATTAAGCATCTCTTATATGCCAATAAGTATACCTATTCTAGGTACAATGGACATAGTTCCTGCTCTCATGGAGCTCACAGTCAAGTAAGAGACTGTGGGCAATATGCGCATAAGCCAGTTTCCGATAGTGATAAGTACTGTGGGGGAAAATACCAGGTACTGCTGTAGAGAATGGTTGGAGGTGAGGGTGGAGTTACTTTTGATTGAGTGGTTAGTATGTGGGAAGAATAAGCAGAAAGAGTGGCTTGGCCACAAAATAGAAATAAGTTTGGAGTGTTTAAGGACAGAAGGCTAGTGTGGCTGGAGCATTTAGGAAGCAGATACAGTCTAAGAGAGTTGGTAGTTTGGTCTAAAGTAGTGGTAATGGAAATGGAGAGAAATGTACAATTTGAGATTATATTATAAAGGCAGAGTCAATGAATCAGATTTAGAGAATTGAGGAAAAGTGAAATCAAGAATGAATCCTTTGGGGCTTGAGAAACTGGGAGGATAATGGTTCTATTTACTAAGTTAGGGACACTTGAGAGGAGCAGATATGAGGGGGTGCATATTAAGGGTTCTATTTTCAATATGTTAAGTTCAAAGGAAAGATGACTTAGACATCCATGAGGAGTTAACTAGTAGGCAGTTGGAGATATGAGTTCAGAGTTGAGAGATTTTTTTTTTTTTTTTTTTGAGACTGAGTCTCACTGTGTTGCCCGGGCTAGAGTGCTGTGGCGTCATCCTAGCTCACAGCAACCTCAAACTCCTGGGTTCAAGCAATCCTTCTGCCTCAGCCTCCTGAGTAGCTGGGACTACAGGCATGCGCCACCATGCCTGGCTAATTTTTTCTTTGTATTTTTAGTTGTTTGATTAATTTCTTTCTATTTTTAGTAGAGACGGGGTCTCTCTCTTGCTCAGGCTGGTTTCGAACTCAGAGCTCAATCTGCCTGCCTCGGCCTCCCAGAGAGCTAGTCAAAATAATTTTTAAACATTCTTGTAGTATGAAATTTATGTAGTTATGAAAATAAATTTTACACATTGATTAAAATGTGTGGAACACTCTTTAAGAATCAATGGGCAAGTCCTACTGGACTAGAAGCTGTTACTCTCTGACTCTCTAAATATCTTTGCTTTAAACTACTATCTTCTATCTCATAGTTTAACTCAAAGAACAGCATTTTTCCTAAGCTCTTAGATAAATCCTCAGGGATATCTCCATGCCTCGCATATTGCTTGTTTGTTTATTTCTCCTACTATAAACTTTGGGATGGTGGTGAGAATTTCATGACGGGAGGTTGGGAAGTTTAAGGGTATGAGTAGGAGTGAGGTAGGAAACTACTAGTAGCTATGATATACCTGTATATTACACCAAGAATTCTACCTTAGAGTGGTTCAGGTCACTGAATTTTATAATTTTACAATTATTTTGTATTCCATTATATAACTTAAGAATTTGTGTGTTTTAAGGCTTAAGCTTTAATTTATCAGTTCTTATTAGTGTATCATCCTCATGTTAAGAAACTCATTTTTTTATTTAAAATGTAATACTTTTTACTGTAGAAGATCAGTATAGAAAAATAAGCCCAAGAAAATGATTCATTCTTAATGTTGCAGAAAAATAAACAGAAAAAAAGGAATGTAGAAAGAACCCTCATCCTTGCAGGATTTTTTTCTGTGTTGTGTGTACACATAGAGAAACATATAACAAATTTAAGAACTGATATTAAAATTTGCTGGCCGGGCACAGTGGCTCACACCTATAATCCTAGCACTCTGAGAGGCCCAGGAGGGAGGATTGTTTGAGGCTGGGAGTTTGAGACCAGCCTGAGCAAGAGCGAGACCCCATCTCTACATAAAATAGAAAAATTAGCGGGGTATGGTGGTACGAGCCTATAGTCCCAGCTACTCAGAAGGCTGAGGCAGGAAGATCACTGGAGCCCAGGAGTTCAAGGTTGCTGTGAACTCTGATGAGGCCACTGCATTCCAGCCTGGGCAACAGAGCGAGACTCTATCTCAAAAAAAAATCAAAATAAAAAATTTGCTGACACCACAAATCATGTTTCTTATACCAAGGGCAACTTGCTTCATTAGTGATATTTGTATATAAATGAATAATGGCTAACATTTACAGAGTGATTGCAGACATTGTGGTAAGTGGGTTGCTTTATTTAATCCTCACAGCACTACTCTGTAAATAGGAGGTTAAGTAGCTTGCCTAAGATTGTACATAACCAATAAATGGTGAAAACAGGACTCAAAGCCAAGAAGTATGACTCTAGGACTTGTCTTTTCATGTTTATTACATTATACTGTCTACTCTTTTCAGTTAAATCGTGTAAGAATAATACAGCTTCATATTAAATCTTTCAAATGCAAACTAAAACATGATATTGTTTATCATTTGTCAAATTTCCAAAGCTAAAATATTTATAACACAGAATTTTGTGTTATCAAGGGTGCAGAGAATCCACCTCTACTATCAGGAGTCTAAATTAAAAAAAACCTTTTTAGAGGGCAGCCATTCATCTCTGCCAAATTGACCAAGCTTCTTAGTTGCCAGTTTAATGAATATAACAATTTAAAATAGGAGTTTAAAAAAATCGTTTCTACAAAAATTAATTGGAATGCTTTGGATAGATTGGATGAAGGCAAGTGACTCAAAAACTTTGTATCAAATTAGGTGTAGTTTAGAAAGCTAAACAAATAAAATTGTAACGATTTAGGATTTTGCGCTGATAATGCTTTATATCATTAAGTTCTTGAGCTCTTGAGCAAAACAAACTAGAAATCATAGATGATACTTTATTATTTTTAGATTTTAAATTAAAATGTTTAAGGTACATGTATAACATCTTTTTTTAATGAATCCTCATATTAAATGATTTTTTGACCAACTGTTACTCCCAGTCACATTATATGAAAAGGCTTTTACCATACATTTCAAGAGCCTTATAGCCATATTTTGTGATCCAAGTAATTTTTTCCCAAAGGAAATAATCAGATGTGTACAAATATTTATATATGGATATTCATCACATGTATTTTCTGTAAGAGCAAAAATAAAAATAAACAGCATTCATGTGATAATATTCTGTATACTCATTTTAAATCATATTTTCAAAAAACCTTTTTAATATGTAAGAAAATACATTATAATATTAATGCAGCTGACAAAATGCAGCATATAAAACTAAACTGCATGGGAGGAAAAAACACCAGATATTATTGATGGTTGAATTACTGGTGATATTTTATTTTAATTTAATTTATTTTTAAAGTAAATGATACTTATATGAGATACAAAATTTGGTATCAAGTAAAAAAATTTCTCTACTACCTTTGTTCCCCAGCTTCAAGGTTCACCTCTGTGGAAGCATTCAGTGATTGTTGGGGATATTCTAAAATGAGAGAGATAATTTTTTCCATGTTTATTTCTGATTTTTTTTTCTATGCAACCCACTGATATATATCAGGAGGCATATAATGTCTGATTGTCTCCTTTTTTAGTGCTCAGATTGATTAATGGTTTGGATGTTGTCATCCTGATCCATCCATAATAAAGCTCTCCATCATCTTCTGTAACTGTTTTTTTGTTTGTTTGTGGTTTGGGTTTTTTTTAGAGATAGAATCTCACTCTGTTGCCCAGGCTGAAGTGCAGTGGCCTGATCATAACTCACTTAGTTTGCTGCAGCCTCAAACTCCTGGGCTTAAACAATCCTCCTGCCTCAGCCTCCTGAGTAGCTGGAATAACTGGCATAAGCCACCGCCTGTAACTGTTTTTGCTTTCTATCTGTGCCCAAATAGAGGAACCATTTCTGGAGAAGAACTGGAAATATGGAAAGCTTTAGATTCTGGTTTTTGAGTAAAGCAAAAGTTCTACTGTGGTTGCTTAACTAGAGAGTTTTCCTTTATTTCATTTTTACAATTTCCTGTTTGTCTTCAGGACTTAGGTCCAACTGTGATCTGAGATGTATTCCCAGATGTTTCACTGCCCCTCAAATTAGATGGGCTGCTTCTGCTTTTCTAGTAACCTGTACTATCTATTCCTCTTAAATAGCACTAATTATTTATACTTACTGGCTTTCTTGTTATTCTTCCCTACTAGAAAGTTGTAAGCGGCGGGGCGCGGTGGCTCACGCCTGTAATCCTAGCACTCTGGGAGGCCAAGGTGGGTGGATCACTCAAGGTCAGAAGTTCGACCAGCCTGAGCAAGAGCAAGACCCTGTCTCTACTAAAAATGGAAAGAAGTTATCTGGACAACTAAAAATCTATATAGAAAAAATTAGCCGGGCATGGCGGCGCATGCCTGTAGTCCCAGCTACTCGGAAGGCTGAGGCAGGAGGATCGCTTGAGCCCAGGAGTTTGAGGTTGCTGTGAGGTAGGCTTACACCATGGCACTCTAACCAGGGCAACAGAGCCAGACTCTGTCTCAAAAAAAAAAGAAAGTTGTAAGCTTCTGGAGAAATAAAACATGTAGTTAAAATTCATCTCTTGACACATAGTAGGTGCTGAATCAATACATGCTGGATTGAATACATCTGCTTTCTTTTGATCATTTAAGTAATGAACCCTAAAATACTAGTACTTTGAGTATAATGATATTCATTTGCTCACTGGAGGATATGTACTTACATTAACTAATAGTTATTGAGTTACCTTTTAGGTTGTGTATGTAAAGATCTGAAATGCAGTTGCTGCCCATGAGAAGTTTTGCAGTCTAGCTGGCAAGAGGAGACACACATGGATCAGTTAGTACCCAGTCACATCTTACATTTCAGGCTTAAATTATTTGTTGATTGTTGAAGTCTTAAACTGTGAAATATTAATTAAGTACAAAAAGGTGGTAAAGGAAAAGATCAATGAAGACAGGAATTAAGAAATGTTTCAGAGAGGAAGACTTTAACTCAATCAATGAGAGAGGCTGTGATGAAGTAGAAAGGAGGGAGAGGGACATTTTGGGGAGAAGAAACATTTCGTTTCAATAAAAGTGAAACACTAGGAGAGGCAAAAAGTATTAATAGCAAAAGCTTAGGAAATGAGACTTAATGGTATAAACGTATGCTTTCTATGTTTAAAGATACTTAAAATGAGTTTAAGAGTCTCTGCCTTTTTCCCTCCATTTCTTTTTGTAAAAGCTTTAATATGGTTAATTTCTTAAGTTTTTGCCTTCTCATAAACTGGATCCCTTGTTCTCTATGTGATGTTCTAATATTACTGTTCTGCCAACTTTACCTACCACTATGAAACCACTTTGGTTTTTTGTTTGTTTGTTTTTAATAGAGACAGGGTCTCACTCTGTTGTCCAGGCTGGAGTACATTGCCATGATCATAGCTCACTGCAGCCACAAACTTGCCAGCTCAAGCAATCCTCCTGCCTCAAGTAGCTAGGACTACCGGTGTGAGTCACCACTCCTGGCTGATGTTTTTTTGTTTGTTTGTTTGTAGAGCCGGGATCTCATTATATTGTTCAAGCTGGTCTTGAGTTCCAGGGCTCAAGCGATCCTCCCACCTTAGCCTTCCAAAGTGCTGGGATTATAGGCATGAGCCACCACACCCAGCCTGACATCACTGTGAACACTCAAAATATTCTGTTCTTAAGTTTTAACTGTTTGGTAATTAACTTATTTACTTCCCTTCCTCTTTATCCTAATTTTCTCTATTAAAAAAATCCTATTGTCTTCAGGTTTTCTCTTTCTTTTGGAGTGAGGCAGGACAAATACATAAACATCTTTACTTTTATAAATGAAGAAAGTGGGACTCAGCTGTTTCCAAGGCCACAGACCTAGTTAATTTGGAAAGTTGGGAATTTGAATATGGGTCTGTTAGACCTAATCTTTTAGCTATATCACCCTTTTAAAGGTTGGATGAGTCTTTAATTTTTTTGCCCAGGTAGTAGGTTGTGACACCTACTGCATAGTGATCAGAATGCTTTCCAGAAAGCTAGGAGGGACAGGAGGAGCCTGGAGGCCTTTGCAGATTGAACTTTTAACTCCCACTTGGCCTCCAAGTAAGAACACTTACCCCACATCATTGCATAGTGAGGCCATCTCCAGTCTGCAGCCAGACCCAGCTGGCACACAGCTAAGTAGAGCAAACAGAAAACCAATAAGGCTGGCTTTGATAGTCCCCAGTAGAAACAAATATATATTTCAGATACTTTGAGGAATGTTTCTGTAACCTCCAGGATTGAAGGGTGGACTAATTTCCTGGAGAAAAAAGAATGGATGTTGGCCTAGGGGAGCTGTATTTCCCAGCTCTGTTAAGCAAGTGCCAAGTGTCCAAGGAGCCTAGCGAAAAGTCATGGCATGTGCTCTGTGTCCCAATTTCTTTTAAGTCAGACTCTTGAGGTGTCATTTCCATGAGTTTTGACATGCACACAGTTGTGTAATCACCACCACAATCAAATATAGAATAAGTCCCTCTCCCCAAAATGTTTCTTTTCTTTTTGCAGTCAACTTCTCCTTTCCCTCAGTCACTGACAACCACTGATATTTTTCTTTCCTTACCTGTATTTTTGCCATTTCTGGAATGTCTGGAAATTATATAGTATGTAAGCAATGGAGACAGAATGCTTTGGTTCCAGTGCTGACTCTTATCATTTTTTTGTTGTTTGATCTTGGGAAAATTATCTATTTTTATGCCTCAATTTCTACATCTATGAAAAGGGGATAATATACCTACAGTGCCTATGCCTGGCTTTTCATAAACTTTTGATAAAGGCTAGCTGTTATTTTTAACGATATTGTTATTTAACACCATTAAATATTAGCACCATTGCAGTGAGAACTCCTCCCCACCCCCCAAAAAAAACTCTTTCTCTGCCCCCATAAAAAAGCTTGGAATGTTTTGTGTTTTCTTCCTTCTAATTAACAAAATAAACTATTAATCTTTAGTAGTATGATACCCAGTTATGAAGACCTTTGATATTTAGATGAATAGTTTAGTCTTATAGTAAATCAGTCCCCAAAATTATGTTCCATGGAACATCTGCATCTTTCAAATTTTATATGTATCTATAAAAAAGGGGGGGGGTATTGTAGGATAGTCACTAAGTTTGGTGGTCACAGAGTTAAATAAAATTATGCAGGCTTCTCAGAGCCTTTTTAAGATATTCAGTTTCCAAGAAATAGTTTAACATGTAGCATATCCAAACTTACATAAAAATAGAGTAAAGCATCCATTAAAATATATGTGGATACTTTAAACGTAACTTGGGAAATTCTGTAGTAGTATTTTACCGTGAACACTACAGGCAATGTTTGTATAGGGTGATTTGTAGGGATCAGGAAGAGACTGGTGGCAGGAATATCAAGTAATTCTTATAGTGATTTAGACTTGAAGTGATGGAGCAATAGTTCTGACAGTGGAAAAAAGAAGGTCAGAATGGACCTGTGAATTATTTTGAAGGAAGGTTCAAGAAGACTTAGTGATTTGTTGGAAGGAAGGAAAGAGGAGTCAACTCCTAGGATTCTAGTCTAGGAGAAATTTGGTTATAGTAGTTTCAAATGTGGTAGTTAGGAAGGGCAGCTGGTTGGTTTGACATTGAAGAGATTTAAGAGATTTGTTTTAGATACGTTGACTTGGACCTAGTGATGGCAAACCAGCCAAGTACAAAGAAGTTAAGGAAGAAACTGGGTCTAGAGAAATAGCTGAAGCCATGAAAGCATATTTCCCCACTTTTGTGTAGAGAGAGAAGAGTTGCTAAAAAAAGAACCGGTTCCTGGAAAAGGAACCAGAAAAATGGTAAGGGAACAAGGAGAGTTGGGACAGCTATGTTAAATGAACAGAAAGAGTCAGAGAAGGGCCATGAAGTGATGAAAGAGCTAAATGGTGATGAAGAATGAGCAAAGTCTTTAGAGTGGTTCGGCTGACCTTGATGAGCATCATTAGTGCTATAAAGGCTCCTATATAGCTTCAAGGAACATTGAAAATGCAATGTTTTCAGATGACAGGGCAAAATAAAAGCAAGATTATAAAGGGTTAAAGAGAAAATGGAAGCTTAAAAAGCACTCATTGTAGAAATTTGGCAGGAAAGGAAAGCAGAGAAAGAGTATGGGAGTTGGTAGGGGAAATCTGAGCATATTTGAAAGCAGAAGGGGAGGAATCACATCAAAGAGAGAAATTGAAGATTTTTAAACAGTGTGTGTAGTAGCAATGTCCAAATTGATGCGAGAAGGCAAGAATTGAGAAAATTAGATGAAGTTGTCCTAATTTTGGAGAAGTTAAAATAGATTCTTACAAAATGTTACCTATGTGTATTGACACTTCTACCTTTTTTGTTTATTTACTATAAAGGAGTTATACAACTAACTAAAAGTTTTTAGTTAACGAAAACTAAAAAGATAGCGATCTCACTAAGTTAAAATAAAATTTACTTCCTCACATTATAAAAATAATTCATGTTCTTTGTAGAAAATAGAAAAACATGTAAATGAAGAAAAAAATCACCTGTAATCCCACCAGCAATAAATAATTTCTGTTAATGTTTTGATAGAACTCATCTATAATATATTTCTTTTGAAAAACCAGGATCATACTGTGCATTCAGTTTTCTATCCTGCTTTGTAAAATACCATTGCTAGCCTGGTATGATGTTGCACACC
>NW_012148618.1:4314186-4315235 GCF_000956105.1 Propithecus coquereli
TTTTTAGTAGAGACGGGGTCTCACTCTTGCTCAGGCTGGTCTCCAACTTCCTGAGCTCAAACGATCCTCCCTCCTTGGCCTCCCAGAGTGCTAGGATTACAGGTGCGAGCCCAGCCTGAATAGGCTTTCTAAAGAAATGTTTAGTTGAGAATGAATTGGATTCTATTAATGAAAACAAATACGGTAGAATGGCATGGATTCTATTAACTATGCTCTGCCACTAACTGTCTTTTGGTGAGTTACTTGGTATCTTAGGATAAAAAAAATAAGCTCAAGCTTTAAATTCTTTAAATAAAATCCTTATTTCTTATGTATTTTGTTGTTATAAGATAGTGATTATTATAAACTGTTTTCAACCTCAAGACTTTTGTGATAGTGGGAATGACTCTGTGGTGGTGACTAGAGAAGAATGACTGCACACAGCCATGCTTTGTTTTTCAAGGAGAGGAATGAAATTGCCTCAAGAAATTACTGAGTTAAATACAAGGTAAATAATGAATATACTGTAGTAGATTAATATAAAAAGAAAGCTTAAGGTAATTTTGAGCTGTAACTTAAGGTATTACAGACAAAAGTCCACACGTTTCATTCCTGAATGATGACTTTTTCTTATTATTGTGAGCAGGAAGGGAACACTGAGAGCTGTTTAATCTCTTGATTTGGCAGCCATTGTAGTAGATGATACGAATAGATCCCTTTTCATCTTTCTGATAGGAGACAGTTACTATGTAAAGAGATTTCATCTCTCCAATTCCTTCTTCATCCCCCGTTTTTCTACATCCTGAAGAAAATACCCATAGCAATCACTGTATTGTTGCTATTTAAGAAAATATGCACTATATTCAATGTTCAGGATAGTTAAAAGTTGGTATGTTGATCCCTTCTCAATCTCCTATCCCAGGAGTGGGGAACCTGCAGCCTTAAGGCCAAATGTTGCCTTGTAGGTCCTTAAGTGCAGCCTTTTGACTAAATCTAGATTTTATAGAACAAATCTTTTTATTAATACATTTTTGTTCATCTTTTACATTTTTATTTTATCTCCTTTGGTG
>NW_012148618.1:4315285-4316246 GCF_000956105.1 Propithecus coquereli
TTCTTTATTGTGAAAGGAAGTTTGTTATAAAAGTGAGTTCAGCCCATTATTTTGCTCTCTAGTGCTCTCTTGCCCTTCTGCGTTCCAACATGGGATGGTGCAGCAAGAAGGCCCTCACCAGATGTGGGCCCCTGAGTCTTGGACTTCCTAGCCACCAGAGCTGTAAGAAATACACCTCTGTTCTCTATAAATTACCCGATCTCAGATATTCTGCTACAACAGCACAAAACAGACTAAAACAGCCATTATGTTTTAAACCTTCTTCCACTTCACAAAACATTCTTAAAAATAATGTTTTTGCTATTCTATCGTAAGCACTATTTTTTTTAAATCATTATTTTTTAAACCTTCTTCCACTTCACAAAACATTATTAAAAATAATGTTTTTACTATTCCATTGTAAGCACTGACCCCATTCAGATCAGCCTTGGTTTTCTAGTTTCTGTTTTTATCACCTTGTCATTTTAACCTGATCTATATTCCATTATTAAACATAAGTACTACAGATACTACTGCAATTACTAAGAGTCTGGCAGCTGGGTTTAGGAGGAAGGAATTAGTATCCTCTGGCCCTAAAGACTGTCCCAGAAAATCTCATTGTTATCTTCTCTTCCTCTCCCCTTCACTGAAATTCTTGAAGAACAAAAAGTTCATGTTCATTCTTCCTTTCATTTTTTGGGTGGCAGCTGCCTCATGGGAAAATCTGTGATTTGTCCTTAAACCCAATAAATCTCCTGGTGGGCCTTAAAAGAGAGAAGAAAAGGTTACACATATGAGGTAAAGGAAAGATGGTAGGTAACTTAATAGCTTATGTTCATGTGTACATATGGTGTCATCTCAAAAGAGTTAGTAGTACTCTTATCATATTTGGCTTGAATAGGCTTTCCTTTTTTTTTTGAGACAGAGTCTTGCTCTGTCACCCAGATAGAGTGCCGTGGTGTCAGCCTAGTTCACAGCAACC
>NW_012148618.1:4325644-4326665 GCF_000956105.1 Propithecus coquereli
CAGGAGTTTGAGGTTGCAGTGAGCTATGATGATGACACTGCACTCTAGCCTGCGTGACAGAATGAGACTGTGTCTCCAAAAAAAAAAATGCCTGGTTTGTATCCCATGGAGTAGAAGAAATGAATCATTTAGCTCCTCTCTCCTTTATTTTCTTCTGGTCCCTCTAGATTCATACAGACTTTATAAGCATATTTTTCTTCAGTATTTTGACTCACAGCAGCTATGTGCCTTGCTCATTTTTACTCTATTTAGAGGGCAAAGTTTTGACTGTCATTGTAATTCCCTTGTATATCTAGTTTGAATTTAAAACATCTTTGGGGGGAAAAGCGTGCTGATATAAATGGTAATGATTTTTAATTTTAAATTCTCCTTGTTCATTGCTGGTATATAGGAAAACAAATGACTTTTGTATATTAACCTTGTATTCTGCAATTTCTCCATTAATCATTTTTGAGTTTTAGGAATTTTTTTGTTGATTCTTTCACATTTTCTCCATAGATAATTATGTCATCTGCAAAGACAATTTTATTTTTTCTGTCTCAATATGTATACCTTTTATTTCCTTTTCTTGTCTTATTGCATTAGCTAGACCTTCTAGTACAATGTTGAAAAGCCAGAGTGAGAGGACATCCTTCCCTTGTTCCTAATCTTAGTGAGAAGACTTCACATTTCTTACCATCAAGTATGATGTTAGCTGTAGGTTTTTTGTAGATGTTCTTTATCAAATTGAGGAAGTTCCCATTTGTTTCTCATTTTCAAGTGTTTTTATGATTTTGTCAAATGATTTTTGTGTGTCTGTTGATACAATCATGTAATTTTTCTTGTTTAGACTGTTGATGTGATGGATTCAATTGATCGATTTTCAAATGTTGACCCAGCCTTGCATACCTGGGGTAAATCCCACTTGGTTGTAGTGTATAATTCTTTTTATATTTTGTTGGATTAGATCTGCTAATATTTTGTTGAGGATTTTTGCATTGATATTCATGAGAAATTGGTCTGTGGTTTTCTTGTAATGTCT
>NW_012148618.1:4326715-4328324 GCF_000956105.1 Propithecus coquereli
GGAAATAACCAAATGTTTCCCACTTTATACAATATTGAGGTGTGTTTTTCTTTATTTTTTAATTTTTGTTTAATTTTTTTTCTCTTTTAGAGCAGACCAGGAAATAGAAGAGGTGTTTGGTATTATTCCTGAAGTAGAGTTTCTGTCCTTCATTTTCTGTCATTAAACTCTCACTTCCTCCTGCCTAAATCCTATGCCTCATCAAAAGTCCAGCTCAAGCCTTGCTTCTTCCCAAGCCTTTCCTAATCACAGTAGTCCATAATAATAAGCTATTTCTCTTTGAACCCTTATACAACTTAATTTTTCTGTAAGTTTATGCATTATGTGAGGTATACAGCCTGATAGAATTAGCTAACTAACATGTGGTCGTGTCTAACTAGATAGTGGGTTTCTTAAGGCAAAATTTTCTTTGTCTTCCTTTCCTCACTTTGCTTCATTTACTCAATTTTTATGTGTTTTAAATACTAGGCGATTAAGTATGAAATGTCTGATTTTGAATCAAAAGTGTAGTTAATTATATCTCAAACAAGAAGCAGTACAGTGAATCAAAGTACGCACCTAAACTATTGACCCAGTTTTGCCATCTTAACCGTAGCTTATATATGCCAGCAGTGAAGAAGCCTGGAGAGTGAATGGCAATGAAATCACAAAAGGCATTTTCCACAGCTTGTTGAGAATTGAATATTTTTCCTTGCAAGAAGTGGTCCAAACCCTGGAAGAAGTAGTCAGTTGGTGCAAGGTCTGGTGAAAACGGTGGATAGCAGAGAGTTTCCAAGTCCAGCCTCTGTAGTTTGAGCAGCTTTGTTTGTGCAACATGTGGTCAAGCACTGTCTTTCAAGAGGATTGGCCTGTTTCTATTGACTGATCTCAGCTGCTTAATTGCAAATATTCTCATCATTTCGTCCAATTGATTGCAGTAGACATTAGCTATAATCCATTGACCAGCTATCATGAAGCTGTAGTGGTCGGTACCAGTGCTGGAACACCAAACAGACACCGTTAGGTTTTTTTCTTTTTTTTTTGATGAATATTTGGTTTTGGACTGTTTTGGCACTTCATCTTTATCCAATCATTGTGCCAAATGCTTGCAATTATCAAAAAGAATCCCTGAAATGATTTGTCTTTAGGTGGTGACAACAAAGAAAGGCAAGCTTCAAGATGATTTCTCTTCTGACGCTCGTTTAATTCATGTGGAACCCATCTATCCAGCTTCTTTACCATGCCTATTTGTTTCAAATGGTCCAATATTGTTGGAATAGTAACGTCAAACCTTGCTGCTAATTCACACATAGGTTGAGATAGATTTACTTTCACCGTGGCTTTCGGCTCATCATCATCCACCTTGGTCTCAGGTTGCCCATGTGCCTCATTTTCAAGAAAAAAGTCATCAGAATGGAACTTCTCAAACCATCGACATACTCTGCATTCATTAGCCACATCCTTCCCAAGCACTTCATTGACATTTCAAGTTGTCTGCACTGCTGCATTGATTCCATGATGGAACTCATATTCAAAAATAACCCGAATTTTTTCCTTATTCATGGTTTCACAAAAATTGCTCTAAAATTTTTTTCAAAAGATAATCACAAGCCAAAATGTGTTTGAAAAA
>NW_012148618.1:4330630-4331811 GCF_000956105.1 Propithecus coquereli
TATTTAGAATTAGCATGCTCTTTGCCTAATTGGATTTTGGGGGGTTTTACTGTGATTTTGAGGGCTCTTTTTGTTTTTCCTATTAATTAATTAATTAATCTACATACTTGCATACACATGCATACTCTAAGTACCTAAAACAGAGCCACAGAGTTCTTTATATATTCAAGATACTAATCTCTTTTTGAATTTGTGGTTTACAGATACTTTCTGTCAATCTGCAGTTTATCTTTTCTTCCTCTTACTGGGGTCACTTGCAGAGCAAAAGTTTTTGATTTTTATGAAGCCCAGATTATCAAATTTTCTTGGATCGTGACTCAAGTCTAAGAGCATTTTGGCTAGCCCCAAATATTTTGTGTTTTTTCCTGAAAGCTGTATAGTTTTATCTTTTTAAAATCATTTTTGCAACAGCTTTATTAAGATACTATATACAAACCATACAGTTGAACCATTTAAAGTAACCTATGCAGACTCAATGTGGTGGCTCACACCTGTATTCTCAGCACTTTGGGAGGCGGAAGTGGGAGGATTGCTTGAGCACAGGATTTCGAGACCAGCCTGGGCAACACAGCAAGAACTTGTCTCTGAAAAAAAGAAGAAAAAGAAAGGGGAAAAAAAAGAAGAAAAATTAGCCATGATGGCGGACACCTGTAGTTCTGAGCTACTTGGGAAGTTGAAGCAGGAGGATCGCTTGAGCCCAGGAGTTCAGAGCTGCAGTGAGCTATGATCACACCATTGCACTCTAGCCTGGGTGACAGAGCAAGACCCCCATCTCTAAAAATAATAATAACTTAAAAAAATAATTAAATAAAGTACTTAGGCAAGCAACTACCTATCTTCTGTCTCTATAGATTTGCCTATTCTAAACATTGCATATAAATAGAATCATATTCTAAACACTGCATATAAATGGAATCAAATAATGTGGTCCTTCATGACTGGCTTCTTTCACTTACCACATTCACTTATCACTTTCACATACCACACTTTGTTTATCTATTCATCAGTTCATAGGCATTTGGATTGCTTCCGTTATTGGTTATTATGAATAATATTGCTATGAACATTCATGTGCAAGTTTTTTCGTGGACATATGTTTTCCTTTCTTGAAAAATGTGGATTTCTATTTCTTGATTTTCTCTTTTTTGGTTTATTCATTCTCTTATTTCTTACTGGGTTTT
>NW_012148618.1:4333646-4334843 GCF_000956105.1 Propithecus coquereli
AGTGATCAACCTGGTTTCAAGTGATCCTGCTGGCCTCCCAAAGTGCCCTTTATTGTTATTTTAATGGAGTTTCAGGGAAGAATAGAAGTAATTGCATGTGTTTAATTCATTATCTTTAACTAAAAGATCCCTTTTCATTAAAATTAATAAGAAAAAAAGGCTTACATGGTGGCATTGTGGACAAGACCCTTTATGATCTATTAATAGCTTCTGCCTATCTCTCTAGCCTCACTTCTCACTTTTCTGCAACTGGTCCTCAGCCTAAGTAAGCTCCAGCCACAAGTACCTACTTAAAAGGTTGCCAAACGAGCCATGCTACTTCATGCCTTTGAGTTATGCACATGCTATTTTCTTATTGTGCTGTTTGTCCTCTAAGACTCTCCTTAGTTAAGCTTTGCTGAATCTTCTGGGTGCCCCTTTTTTAGTGCTTATTGTATTGTCGCAATTATTTATTTACTTTAAAAGGAAATCTCACCCTAGAGGTTTCTTTTTTTTTTTTTTACCCCCAAGGAAAACACCACACATACTTCGTTAGCACAAAAAAGCAGCCATAACAAGGCACAGCAAGCAGAAACATACATTAGTAGTCAAAGGGTTAGTGTTGCATACAGATATAGCTTTTCTTTCTTAACTTGAGTACAGGTAGAAGGGCTGTCCATGGATTAGCTGCAGGAAATCTTGAATACCCTAAATCATATTTTTGGAAAATTCAGAATAAGCATTAGAAATACCTGTGGAGCTAGATGCAGTGGCACACGCCTAGTCTCAGCTACTGGGGAGGCTAAGGCAAGAGGATCTCTTGAACCCAGGAATTCGAGACCAGCCTGGGTAACATAGTGAGACCCACATCTCTAGAAAAGAGAGGGAGAGAGAGAGAGAGAGAGAGAGAAGGAAGGACCCGTGGAGCTTTTAAAAGATATCATTGCTTTGGGCTCCAGTACAGAGAGACCTGCTGAGTTATAGTCTCTGAAGTTAGGGCCCAGTAAGATGCATTTTCAAAAGCTTCCTAAATGATTCTTTAGAATAGTATCTCTGAGCATCATCTACATTAACTTCAGGGCCTGGCACATAGTGTATGCTTAGTGGATTTTTAAAGAAAGAACAAGGGAGGAAACTTATGTTCAGGGCACAACCTAAAATAATTCCTGTGTGAAACCAGATTTCAAGTGGGGAAATCACCGATTTCCTCTTTTATGT
>NW_012148618.1:4334893-4336154 GCF_000956105.1 Propithecus coquereli
TGTCCATGGATTAGCTGCAGGAAATCTTGAATACTCTAAATCATATTTTTGGAAAATTCAGAATAAGCATTAGAAATACCTGTGGAGCTAGATGCAGTGGCACACGCCTAGTCTCAGCTACTGGGGAGGCTAAGGCAAGAGGATCTCTTGAACCCAGGAATTTGAGACCAGCCTGGGTAACATAGTGAGACCCACATCTCTAGAAAAGAGAGGGAGAGAGAGAGAGAGAGAGAAGGAAGGACCTGTGGAGCTTTTAAAAGATATCATTGCTTTGGGCTCCAGTCCAGAGAGACCTGCTGAGTTATAGTCTCTGAAGTTAGGGCTCAGTAAGATGCATTTTGAAAAGCTTCCTAAATGATTCTTTAGAATAGTATCTCTGAGCATCATCTACATTAACTTCAGGGCCTGGCACATAGTGTATGCTTAGTGGATTTTTAAAGAAAGAACAAGGGAGGAAACTTATGTTCAGGGCACAACCTAAAATAATTCCTGTGTGAAACCAGATTTCAAGTGGGGAAATCACCGATTTCCTCTTTTATGTAAATGAAGTCATAGCATCTAATTCCACCACCACCTCCCCTTTGGATATAATCAGAGAAATAAAAGATCCTGGGTTATTTTTTTCAAAGGTAGAGGAAAGGTTTGGAGAGCTAGGTGCAAGAATGAAAGAAACATGTAAGGATTGGGCATAGGACAAGTCAGATAGATGTCTGATTTTGGTTCCTCTGGCTGCTTGGTGTTATATTTGACTCAGTGATTTGGTTACAAAATTTTAGACTTCTATATATTCGGATGTGATAAATACCACTACTTTATAGAAACTTTATAGACCTGCTTCCATAACCTGTGCATTTAATTAATGGCTAGCAATATGGAAAATGGAGAGATTGACATGTTGCTCTGGTAAAAATTCTTACATTTTATTGTAACTGTATGCAACTAAAGAATGAGAACACAAAGAGCCCTAATTTCCTGACGTTCCCTGGCTTATGTTTCCTGTGTTTAAGGTTTTTAAAAATGTATAAATTAGAACTGTGTCCTCTGTTTTATTCATAACCCTCTTTTACATAGCATGGTGTTATTGTTGTATGTTCATGTGTATGTTGGAGAAATGATCAAGCTCTTTTACTTTTTGTATTTTCTATTTATTCTTTTCATTTTATTTTCTAGGTATTTGAGAGATTATGGCATCTGAAACCCACAATGTTAAAAAACGGAACTTTTGTGATAATATTGAGGATCATTCCACTGATCTTCCTAG
>NW_012148618.1:4349375-4351257 GCF_000956105.1 Propithecus coquereli
GGGATCTCGCTCTTGCTCAGGCTGCTCTCGAAGTCCTAAGCTCAAACGATCCACCCACCTTGGCCTCCCAGAGTGCTAAGATTACAGGCGTGAGCCACTGCACCGGCCTTGACTAAGATTCTTATCTGTAAAACTAAGAGATACTGATATAGGAAAACTAACCTTTTAAAAATCCCCTTTGAGTGGGAATTTTAAGCATAACCTTCCTCATTGTAGTCAAGTCTATCAAATGTTACTTTAGTCGAGGCCTTCCTTGACCACCTTATTTAAAAATACTTATTTCCCCATTGCCTATCTCCCTTTGCTGTTTTAGTTTTTTCCATAGCACTTATCATCAATCTACTCTGTATATTTTACTTGTTTATTTGTTTATTGTCTGTCTCTGCTCCATCGACACACCTACACTCACACGCTGGAATGCAAGTCCTATTTCTTTGTTCACTGCTATATCCCCAGCACTAGACTCATCATAGACACTGAAATTATTTGTTAGATTAATGAATTCTCAAAAGCAGTGTGAAGATTATAAATATGAAAGTAAATATTAAATAATCAGTTCTCTGAGCAATGCTATTCTTTTTGTACTCACAGGATAGAAGATCTTGGAGTTGTGGTAGATTGCCTTCCTGTGCTCACTAATAGGTAAAAACAATATTTTTCAGAAAAAAAGTCAGCTTAAAGAAGGTCAAATTATGGCCCGTTCATATTTTTATAACTTAGTATTTTCTTTATATTAGTTTACAGGAAGAAAAACAATATATCTCACTTGGCTGCTGTGTAGACTTGTTGCCTCTAGTAAAGTCACTACTTAAAAGCAAATTTGAAGAGTAAGTGTTAATCTGAATCTTGATTCATTTTTCTTTTTCAGCATCCTTGATTTTGTGCTTTGTGAGTACATAATGATAGATGGGGCTCCATGAGACATACATGGTTTCATATTTTAAAGAGCTTTTATTACAGAAATTAGGAAAAGAATATGAAGTGACTAAAGAACAGTTACAAAAGCATCTATAAACGAGTTACATAAAATAGAATTTTGTAAAATAGATCATCAAAGTAGTGAAATAAATTTTTAAAAGGGGAAAGATCAATATTTATATGTATTTTGGGGGAGGGAGAGAATATGTTTTGTAAATATTTCTTAGATGAAAACACTTGAATTTTGTAACAAAATGTCATTTCAGATATGTAATAGTTGGTTTAAACTGGCTTCAAGCAGTCATAAAAAGGTGGTGGTCAGAACTATCATCCAAAACAGAAATTATAAATGATGGGTGAGTATACCTTTAAAGATAAACTCATACTGAAATTTTCCGCAGAAAACCAGCTTGATTAAATTAGGTAATAATTTTATTCTGTGATCATCAGTATATAATATTCTCTTTATTTTCAGAGAGAGATTAACTCGAGATACTGTCCATTTGTGAAAAATCACACAATAGAAGTTAAATTCCATAGCCTACTAACCCTCTGTATCTCTTCTTCTGACAGAATTGTTCCCTTTATTTTAGAAGGAAAAAGCGTAACAGTGGTTTAACCCTTATATCCATTATATGAGTAAGGAAGGGGAAAAGAGATGCCCTTAGTGGAATAAGGAATGGAAGCATCCTGCAGGGTCTTTGGCTACCTGGACATTAACTCGAATGTCCAATGTTGATGATTATAACTCTAAAAACTGTAATAACCATAATTTGAGTATTGCCTTGATGTGAAAATGTGTGAGTTTTCTACCAGAGTAGCCAGATGATCATGTTGTCACCTGCAAAAAATCTCCCAACAGTCTCCTGAAAGTCCATAATTTTCTTTCTAGGCTCTCAGAGTTTTCCATTTCATACCCAAGAACAGGTTGTACAAATGCTTCAAATGCCTAGTTGTTTTCTTA
>NW_012148618.1:4352510-4354013 GCF_000956105.1 Propithecus coquereli
GCCTCCCAGAGTGCTAGGATTATAAGCGTGAGCCACCACGCCTGGCCTCATAATTCTTAATGATAGAAATCTTCAAAACAGAAATGAATTTCGTGGAAGTTTTTTGTTGTTTAGGTTTTTAGAGCGTACGTTATATGTCACCTTGCTCTGGAGGGGTCTTGTGTTCTGGATAGTAGAACTGAAAAATGATTGTTTCCTTAGCAGTTTGCTTTCAATTATAATTTTTTACAAAGGGAGAAGCTTTATTGTGAAAATGACCTTAAAGTACTGTTTATTATTGAGAACAATATTGAGTGATTAAAAGTTCAATTTGAAGTTTCGTAAGTTATGATAAAACCTCCTTTACAATATTGAACCCTCAATTAATTTGTAATTTTTTGAGGGAAGAAATCAGAGAAGCTATCATCAAGCTGACCTTGAGTTTATATAGCACTGATAGAATTGCTGTGAATGTTAGCTATGAAAGCAGAGTTGTTTGAGCACAGGAACCAAAATATTCTCTCAGCACTTAGCAAACATTTATTGATCACATGTTATGTGCTCTAGACCCTGTGCTGAACAAATGGAGATAAAAAAAACAACAACTGAGTAAGACACGTCTTTTGCCTTCAAAAGGTCACAAAGGGAAAGTAAGGCAAATCAAGCAACAAAAAGGGAAAAGAAAATGGTTTGTGCCATATGTGTATTTACTGTACTGACTAATGAAATGTTTTGTTTTATCCTTTAAGGATGTAGATGCTTATTTATTGCAGTTGCATTGAGAGATTTCATCTACTAAAGACCACTTGGTTGTTCAAAACATCCCTGGACTATGATTTACAAAAAAAGGTCTCCTCCGAGAACTGTGAACTGTGGAAGAAATCAAAACCATTTTTCCTTTTAAAAAGCCACGTATTGAAACCACTAATAAAACCCTAACAATCTACTTCACATTGAAGTGGAAAAATATCCAAAAGGAGCAGCTTCAACTTCAATGAGGTGAAAGTGCACTATGAAGATTGTTCACCTTTGCTGCATTTGGGATTTATATGGTTATTCGGTAACATCGTTTAAGAGCTACTGGGTCTTAATGCAATCCTGCACAAGAATATAATTTATACTGTGTGAAAAAATAAGACAGGACTTACTACTAGGAATGGCAAAGACCAATCATCATTCACTTTTTTTAAGATTGTGTTTTATAAAAAAGCACATGAATGTGTGCAGCTATTTTCTTATGTTGAAAAGACTGAAAGTTAAAAACATCATAGAAGAAATCAATATTAAAAATTTTTGTCCACATTGAGATACTGTGTATGCAAAATGCCTTAATTATTAATAAGCCAATGTGTTATGATACCAATATCTGTTTAAAAAATTAAAACCAACCATGCTTCTGGCATGATAAAATCATGGAATTAAATCAGGGGTTTACATTCATGTAGAATGTTGTTGAAACATATTCCACACCATTTTTAAAACTTGAGAATATTTTTAGTATCTCAGATTTTTTTTCCAGAATCA
>NW_012148618.1:4354063-4355723 GCF_000956105.1 Propithecus coquereli
GGCATATTTTTTGCTGGACTCTCAAAATTGCCTAGTGGAAGCCTGCTATGGCTTGCTGTTCTTCTGGCCTAAGCATAGTTGGTTGTTTTACCAGGCTCAAGGGAATTTTGAGGGGTAATAGAAATATTCCAAAACTGGATTGTGATGATGGTCGCACAACTCCATAAATTTAAAAACTATTGAATTATGTACTTTAATGGATGAATTTTAAGGCATGTAAATTATATCTCAATAAAGCAGTTTTTATAAAAATGGTCATTTGAAGGAATGGTTTGATAAAATTGTAAGTACACATGAGTTTATAATAATAAACATGTTTATTATATAAGTTGTAGAAAATAAACCCAAAGGAACATATTTTCCATAATCTCAACATGAATTATTAATGAAAAGCATTTTCTGTAGCATACAAACAGAAAAAAAAAATCTTTTTAAACTAAAATGGCAATAAGTGTGTATAGGTGCATGAAGATGAACATATTTAGGATAATAATTACAAATAAATACGATGAAAGAAAGGTAGAAAATTAAGTGTTAAAATTAAGCATAATGAAATGATACAACAAATAGATTGCTTTTGTCAGCAAAAATATTTCTACATATAAAATAAGATCCTAGAGTGTAATAGAAAGTTAGCATTGCTAGGAGAAATGAAGGGAGTGAGTGGTATCTGTGAAAAAAGAAGAACAAGGAGAATTTTATTTAGGAGTGTGTTATCATAGGCCCTGGAAAATAGGATGGTGACTAAACTATAGTGTTAAAGAAAATCAATTGTCATACTAATTCTCTCACAAATATTGAGGGCTCCCTACTGTTAATATTGCTATTTCCTAATGTAGAATGTCCTCTGCAGGCTCTAAGGAGAAATAGATTCGTGGGTGAAAAACAGACACTGCCCTTTTTTTCATGCAGTTATAGAAGTAATGAGGCCAATATTAATCAAATTGTCATAGAAACTATATACTCTGAAGGAAAAGAACGTGTGACTATATAACTGAGAAATCTGACCTAGATTGGATCCTAGGTTGGTTCTTCTCTTGAACTGAGGGGATAAACTTCTGAATGCAAGTGCCTTGAAAAAAAAAAAGTTTCAGTTGAGCATGTGAGTCACTGCCACTGTGAGATGTTTTTCTCAAGACCCTCCTTTTACTTTGCTTTCTCATTTTCACTACTTTTCACAAGCCTTCCTTAACCTCAAATTGAACTAATAGGTGCATTGATTCCTCTGTTGTTTCAAACCTGTTTCCTAATTGACCAGTACCTGCTCTAAAAACCTAAATCTAAAAGTGATACCATAGTATCTTACCCAGGTTCAAATATACATAACCTTTGATCTAGCTGTTCCCATTGTAAAATTAATCTTAACGAAAATATTTAAGTATTTTTTAAAAAATGAAGTTGATCTGTTTTGACATTGAAAAATGTTCATATAGGTGAAAAGACAAGGTTTTAAACAATATAGATAATTTAATTTTTAATTTTTCAGAGTGTTTATTTATGTACCTAATTTGTCTTTGTCTAGAAAATGTTTTGGAAAGATACATACCAGTCTGTTGACTGTGATTACCTTTGGAGAGTGATATTGGATGTTTTTATGGGCAGGTAGAGAGTATTCGTTTTTTCTCTTATGTAGTTCTGTGTTATTTAAACATTTTACAAC
>NW_012148618.1:4355984-4358172 GCF_000956105.1 Propithecus coquereli
TTAATGTCCTGGACCTGGACAGGACTGTTGTAACACTGGATTCACACCAAAGCTTGGAAGAGTTAATCTAAAGTATTTTCTAGATTAAGAAAGAGTTGTCATAAGAGTACTGGGAGACACAATTGCCAGAATTACTTGCTTCCAAAATTAATTACTCTATTGCATTTATCAACCAAACCTACAAAATGAAGCCTGAATGGGAATTAGACCTCACCTTCCAGGAGTCAGGACTAGAGTTAGCATTCATTTACTTTTCTACTTCCATTGTTATTTTAAAAAGAAGAAAAAATTCATTAGCCCTTTGCTTAAAATTATTTAAACAGGTAAATGAGGACCTGCCTTACCTCTCTTTTGCCCTGCAGTACTTGCCAGTTCCTCTGTACAGCTGTACCTTAGCCTCAGCAACAGCAGGAGACGTAAAAATTGATACATTTCTTACAGTTCTAAAGCTTACAAGGGGTTTGGAAGAGGCTTGTCCTTTCGCCTTAGCAGTCCAAATTCCTTTTCCTCTACTTAGAATAGGTGGTAAGAAATCGGTAAAGGGGAGAAACCAACTTACTTTTTAGTTCTTTCCTCAGTGATTCTTAGACTATAGAAAGGGTATTCCCAGTTAAAAATCTCAAGTCCTATCAGTGTAATTTATTTCAAGTGAAAAGATTTTACCCCAAAACGTTGTATAGTTTGTCAGCATGTTTGTGTTTCTTTGAATGCTTTCCATTCTAGACTCCGCTTCTGTGGCATACTTCCCCTGGGTTTGTGGCCTCTCTTGGCTCTTTTCTTTTGAAGGATCCTCTTCCTGTCTGTTAGGTATTGGTGTTCTACAAGTTTCTGTTTTAAGGGCCCTTTTCTTCTCACTCTACCATTTCCTTGAGAAACATCATTTATTCCTATGACTTCCTTTATTATCTGCATTAATTGTTCTCATTTTGAGGGTAGAAGGGAAGCCATTTTGTGGTTGACCAAATAGAATGATTTTTTTAAAAGGCAAACATTGAATTGTATGTTCATCATTCTCAAATACAGATCTAAACCTTACTCTTAGCTCTAAAATTGTATGTTCAGTTGCCTACTGGAAGTACCCATTAGGATATCTTTTAGATATCCTAAATTCAATATACCCAGAATTGACCTCATTCTGCACGTCTACTCCCCTTTATCCACTTTATTCCCACTGCCTGTACATGAGCAAAAAGTTTATAAAAAGAACTACAAAGCCCTCCTGAGTCCTGCTTTTCCATTCTCATTGAATAGCCCTAATATCAACAGTTGTCAAGCTGCAAGCCTCTGAATCATCTCTAAATCACTCATCAAATCCTGTTGATGTAACCCCCACAGTTCTCTTATCTTTCTACCTCTCTCCACTTGTCCTGCCCTTAATCCAGGGAGTTGCCTCCATTATTCCAGCAGCCTCCTCATGGGTCTCTCTGTCATTAATCCTGCATCCCTCCAACCCATTTTCCATACATGCTACTCCAGAATAATTTATAAAGCACTAATCCTACCATGTCACTCCTTAAGGCCTCTTAGGAGAGAGTATGGTTTATAATCTTTTGATACCACCCCACCAATCAAAATGAATTTGGTTCAATTTCTGAAAAAAGATTACACATCCTTTGCAAATTCTCCGTTTGCCTGAACACTCTTCTCCCCCAAATTCACCCAGTTATCACTTTCTTAACCTTCAGTTCTCAACACAATTCCTCTGGAAAGCCCTCTCTGCAGCCTCTTGGGCTGTTAGAGGTCTCTGCCATATATTCTCTTCAGCCCTGTTCTTTTCTTACCACTACTCATCAGTGTTTTATAACTGCTGATTATTTATTATCTGTCTTCCAAGCTAGATTGATAGCTCTATGAGACCAGAAACCATGTCCTGTAGCACAAAGCCTGGCAAGTAGTCGGCATTTAATCCTTATTGAATAAGGCAAGGGTGTGGTATCTTTGCACATACATCGTATGAGAAAATAATTTAATAATACAGAGATATTTGTGATAGCATGGCAGTTAAAAATGAGTGGTTCTATAATAAGAATTTCCAGTTTTCATTTTTTTGTTTTACGAAATTGGTTTATAAATGTTTATAATTGGTTTATAAATGCTACAACAAAATAAAACTTTAGCTAAGATGTGTTTAATCCTTAAAGGTTGTTTGTTTTTCTATTGTATGGTTTCTACATGCCACATAAGATCT
>NW_012148618.1:4358222-4359947 GCF_000956105.1 Propithecus coquereli
CTTGAGCCCAGGAGTTTGAGGTTGCTGTGAGCTAGGCTGATGCCACGGCACTCACTCTAGCCAGGGCAACAGAGTGAGACTCTGTCTCAAAAAAAAAAAGAAAGAAATTAAGTATAAATACAAGTGAAATATGGAAAGGTATTATTCTGGTAACACTGAGTTCTTATGCCTAAATTTAGGTTTGTTGAAGGTGAGTAGATAACACTCCACTTTATATACTAAGAGCTGTAAGGCAGAAGAGTTTTGAGCTTATAAAGATTATTCAGTAGCACACACTCCTAATTTCTGTTCTTTGGCCTTTGCAGTTTACCTTAGTACCTACCTCTGTCAGTTATTGCGTTGTGATTAGTATTAGATGATTTTAAGGTTCTTGGATAAGAGATGTTAGATAAATAAATAGCATCGAACACTACTGTTGCTATTAAGCTCTTCTCATGCTACAGCATTTTAATTTGAACAGTGTTGATCCCCATAAAGAGCTAAAGAAAGTATTTGCAAAGTATTTTGGCTGTCGTATTGACCTAGATTAGGACAATCTCTGTCTGTCATTGTTCATTTGTTGCTGTGCTGCTAAGCAGTGTACAGAACTAAGGGACTATACCCAAAGTCTCCATGCCCTTGTAGCTCTTCTACCTTCTTAGGTTTTCTGTACTTGACTTTGCTAACTTTGCAAGTTTAGGGGCAGGTAGTTTATTGAGGCAATAGAGGGTTATAATCAGATAATTTGCTTCTACTAGGGATAAAGTGAATTAATTATGTAAAGAGTGATCATGATCAGAATAAGGGGTTAAAAGGAAGCAAGTATTATCAGGGTTTTTAAAATTAATCTCCTGGCAGTAATTTCAAAGGTAGTTGGCACCAATTATTTACATGAATCCTTAGATGTGAGAATTAGACATAAGTATCTATATCCATTTTGGGAAATCATAAATACCAGTACTGAACTCTAAGGGTTACTGAGAAATTAAATCCTAATGCCTCTAAATATACTTGGTACATGTCATATCCTAACCTTAAACAAGGTAGTGTGGGTTCAAAGCGAGATTTCTGGCTTTTGAATAAGTAGTTTTCTCAAATTTCTATATTTTGCCAAGTTGTTGATATACTTAACAAATGAATAGCTAATTTGAGTGATGATTATTAGTTATTGATTGCTGATAATAGAGATCATACTTAGTTACTTAAGTTAATCAAGAAGTCTGAAAAGGCAAGATTTAAGTTAATATTTCATTAGTCATTCCCAGTTGTCTTTATTCTTATTTAAGAATAAGATGGTAATGTCAGTTGCCTTTGTTTATTTAAAGAAAAAAAATTAAATTAGAATTATAAGCAGCTGACTCAACTGGAGTGGTCCATTTGAATACACTAATTCTTATCTTTCAATCCAGACTTTTATTTTCTGGATTACCTTAGATGGAAATAGTATTGCTGGACATATGTTGGTAGGTATTTACACCTATATTATTCTTTCTGCCTTGATTTCTAATTCTTCTAGCTATGAAAATTGTCATAAAACTTTGTGGCACACTATACCTCCTTTTTTAATTCTGTAACAGGAGTATAGAATAAAAAGTTCTTCCCTGAACATTGTATGCTTCTAATTTGTAATACAGCTTGATTGATTCAGTGATAGCACTAACTATAACAATAAAAGTAAATACTGCATATCATAAACCCAGTATACTGAGTATATTTTCCAATGCTGTATTTGAAATAATATATTTA
>NW_012148618.1:4362857-4364139 GCF_000956105.1 Propithecus coquereli
TGCAAGTGAGGGCCATCTGTAAAGTATAAAATTAAGGTATTTTCATGTAGTTTTTGAAAGACATAAATTTTCTTAGAATTGAGGGTGCCCCTTGAGTGTTTTCTCTTCTGCTTTTATCTAAAAATGATTGAGAATCGTGAGATATAGTGTTCTTTTTTCCTTATAAGTGCCTTTTTAAAATTTACAAAAGTAGTACAAACTTATTTCTGGAAATAGACTAACAAAAAGAAAATTAAACACCCATACTGTTATCTACCCAGAGGGAACCACTGTGTCTGTCCTTCCAGATTTCCTTCTACGTGTTTGTTTGTTTTTAACCCAAATGGATTTATACTCTATATGCTGATATTTGGTATATTGTTTCCTGCTTTCCATACACTGAAAAAGCTTGAAGGTAACTGAAAAGCTTTTTTGCCTGTTAAAGCTATACATTCTGAGCAATTTTTTTTTGGAGAAATTGGAAGAGGCTCCTCCAAAATTGAGAATTACTTTTGAAACATTCTTAACACAGGATTCTGTTTTCTTTGACTGTTTCTAATCATTATCTATTTTTTTGAATGTCAGGAAGAGGACTTATAAGGAAAAACAATATAATAGCTGTATTTTGAAAAGAAACATGTAGATTTGTTTAAATGATTCTAAGTATTTGGGAACAAAATTGCAACTTATGCTATGGTATGTTTTCTGTAGCCATCAAATATAATTTTTTAAATAAGTAGTTGTTCAATTCCTATGTATAAAATTGGCATAACATTAAGCAATACTATGAATATGAGTCAGTGGAGAACCACCAAGAGTTGATTTTTAAGATTCAACCCTGTCCAAAAAAATCAATTCCTGATAACCTGATTCTCTCTTAAAACATTTTCTACAAAGAATTTATTTAATTGAGACACTTCCAATAATAATTTTCTCTCTTACCTAAATATTGTTCTTTAGATTCTGTGTTCTTAATTAAAAACTAATCATTACACTCGGTGCTTTAGGAAAGTCGCTTAATGCTAGAAATGGAGAAAAAATTAATGATGAGTTATAAGACCTGATGTAGGTAAAGCTAGTCATTTTAAATATATATACACACATACACTCTCATATATATTAAAAAATTTGGGGGGGGAAGGGGAAAAAATCTGAATATTGTGCCTAAATAGTTGCCATAATCAACCATAAAGATTATTATTAATATATCTTTATGTGGAATAAAGGGAGAGGGACTAATGGGTGCACTAATGACTTATTAAGTGATCATTCTTCCATATTAATGTTTTTACACTCCTAACTA
>NW_012148618.1:4364306-4379135 GCF_000956105.1 Propithecus coquereli
TTTTTCCTCGGTTTTGTCATTCATGAGTTTTTTAAAGTAAAGATAAAATTAGTTTTTCAAAGATAATTACAAGTATAGCATTTGAAACAACTTAACATGTTAGGCTTTTAAGAATGTCTGCTAGTACTGATTCAGGGCCATGTTATTGCTGGCTTAGTAGCCTTAGTCTAACAATTGAATCAGTCATTTCTGCTTTGGCAGGCTCCATGCAGTTAATGAGTACAATGACTTCATTCTACAAATCTTCAATATATGAAATAACAGAAGTTTACTTCAGAAGTTTCTGATGACTTTTAAATGATATTTATAAATTATATGTTGATAAAATTATCAAAACAACAGTAATTTTCTATAAATTTCATCAGTCATTTAAACATTGACATAAGTTTGGAATTAAATAATAAAAGCTATGGTGATTATAATAATTGACATGTGTCTGGTGTAGTCTTCAAGAGAGTAGCTAATGTTTTAGATTAGTATTACACCGTATAAGATGTGTTTAGACAAATGACATACTTTTGTAGTTTGTTTTTTGTTTGTTTTTTTGAAATAGGGTGTCACTTTGTCACCCTGGCTAGAGTTCAGTGACACAATCATAATTTACTTTATCCTCAAACTCCTGGGTTTAAGCAATCCTCTGTGCTGGGATTACAGATGTGAGCAGCCACACCCACTTTTGTAATTTGAACTAAATGAAAATAACATGACTTTCTTTTTCTTAGGTAGTGGTACCTAACAATTTCTTGAAAATATAAGTTGATATGGAAGGACTCAGTTATAAGTTTTGTGTTTCAATGACACAAAATGCAGTGCTTTTCTTTTAAATGTTAATGCAGCTGTTGACTAGTGTGATATTTGAGAAACTGCATTATATCTTTAAAATCAAATACTTTAACTAAAAGATATTTATAAAATATACACAGCTTCCATGAGCTCTTTATAGCAGCTGGCACACCCCCATTTGTCATAGCACATGTGGCATGAGTTTCAAGTCTGCTATTTTTATCTCTTGATCAATATTTTGTTTCATCTTTTAAGAAAAAAAGCAACAGCTGACCATATAGTAGGAACAGCTTACTCCTGTACATTTCAGTAACGCTTATTAGCAGTGATCTAAGTAAATTGTAACACTGATAGTTTAGAAATACATGTATACAACCATTTAGCCAATGTTAAAGATACCAAAGAAACATATTTGCTTCAAATTAAGTTGTAACAAGTACAACTTAATTGTACAATTGCCAGGTGCAGTGGCTCATATCTGTAATCCCAGCACTTTTTGAGGCCAAGGCATGAGGATCACTTGAGGCCAGAAGTTCAAGATCAGCCTCAGGCAACATAGCAAGACCCCGTCTCTACAAAAATTAAAAAGTTGTACAACAGTTAAGTTGTATATAAAGAATGGAGCCTAAACGTTGAATCTATAAAGCATTTTTTTTTCAAGTTAGACTAATCTCATTTCTCCTGTTAGTCATTCTAATTATATAGCTCTCTGAAGTCATATTTCAAGTTTACTAAAACTTGTACTGGAAAATTGAGAAGGTGGGTTTTATGTTGTAAATGAATATTAATAGGTATGATTGAGAATATGCCAAAAGTTCTCTATTTACTGCATATCATTGTTTCTGGTTGCTAAACACAGGCTTTGAGCTGCCAGATACCCAGTGGATGCCAATTGGTTGAGGTAGTGAGGCTGTCCATAATCAACAGATTCCTTGCTATCTGCTCGTTGATGTTAAGCACAAAGGTAAGGTACAGTCCCTATCCTCAGAAACTTTTTCTAAAATACCAAATGTACTGTGGTTCTAACACCATACTATTGGAAAAGACTTTGAAAGCTTTAGTTCTTACCTTTGCTTTTAGGAAGATCCTGATCAAGCACTTCATACTCAAATGTAAAAAGTAGTGTATTGCACATTTTAAAACTAGTTTTTTCTTTATGTAGTACATGTTACTTTTTTCTAGATGACTGGCTGCAAAAGTAGGAAGGTATTTGCCCTGGTCCCTCAGACCTTTATAATCAAAACTCAAATAATAATTAGGTTTAATAGGGAGTTTTGTATACCATGGCCATCCCTGTTTATTTCTAGATTAGATATATGATATTCATACTTATTAATACATATTCATTATCCATACTGTGATGTCTTTTGAGAATAATAGCATCCAGTGGATTAAGATACAACTTTCAAGGACGTTTTGTCTTAGGTCCTTTCCTTTTCCCCTGAATATTGTACCTTGTTGAATGGGTAGCTGCTGGGATGTTTTCCTTATAAGAACTTGACCTGCAAAAATTCTGATTATATCATATCTGGATCATCTTTTTTCTTTTTGGGCTAAGAATTTCAAAAATTATTAAACATCCTAATGTACTTTGGTGTCATGCCATTATTAGTTACACTAAAATGACTATCTTGTTTAGCCATTAATACTTTTGAAACCAGAGATGCTCCATTAAACTAATATAATTCAAATTTAAATATTTGCTATAAATAGTTACTTTTTTTCTCCTTTATGATCCTTTGCTTTTTTTGTTTTCCTCTACATACTGTGTACATCCTTGTTCCTATTTAATTTAGATTCTAAATCTGCTAGATTACATACCCTTCAGTGCTTGTATCCTGAATCATACTGAGTAAAATGGCTGCTTGGTAAATTTTAAATATTGGTTTTTCACTTTTTTGCCTGAATTGTTGCAGCAGCATTCTTTCTAAATTACTACTTTTGGCTCCTCAGGAAAAAGTCACATTTTAATTATAAATGATATGCAAAAGCAAAACTATACATAGAGCTCCTTATGGCTGTGATGCCATCATCTTTTATAGAAAAAAAAAAAATATGTGTAAATTATGTAAAATCATAGCCTTTAAATATACCTACCCCTCACCAGGTAAAATACCATTACGTGGTGAAATTGACAGTGTACAGTGGTTATGCAATAATGACTGCAGACTGCATTCCTAATGCGCAAGATAAAGCCATATGCCAAAAGCACTCCCTTTGTAGGTGGTGTGGTTAGCCTAGAAGAAATACATTCCCTGAACTGTCTCAAATGAAATTATTGAAGTTTTAACCCCAAAGTTGCATATGTCCTGGACAATTTGAGTTTTTCCTTTTAAGGATTTGGAAGAAAGCTGTTCCTTAGCACATGCAGAGTCACAAATACTGTGATAGAGGGGAAAGAGCACTGGACTAGGATCAGGGGACCCTGCATTTTAAACACTTAAAACTGAGGCTCAGAAATTATCAGCCGAAGTAGGTTTTATTTACTTGGATTATGAGAAATGAGTCTGACTTCAGCTCAACATCTCAAAACAATAATAAACTCTGGTCCATGATAATAAAGTCCCCAGCATACTATACAGCTTCTGCTTTGACACCACAGTGGAAGATTATCTTGATAAAGCTATGCCAAATGTGGGAAGACATATTTTGACATTTTATACCAACCAAAACCTTTTTTATATTCCTGAGGGCTGGGCTAAAAGCTGAGCTAAATCCTTAATCCTTAATAAACTTAAGCTCCTTCACTATAGCCTGACCTGCCCTTTTTTGTATACTTAATATATTGAAGATCTGAATAAATATACAATAGCTAGTTGATTATAAGTTTTGAATTTCAGTATTTACAGAAACATTACAACACTTTATTTGGAACAGCACCCAATAAATGCATTGCCTTCTGAAAGGAATTGCTGAGTCACTTGATTTCAGTTTGTGATTCATTCAGCACTTTTGTAGAACTTAAATATTTGTGTGAAGCACCAGCAAAGCTATAATTGTGACCCATAAGCACATTTTTGACTCCTACATTGAAATGTTAATTTTCATTCATGAGCACTTTCAACATTTTATACCTATTTACCCAAAACAACTTACCTAAGTCAGAACTTTACAATAATCAGGCGATTTTTTTCTCCTCCCCCTGCTTTAGTTTTCTCCCAAGAGTCATGTTTGATTGAAGCTTTACATTAATAAACATTTTTCTAACAATTTGGCAGCTTCTTGATATTGTACATAATGTGTGTGTGATTACTGCAGATCAAAGATAATGCTAATGAACACAACCTTTCACCCTTTGGGAAGGACCCTGAGAAGAAAGTTTCTGGAGATGATAATAGGTAACACTTACTGAATATTAACTGTGTGCCAGGTAGTGATCTGAGTGCTTTACATGTATTAACTCATTTCCTCACAGCAACCATATAATTGTCCTTATGAGGAAATGAAAGTACAGCAAATTTAACTAACTTAGGGGCTACACAGCTAGTAAGTGGCACAGCAGGCAGCCCGACTCCAGAGTCTATACTCTTAATACTAAGTTATGTTCCTCTCCCAGAAAAGTAAAAGAAAGGAGATAGGAAAGGGGTGGAGGTGGAGCAGTCTTATGCATATTTGACCTTTGAATATGGCGATTAATAGGCATTACTGTCACCCTTAACATGTAAATTTTATGGTTCTTCAAAGAATGCTTTATTCTCTCAGGATATGTGTCTACTATTTATTTCCTTTGTATGATGCATACTAAATCTTATATGGATGTTTTAATCAGTTTCTACTACATCTCAGGTGTTCTTGATAGCAATTATTTATAAGATCTAAAACATATCTTACATGTCATACCTGTTATATAAATACTTTTAACCATGTTTCTTTACTACAGCACCACATGGATGCATTCCCATGGTGCTATGCCTTTCTAATTATAGGTGGAGCAGGAAAAAGTTCCATTTAAAATTTATTTTGCTTAATTTAGGAAGAAATCAATGGTATTCCCACTTATATATTTTCTTAAATGCTGAGGTTTTAGTAAATTTCAGTATCTCCTTTGTTTCAAAATTGGCGAAGCCAGAGATGGTAGCACATGCCTGTAAATCCCAGCTACTTGGGAGGCTGAGATGGGAGGATGGGTTGATTCCAGAAGTTCAAGTCCAGCCTGGGCTAGAACATAGTGAGACCCCCATCTCAAAAAAGTTGGTGAAATCAAGTATAATTTGAGGTTTAAATTATAATCCTCTGATACCCTAATAAAGAGGAGCAAAACTAAGAACATTGATGTTGAAATAACCCAAATAAGCCAGTGTCTTAGAGAAAAGAAACTATTATGCTACTATTATATCTAAACTAGTTTGTTTTTACTAGAGTTTACTAGATAATTTGTTTCATTGTACATCCTTTGTATATGTGGAAGATATTCATTATTCAAATGTAACCATAAACAGAAAAATCTATAAAAGTAATACTGAAAGCCCTTTCCTCATTATATTTGTAAATGTGGCACACTACAGTAAAAATCCCCAAATAGTAGCCTTAAAATGAATAGTAGGTTAATTTTACTGGGAAATCTGTTGCCAAGGATACATGTTTCCTGAGTGAGAGTTAGGGTTTCACAAAAGGCTGCCTCCTTTGATCATGGGAGCTTTTCAGAATGAAGAATCAATTTATGACATGGTTCCATTTTTCAGCTTATCCTTCAAAAGTGGGTCTGAAAACTGGACTTAGAAGTTAAACAGGCTTCATTTCAGGCCTTATTTTCTTACCCTCTCCTCTTTTATTTGGACACTATTTACTGGTGTGCTAGTTGTTAGGAATACAAAAATCTATCAAGACTTGGTCTCTTCCCTTAAGCAGTTTCCAACTTCAGCACGTTATATTAAGCTCAATAGTGGAGGGAAAATATAGGACTGTATGGACTCACAGAGGAAGAAATCTAAACAGACTGTGGAAAAAGATAACAGGAAGAAAAGATTCACAGAGGTATCCCAAATTAAAGGAAGATGAGTAGGAGTTAGCTAGTTGAAGAAAGGTAGCCCTGGCAAAGTAACGAGTGTGTCTGAAGGCTTGTGGTATAAAGCGAAAGATACACTGGAAGGCGACAGAAGTATATGAGGGGCCAGATAGTAAATGTTTTTGTGAGCATTGAGAATAATATTCTAAGTTTTAAGATTTGAATTAATATTTGTTGATCCAAAGCAAGTAAACTGCATGCAAGTTTTGTTTCAGACAACTCATTCTGGCAGTAATGTGGAAGGGGAATTGCCAGGGAGCGGGATGCTCCATGGAGGCAGGAAGCTCTGTTAGAAGGTTATGGGGATGGCCCAGGCCAGCAGGGGTGAGGCCCTGAACTAAAGCAGAAGCAATGGAATAAGAATAAGATAGGAAAGAGGTTACGGCGACATTGTAGGAATAAGTCAATGATGAGTGTTCCAGTTATCTATTACCCTAAAATTTACTGTTGTATTAGTAAGGTTGCAGGTTACAAGGTCAACATAGAAAAATTGTATTTCTATACAGTAGCAATGAGCAAACCGAAATGAAATTAAGGAAACTATTCCATTTATACTAGCACCAAAAATAATAAGATACTTAGGAATAAACTTAACGAAAGTGCAAAACTTATACTTTGAAAACTACAAAACATTGTTTTGTAAGAAATTAAAGAAGACTGAGATAAATGGAAAGACATCCCATGTTAGTAGCTTGGAATACTTAATATTAAAATGGTAGTACTCCCAAAATTGACCTACAGATTTCATTCAATCCCTATCACAATTCCAACTCACTTTGTAGAAATTGACAAATTGATCCTCAATTTCATATGGAAGTGTAAGAGAATCAGAATAGCCAGAACAGTCTTGAGAAAAAAAAGAACAAAATTAGAGGACTCACACTTCCCAATTTCAAAACTTACTACAAAACTTCAGTAATCAAGACAGTGTGGTAGTGGCATAAGAACAGACATATATATCAATGGAATAGAATTGAGAGTCCAGAAAAACAGCCCTCACATTTATGGTCAATTGATTTTCCACAACGATGTCAAGACACATGGGGAAAGAATAGACTTTATGAAATGTTGGTGGGACAGTCAGATATTTATATGCAAAAGAATGAATTTTGACTCCCCACACATACAAAAATTAACTCAAAATGGATCAGAGATCTAAATGTTAAAAGCAAAAGCCATTAAAACTCTTAGAAAACAAATCTGTAAATCTTAGTGACCTTGGATTAGTCAATGGTTTCTTAGATATGACACCAAAAGTATAAGCAACAAAAGAAAAAATTAGATACACATCATCAAAATTAAAAACTTTTACTTGGGTGAAGCAAAGACATAAAGTGTAACTATAATGTTTGTACCCTCACAATACCCTGGAATAATAATAAAAAAAAAGTGCAATGCGCACCACCTGAAGGATGGACATATTTGAAACTCGGACTTGGGGGGAGGGGGGGCAAGGGCAACATACGTAACCTAAACATCTGCACCCCCATAATATGCTGAAATAAAAAATAAATAAATAAATAAATAAAAAACTTTTGTGCTGTCAAAAAAGTGAAAAAACCCACAGAATGGGAGAACACTTTTGCAAATCATATTATCTGATAAAGGACTTGTATCTAGAATATATAAAGAGCTACTACAACTCAATAATAAAAAGACAAATAACCTTGTTATAATATGCACAAAGAACCTGAATAGGCAGTTCTCCAAAGAAGATATACATGACCAATAAACACATGAAAACATGCTCAACATCATTTGCCATCAGGGAAATGCAAATCAAAGCTGAAATGAGATACCACTTCACATCTACTAGGATGGCTAATATCAAAAAGACAGATTATAGCAAGTGTTGGCAAGGATGTAGAGAAATTGGAATCCCCTCAGACGTGGTTGGTGGGAATGTAAAATAGTGCAACAACTTTAGTCCAGTAGATCCTCAAACAGTTAAATAGAGTTACCATATGATTTAGCAATTCCATTTCTAGGTATACACCCAAGAGAATACCAAGAGAAATGAAAACACGTTCACACAAAAACATGTACATGAATGCCCAAATCAGGATTATTTATGGTAGCCAAAAGTTGAAAAATACCCAAATGCCCATCAACTGATGAATAGATACATAAAATGTGGTATATTCATACAGTAGAATATTGTCAATAAAAAGGAATGAAATACTGATACTACAGTATGGGTGAACCTTTAAAACATTATGTTAAGTGAAAGAAGCCAGTCGTAAAGGAACACATTGTATGATTCCATTTATATGAAATATCCAGAATAGGCAAATCTGTAGAGACAAATTATAGATTGGTGGTTGCCTAAGGATAGGGGGATAGGAGAATTGGAGGATGAGGTATAAAGGGGATTAGATTTGGGGGGTAATGAAAATGTTCTAAAATTGTTGTGATGGATACACAACTCCGCCTATGGTAAAAGCCGTTGAATTGTATGGTTTATTATTTTTTATTTTTTTCCCTTTGACCTATTCATACATGAGAACTGTACACTTTAAATGGGTGAATTGCATAGTATGTGAAATATATCTCAATAAAACTTTAAAAAAAAAACTTAGTGGCATAAAACAAGTATTTTATTATGCTCACAATTTTGGGAGTCAGGAACTTGGGTGGGGCACAGCAGGGACAGCTCCTATGTACTCCATCATGACTGGATCTTCAGTTGGGGCGAAGACAACTCTTGACTGGCTAGAGTTATCTGGTAAGGCTCAACTGTGGTCATATGCAATGGTATGCTTGGAACCAGCTCTCACCAACTTCTGGGAGAGCCAATTGTGCACATCCTATCCCCACTTTCCATGACATCACAGTGGTAGTTATAATTGGTCATGGGAGTATGTACGCTACAGAGATAGGAAAATGCTACAAACCAGGGCTTCCTGATTTGAGTATTAGAGCAAGATACAAGGAAAAAATAAAATGGAATGGCATCAGAATTCTCTCTAGAAGAAACCTGCAATCCTTTTGTGCTTAGTTTTGGTTTTGTTTTTACTGATGTTTTAACATAAGGAATAAACTGTTAGGGTGTTTCTTTCCTGAAGTGGCAGAATGAAAATTAAGACTAGAACATTCTCATGCTGCAGTCAGGCAGTCTTCGTCCAGCCTTATAGAGCCTATACCAGCTAGGCTCTATAAGGATGTGACCATCACCACATGTTTTGCTGTAACGGAGAAGTGAAGGATGGTATAGCCTAGGTCAAGGAGTACCACAGCACCCGGAAAAAGTCCAGAGATCTTTTTCTCTTTGCTCTTCAAGGACAGCAATTATAATTTCAAATACTTTGATATGTTTTTGGAAGAGGAGAGGCACACGAAATGAGCATAATTCAGGACCCTCTGGCAACTCTCTTGTCCATCTTGAGGGTGAAATCTTTTGGGTTGATCTCTTTAGAATCTCCTGTTACTTCACTTTTTCTCTCTGTTTCAACACAGAAGTTGGGGAAAGTATGAACTCTGAATTAATCATATTTTCAAGTATGTTGCTGCTAACAGATCGTTATGACATAAATGCAGAGATTTAAAACCATACCTTCATTGAAAATAGACCCCATTACATGTGCCTGCTATGTAAGGCTTTGTAGGATCTATAACGAGGTACATTTTTTGTAAGTGAAAATAAGTAGTGGGGAGGAGTGTGATTATGTGTGCGTGGCTTTTGTTTATGTTTTTGGTCAGTGCAGCTGGTTAGGGGTTGATTACTTCAGTCTGCAGGAATCTGGGAAAACATGATCCATACTGCATATGGACTAGCAATTTCAGGCAGTGTATGCCAAATACCAAATTCATTCAGACAAATACTTTATAAGATTACTATGGATGGAATTCCTTTATCATTGTTTACTAATTGGATAGTTTTATTACTAATATCAACAAAACTGTGTTCCTCATATTTGGTTAATTGAGAATAGATAGGCTTTAGCAAGATAAGGGGTGAAAGCACTAACACCTACCCTAGAAACAAAAGAGCCTAACTCTCTTCATCTTGGCTCAGAATCTGCTCACATTTAATGACTTTGACTCACTGCTGCTGGTGACCTAACTGGAACTTCCGGCACCTTAATATGGTTTTAGTAAATTCAGAAAATACTGTAAGCTACTATTTTGAATGTAAAACTTTAGGAAACTGTTTCAAAGGTTGTCTTTGAGGCAAGAATTTAAGAGAATTACCAAGTCCCCCTTATCCTTTGCAAAAGACAGCTCGAGAGATCTTTCCAATGTACAGGAAGATCATACAGTTTCCCGATTTAAAACATTTCAATAGTTGTCTAATGCCTCAGGGTAAGGTTCAAATTACTTATCTTGATTTACTAGCCCCTTCATGTTCTTGGCTTTGCTTTCCAGCCTCATCTCATCTCGACGTCACACATACACACACACATTCCACTGGGTGCCAGAGTACTCTTCAGCCAGTTGGTTGGACACACCCTGCAATTTCATTCCAAGCCTTCACAAACTTAGTTTTCTCTGTGTAAAACATCCTCCCTCCCTCTCTGTCTTTTTCCCTTCAACCATCCTCCTACTTCCTCCTTCCTTGGATCTTCGAGTGTTAGCTTATTCTTCCCTTCCAATTTTTGTTAGTGTTGGGTGCTCCTCCTTTGTGCTCTAAGGGTACCCTGTACTTCCCCCATCATGGTACATAAGTGTAATTGGCTACACTGAATTTTACTTTTACCTATCTGCAGCCTCTTAGGTAGGACCTGTCTGTGTCTGTCTAAATCACCATCGAATCTCCACCTCCCAGCTCTGAGCTCTGTGCAGCCTAAATAAGAAATGTACAACACAAATTTGTTGAATGAATGAGTAAACAAAGGAACAAAGAGCTACTGGGTGTTTATACCAGACCAGAATATTCAGAGGGGACCCAGGTGCCTGTTCTTATCAGTCATCCGTCCTTCTTGGCTGTAGCCACCAATTAGCACCTGTTTTTCTATCAAGAGAAGCTTCTTCATTCAGTAATAAAACTCCTGTAATAGGACCCTGCCGTGCTGTCAATGTGCACATCTGCAAACCCTCTGTTACTGCCATCGGGATTCACTTCCTTACACATGGGTCACTAATTGTAAGACTGCATATTTTGTTGCAGAATTAATGTAAGGTACTTGCTCAATACAGGTACCCAGCACAGTACCCTTCATAGTTTCATTGTTCCATAGATGTTTGCTGATAATTATAACACCCAGGGGACCGCCAGAAGCTCATCAGGATCTCTGCCAGTAGATCTGGCATGGAGGTAATTTCCTTACCCTATTGGTTATGCCTCTGACCAGTTCCCAGAGAGAGGTAGAAGTAGGGAGCTGAGCAACTCTATCATTAGCACTGGCCATCTCTGTTGAGGGACTTCACTGTTCACTTCTGGGCCTTCTTCTGCCCTCACTAACCACACTGCCACCCCTATCTATTTGAAATCATAAAATGTCCGGGAAATGAAAAGTTCTTATGGAAAAAGATTAGGGACCTTTGAGAATCAGAGATGCGTAAGTCTGGGATAAGGGAATTGAATTTCTCTATAGGAAATATAGATGAAGATTCTTTATCTGAAGAATTGATAATATTCATTTTAATGTAATAGGTCAGAGCACTCTAGCTACAAGAACTATGATTAATTCTGTTTGCTGGTTACTATTATCATTTTTTTTATCTGGTATAAAGACATAAGCCTTCACTACTATAGGACTAATTTATTTATCTTTATTTTATTTTATTTGTTTTTATTTTTTTATTTTTTGAGACAAAGTCTCACTCTGTTTTCCAGGCTAGAGTGCCGTGGCATCAGCCTAGCTCACAGCAACCTCAAACTCCTGGGCTCAAGCGATCCTCCTGCCTCAGCCTCCCGAGTAGCTGGGACTACAGGCATGCGCCACCATGCCCGGCTAATTTTTTATGTATATATTTTTAGTTGTCCACCTAATTTCTTTCTATTTTTTTAGTAGAGATGGGGTCTCACTCTTGCTCAGGCTGGTCTTGAACTCCTGAGCTCAAATGATCTGCCCACCTCAGCCTCCCAGAGTGCTAGGATTACAGGCATGAGCCACCACACCTGGCCTATTTATCTTTATTTTAGAAAAGCATTCTGGTTTTAGGGGGGAGCTTTGGTCTGGGATATAAAACCAGTCTCCCAAATCTTGGATTTCCATAGCTTGTGACAGCTGTGTGGTCTAGAATATGACACAGGTGGCCATCTCCGGCCATTAATGTTTTTCTGTATGATAGGGGAGCATATTTCTGAGTAAGTGATATAAACAAACACAGAATGGAAGAGACTAGATAAAATTACTTACTTTAAAATAGATAAAACGTTTTTTAGTGTGTAAATAGAAAACTTTTATGTTTCACCCTCCCCTGGAACAAATACATAGCCACAGAAATCGTACGAAGTTGATCCTATTTCTAATCCTGCATTAATCGCAGCAAGGTCACACTGAAATCATCTAGTGATTCACCATAATAATAATAGTACTTCCATTTATTGATTGCTTTCTACATGCCTGTCGCTATGCTAAGCACCTCATTCCCATTATCTCATTGAATCTTCATAACAACCCTGAGAGGTAAGTACTCTAATCCCTTTTTCCACATGAGGAAACTGAGGCTCAGCCAGGTGAAGCTACTTGGCCAAGATCCCACTGTTAGTAATTGACACAGCCTGGATTTAAACCCCAGTTTGACCCTTGTGTGTGTGCTCTTAACCCCTACACTGTTTTGTGTTGAGTCAGAGCTGGACAGAAATGTGTTAGTATCTTGATAAATGGACGTATAATTTCTGCTTCTGGAAAATTGCTAATGACTAATAGCCACAGAGGAAGCATTGTGCTCAAAAACTAAAGCTCAGCATTTATGTTTTGTTTTCTAAGAGGTTTACTAGACTACTCATTTAATGCAAATGATATTCTCCTGAGATAGGTCAACAGCTCTCAAACTCAGAGCACATCAGAATCACATGAGGAGCTTGTAAACATGGAACTGCCCAGGGCCCCATCCCAGACCCACTGAGTCAGAATCTCTGTGGGTGGGACCAGGCATCTGATATTTAATAAGCTTCCCAGGTGATTCTGACACACCAAAGTTTGAGAAATCATTGAGGTCTGTGAACCTCAACAACCCTTTTGTTGTTGTTCTTTTTTCAGGAATGATAATTCTCAGGCTTGTAGCTTTAGTCGGGGCCTTACAGGAAATCTGTGAATGGCTAAACAAATTTCGAATCATCATCCTGTCTAAATTTAGAGTGTAATTGTCGATTGGCAACCTCTGTGGTATGACCTATTGTGATGGAACTGATTGTCATCTAATTTTCATTTTTTCCTGTTGAAAGATTGTGTATTAATGATAATAGCTAGATATGCGTTTAGTCTTTTTCACTTGGTATGTGAAAAATGATGGTTGTTTTCCTGTAACTACTATTAATAAAATTTCAATCACTTTAAAATAACAACTGTTCAGCCTCCAAATAAAGAACCACAAAATCCCAAGATTAAGGTGATCATGTACAGCCATCTGTTACTGGAATTCTCTTTTATGGCATCTCTACCAAGTGGCTAAGGGGCTATTCCTGATAGGAATTCCTGGCCACCTCCTGGGAACAGCCTATTTTGTCTGACTTAGAAAGCTCTTCCTTATAGTAAGGTAAAATCTATTTCTCTAGAGTTTCCATACATTAGTCCTTTTTGTAACCTTATCAGAACTTTTTACTCAAATCAGCCAAAACCTTTGCTCAAGAGAATGACTCCGAATGCTGTTTTCTGAAAGTTCACAGGATGCCTTCATTGTTTGATGTAAGCTGCGCTATTCCATGGCCAGATCATCTGTTAGGCTATTTTCTGTACTCTTGTACAGATAATTATGGGACTTAAAACTAAATTCATAATTCATATTTTTAATAAATTTTAGTCATTCTATATAGAGAGATTTGTTATGGGGTGTTGAAATATAGAGGCCCAAATGACAGAAAAAGGAATGTGATCTGACATTATGTCAAAGCACTCTAAGTGTTCCATTTATATTATATTAGTATTATTAGCATGATATAATGTTAGCTGTAGCAACCAGATTTAAAGTGTAAGAAGTTGTTTACTTTCTTTGTGAGTTGTTAATGGTTCTTTTCTAAATGAGAAATATATTGTACATCAGGTTCTTGTGATTCATTTGCTCCTTTGAAGCTAAAAAGAAAAAGAGGCCGATGGTGGTGACTCACGCCTGTAATCCTAGCACTTTGGGAGGCCAAGTCAGGAGGATTGCTTGAGGCCAGGAGTTCAAGACCAGCCTGAGCAACATAGTGAGACCTCATCTCTACAAAATACACTGTATTTAAAAAACAAAAAATTAGCTGGGCATGATGGTGCGTTCCTCCCAGCTACTCAGGAGGCTGAGGCAGGAGGATTGCTTGAGCCCAGGAGTTTGAGGTTGCAGTGAGCTATAAGGATGCCACTGCACTCTAGCCCAGGCAACAGAGCAAGATCCTGTCTCAGAAAAAAAAAAAAGAAAAAAGAAAGGAAAAGAACATTTGTGTGTCCTCACTATCTGAGAACTTCCAACACTTCTTCCTAGGGGTACATACTTCCTTTTCACCACCCTTTCCCACAGACCAGAACTTGACCTGGAGCCCAAGATAAAAACAGCAAATGCATTGTAACCAGTAGTCCAACTAATTGCCACCAGTGTTAACGTTCAAAGCTCTGGATCTAATTAGTCAAATGTAGGCAGCAACTAAAATAATAAGTCAGGGGAGTGTTGGGAAGAGGCATTTTCCTGGTAGGTCTTCCTTGCTGTAGGTATCTTTGGGTGTAAGGTCCAAGTATTAGAGGAAAAGCCAGAAAAATGTTAGTTACTACTATGACCATTCAGATAGGCCAGCCAGGGTGAGCCCTATTGCACTAATCACAGATAAAAATGACATTATATGCTAGCATAAGGAGAATTTGCGTTCAGTGGTGACTTATGGTAAAGGTGAGATATGCATCCAGAAAACAGTCCCTTCAATGTATGACTACATTGGTATAAAGATAAATATGATACAAGCAAAT
>NW_012148618.1:4380015-4382336 GCF_000956105.1 Propithecus coquereli
CCTCGGCCTCCCAGAGAGTTAGGATTACAGGCGTGAGCCACTGCGCCCCGGCCTATCCAAGATATTTTGCCACACCTCTTTTGCATCTCGTTCTATCTAGTCTCCTACCATCATTGATGACATCTTCTATATTCAAATTGGTTCTTCAGGTGTAAAACGAAGTACAGAAAAGAAACATATGAGTCACTTGTATTTATAAGAGAAGACTATGAACTTGCAGTCATGCTTTAATAACTAAAACTTACTCTTTGGGGAAATTATATGTGTATACATCTGCTTTAGCAATAAGGGACTGAATGACATCTGACCTACAATAGTACATGTCTTAAAGTCTGGTTTTTGGAAAACTGTAAACAAAAATATATCCATTTGTGTCATTAAACTTTCTAGGGTTAACCCCACACAACTAACAGATAAAATATCCCAATAGTATTTTATAATTAAAAAGCAAGAAGAGCAGCAATTGAAAATTATGACCAACTCACAATAAGACTGCTGGTGCAGTTTCAGACAGCATCCTGTCTGAAATTGTAGGAATTCCAGTCATCTGCCTCTGCCCATTAATTGTGGGAGCTCAGCAACCTGCCAACTATTGTATGGCTGCCAGTCTTAATTGCGAAATTCTGAATTAGAGTCTTTAATAAACCAAGGCCAACTTATCCATTAGGCACAGTAGATACAATGTCTAGGGCCCATGATACTTTTAGGGGTACATAAAAATGTCTTAATTTCTTTTAAAATAAGAAAATAAAACAATAATGAATATACAATAATAAATCTTGTGTTTATCTTTATACCAATGTAGTCATAAAGTAGAATTTTTTTTATGGAGGTTATGGAGGAAGGGGTCTACAAAGGCACAAAGTACCTAGGACCCCTCAAAATCATGATGTGGCCCTGTGCTAAATGCTGATATTCTGCTAATATAGCTCATGCATACCAAATTTTAATGGCCCTCAATAATTCACAAAATACAGCATTTAGTGCTAAATGAAACTCTGTGGCCCTGATTGTCATGTGATCATAAGAACTAAAGAAAGAACTTATATTTTAGCATCTGGACTGGAGGATCCTCATAACCTACCTAGGAACAAAGGGCCACACTTTGATCATCACAGGTCTCTATCTCTCTGACTCAAATTAAATCCATGAGCTAGCAGCATGGAGAGCTTAATAGAAATGCAGAACATCAGACCCTATCCAGACTTTCCTAATCAGAATGCACATTTTTACAAAATTCTCAAGTAATATGCATGCATGTGAAAACTGAGAGGCACTGTCAGTTTTAGAAGACTCTTACCTAGGAAAATACTCTGCATTCTAAAGAGGAGGACCACCCCCAAAGTAGTATGGTTGAGTAAAAACAAAAAACAATTCTTGACCAACAACTCTATCCTTAAGGAGATAAGTAGTCCAGATCCCATGAGAAGCAGAGGAATCTTCCAACAAATGTGGAAAGGGTAGTCATCAAAGGACAGAAAGAAAACTATAATTCTTAGAAGAAGACATGGGGGAAAGCTTCATGACATTGGATTTAGCAACGATTTCTTGGACATGACACATCAAAATTAAAAACTTCTATGCATCAAAGGATACAATCAACAGTGAAAAAGCAACCTACAGAATGAGAGAAAGTACTTGCAAATCATACATTTGATAAAAAGGTTAATATCCAAAGTATGTAAAACACAGCTACAACTCAACAACAGAAAATCCCATGTGAAAATAGGCAGAGGACTTGAGGAGACATTTCTCTAAAGAAGATATACAAATGGCCAACAAGTATACGAAAAGATATGCAACATCACTGATCATTAGGGAAATGCAAATCAAAATCACAATGATATATCACCTTATACCCATCAGGATGGCTGCTAAAAAAAGAGAGGAAGCAAAACAGAAAATAATAAATGTTGGTGAGGATGTGGAGAAACTTGTGCACCGTTGTTGGGAATGTAAAATGGTACAGCTGCTATGTAAAATGGTATGACGGTTCCTCTAAAAATTAAAAATAAAATTACTATATGATCCAGCAATTCCACTTCCGGGTATATACCCAAAAGAAATGAAGGCCAGGACTCAAACAGATATTTGTGTATTCATATTCACAGCAGCATTATTCACGATAGCCAAAAGGTGGAAGCAACCCAAGTGTTCATCTACAATGAGTAGATAAATAAAATGTAGTACATACATTGGATGCCTTAAAAAGGAAGAAAATTCTGGCCCAGATACGGTGGCCCATGCCAGGCTGAGGCGGGTGGATCATTTGAGGCCAAGAGTTCAAGACCGCCAGCCTGGGCAATAGTGAAACCCCATCT
>NW_012148618.1:4383697-4387591 GCF_000956105.1 Propithecus coquereli
TTCTTAATATCAAAGATGATTGCTTCCTCTTCATGTTCTATTTAGCATATCTTCACACTTATCCAATTTATTTTACTTATGTTTTTCACTAAATTTAGTGGAAGGGATGATAATTTAGAGTAAAATGAAGAGAATGAAATCTTTCCACTGTAATTTATTTTTGCAGGACATTGAGGCAAGTTAAGACCCCTCTTGAACTGCCTCCAAGAAGGGTGGGTTTCCCATCCCATTTCAGAGGACTTCCATAGGGAACTTCGGAAAGCCAAAGCCACTGTCCTAGTGGATTACAAGCATTTAAAAATATTAAGGGAATTGGCTCCAGTTTACTTGAGTGAAAAAGATTAGCTAATCTACTTGAAGTAAATGAGATTTGAAAACTCAAAGGGCAAAAAGCACTTAAAATAGCAGGATACTTAAGATTAGCACAGCTAAAGTTTCCCAAGCATTCTGCTAGTGTTACTCTACCACTGACTTAAATATAAAGGATAAGTAGCTAAAGATATGATCCTCATTACCTTTGAGTCATACCTTATAACCTACTACCTCTTCTATGTAAATAGATAGCCAACGTGTGAAGAATGGTTTGAAAAGCACCATAACACAGAGATGCTGACAAGCAGAGTTCTGAGACAGAGAGGGGGGAGAAAGATCAAAACCATCCCCAAAGATGCCACTTTAAATGATTATGAAAAGTCCAGATAGAGATGATAATTGTTTTTTGGCTGATTCAAATTTTAAGAGCTCAAAGAAAATTCTATTATATGTTTTTAGCAAGTTTAGCTTCTCATTTTATTTTGAAAAATAGCTTTATATTTTCCTCACTTTAAAAATGTTGCGAAAAAATGAGAAACATGAAGGACACTTAATATAAACTCTGGAGTTAACCTCTATTGGTATAACCCAACATTTACAAATTCCTAACGCCTGGGTTTTGAGTTTTGTTTCTGTCCCTATCTTTGTTCACCCCCTTGTGGCCGTGATACAAAGAAGCCAAGAGCAAGGTAGCAAAAAAGAAAGAGGGGGAAAGTGAAAGACCTGGATAATGAACGTCTCACTTTAAAAGTATTTGTGATAATGAAGTAAGTAGGTCTACCTGAAATCTATTATATACGGGTCAGGGTCTTGGCAAGAAACAAATGGAACACTCGAAAGTGGTGATTGTAAATTATCCCTTCATTAAACTTTCTTTGAAGTGTGGGCAGTGTTAAGAGAACCTGGAAATGTTGTCCTGCAGATACCTCCCATTGGCTGAACCCAACTGGAAGCCAGAAGGGAAGGGAACCGAGTTTTTGTAGTCCTAAAGGTCCAGCCTTCAAGGCTACAAAGCAGGGGCAAGAGTAGAAAGTGATCTGGCTCGACCGTGTAAGCAAGTTCAGCACAAAATCTTTCTCAAATATTTCATTATAATTATAGTTTCTTTTATAAGGCATGAGTCCAAGGTCTACATTATGGGAAAACTCTTACATAATTCGGAGCTGAATATCTATGCAATTCCTGTGGCCTACCTGGAAAACAGCAGATATAAGAGAATTTCACACTACCTGAAAACTCAGGCTTTTCTCCTCCAACTAATGCCTGTAGAGATAAAAGCCTAGTGGGGTTCAAAGCACTGGATACTTTGGTATGAGTGACAATAAGGGAACGGAAGAAAAGAAGGCAGAAATGGGGACACCGAGAGCTCAGTTGCTGTTTGCTGCTGGTCCTCTTCTACCCTTTGTCCTACAGAGAAAGTGAACTTCCCAGCTCCTACCTAGAGTAACAGTACCAGCACTGATTACCTATCAGTCAAACTGAACATGTGTCTAAGATACTAGCAAAGAAGGGTCACCAAGAATATATGAAAAAGAAATCAGAAAACTTGGGATGAAGTTATTTTTATCTCAGCATATTTGTAAATTTTGTATCATTTCAGAAAAGTTAAATATTATTTCATAGTTTAGATACTGGGTAATGGTGAGGAGGATTGTTGCACATTATAATCTTTTTATTGTAGTTCAAAAAATGCTTATTCCTGCCCTGACTAGGATGGAAACAACAGCATCTCAAGCCTCAGCCCAACATATCCCAGGGAAATCAACATTTTGAGGCTTTTATCCTTGATGAAAAATATCCTTGGCTAAAGGGATGGCTTTATTCCTCTTTAATTACTCTCCAGTAAGCCTACAACTTATATTCAATTCACTGCATGGCAGAGGATGGATAAAAAGCCAGGAGGAAGATCTCCTATTGTGGGTCCATCATTAAATATGGATGAAGGTGGGGGAGGAGAGGTCAAAGATGCTGTATTAGTTTGCTAGGGCTACCATAACAAAATACCACAGACTGGGTGTCTTAAACAACAGAGATTTATTTTCTCACAGTTTTAGAAGTCCAAGATGAAGGTGCTAGCAGAGTTGGCTTTTCCTGAGGCCTCTCTCGTTGGTTTGCATTTGGCCTTTTCTCTGTGCTTGCACATCTCTGATATGTCCTTCTCTTCTTGTAAGGACACCAGTCCTATTGGATAAGGGCCCCACCCTTGTGACTTCATTTAACTTTAATTATCTCTCTAAAGGCCCTATCTCCAAATATATAGCCAAATTGGGGGTGAGGGCTTCAACATATGAATTTTGAGGGCACACAATTCAGTCCATAATAAATGTACTCTCTCAAGGGGTACTTAGAAAACATGTAGGATCAAAAATGTCTTAAACTGTTCACTTCTCATTCTGAGCTATGCCCATGAAGATAGCTTCTCCTTTTCCCAGTTTCTGTTTATATTTAATAATTTTATAATTCTTCATTAGAAAGTAAGGGATGAGAAGGGAAGATAAAAATTGGACAGAATTTACAATATAAAGAACCAGGAAAAACGTATTTGTAATTCATATCACAAAGATATCATTTTCCTAATTTTTAAGAGTTCCTCCAGATCAATAAGAAAAGAACAACAATTCAATAGAAAGTGGACAAAGAATACAAATCAGGCAAGTCACAGCAAAGGAATTTTTTTTTTTTTGAGACATAGTCTCACTTTGTCACCCCAGGTAGAGTACAGTGGGGTCTTCATAACTCACTGCAACTTCCAACTCCTGGGCTCAAGCGATCCTCCTCCTCAGCCTCCCCATTAGCTGGGACTACAGGTGCACCCCACGATGCCCGGCTAATTTGTCTATTTTAGTAGAGACGGGGTCTCACTCTTACTCAGGCTCATCTTGAACTCCTCAATCCTCTTGCCTCAGCCTCTCAGAGTGCTAGGGTTACAGGCATGAGCCACCGTGCCCAGCCTAGCAAAGGAACTTTTTTTTTTTTAGCAAAGGAACTTTTAAATGGCTCTTAAACATTTGATACAATGTTCCACCTCACTTATAATTAGAAAAATATACATTAAAACTAAGATATCATTTTTAATCTATTTGCTTGGCAAGATAATATTTGATACCACACTGTTGTTGGCAAGGGTATGGGAGGAACACAGCATCCTATACATTGCTGGTGAGAGTAAAAGTTGGAACAACCACTGTGGAAGAATATTTGACAATATCATCAAAATTACAAAGGCACATACTCTTTGATCCAGCAATTCTACTAGTTATTCTATTAGTGCTAATTATATTACACACATACACCTGTGGAGATGATGTGGCAAAAGATACTCATTTCAGCAAAATTAGTAATAGCAAGACTGGAAACAATTTTAATGTTCCTCGATAGAGAATCAGTACATTCACACGCTGGAATACTTTCAGTCATAAAATGAAATTAAGAAGCTCTTTATGTACTGATAAAGGATGATTTCCAAGTTACATTAAGTAAAAAGAAAAGAGTATTCTTATAGTATGCTACCGATTGCATCTAAAAGATATGGAAACATGTGTGTATATATGTGTATATATATATAATGTAAAATACAGTATA
>NW_012148618.1:4387641-4388612 GCF_000956105.1 Propithecus coquereli
CAGAGTGAGACCCTATCTCAAAAACAAAATAAAATAAAAATTAATTAAATTTTAAAGGCAGAAAATTGCAACATATGTTACGTTGTAGATGAACCTTTAGGACATTACGCTAAGTAAAATAAACCAGTCACAAAAAGAAACGCACTGTCATGATTCTACTTGTGAGTTACCTAAAGTAGTCAAACTCACAGAAACAGAAAGTAGAATGGTGGTTGCCAAGGGTTGTGGGGGAAAGGAAAATGGAGAGTTATTGTTTAATGGGTATAGTTTCAATTTTGCAAGATTAAAAAGTTGTGGAGATTGGTTGTACAACAATGTGAATATACTTAACACTTGAACACTTAAAAATGGTTAAGATGATAAATTTTATGTTACGTGTATTTTAACCTTAATTAAAAAACTAAGATTCTAGCCAAGTCATGAAGGAGATCCAGCTTTTGCACTTATTACACAGAGATGTAGACAGGGAGAATGCTTTATAAGGGCTAGTATGTGAGGCAGACAACACAGGGACTACACAAGGAGGGCTTGGGGATGTCTTGTGTGAAGCTGGAGTTCCATTACTGTACTTAGGTTCTGTGACTGATCTTAGACCCAATCCTTTAGCCTAGGTCCCTGTAGTTGCATTGAACATTCCTATTCTGTACTATGGGCCATTGAGAACCTGGGTTCAACAAGCCAGAACTACCTAAAAGCACAAAGGGTAGTAGTGTAAGTAACTCTTTCCTCCCAACACTTTCACTTCTGAGTCACTATTCAACTACAGCAAACAACAATATTTATATTTTAGCATTTACAAAGCACTTTAGCTAGAATATTCCAAGATGTTTAGAATTTTATCATTTCTTTTTTTTTTTTTTTTTTTTTAGACAGAGTCTCACTCTGTTGCCCTGGCTAGAGTGCCGAGGCGTCAGCCTTGCTCACAGCAACCTCGAACTCCTGGGCTCAAGCGATCCTCCTACCTCAGCCTC
>NW_012148618.1:4392658-4396821 GCF_000956105.1 Propithecus coquereli
GTGTATATATATATAATGTAAAATACAGTATACATACATTAGTTATATGTAATCATAGATTAAGCAAAATTGTATATTTTATATAGAATAAATATTTGTATATTATGCTAAATAAATATATATTTCTGCCTCCTTTTTCACACAATTGGTAGCATACTATATATATTTTTTAATGTATGCATTTGCTTGTAGATTATTGACTATCTCTGGGAGAATACACAGAAAAGTGGCAACACTGATTGCCTCTTGGGTGACTGGGGGAGAGAAGTGGGTGGGAAATTTTTCTCTGCATACTCACACCTTTTGAATATTGTACCATGTAACAAAATCCATGAGATAAAGACCACCAGGAACACACCTGTAGTCAAACAAAGTTAGGTTTATTAGCTTGCTGCTGCCAGGAAGATTTTACACCAGAGACACCAAGGAAGGGACTTTTACAGGATTTGGGCTTCTGCTGAATGACTGAGGAGAGTACAGGGGACACAAGGATCAGCTCTTGATCGGATATGTCAGCAATCTTTTCAGAGGCATGAGGAACAAAGCAGGGCTGGAGTCATTGGTGAGAAAGTGGTAATGACTGAAAAGAAGAAGGTCGTGAGTCATTTAGCTGGTGTAGTGTGGCCTTGGGAAAAAACGTTGTTTTCCGATGGCCTTGTCACTGGTCCTATGTCTATTAGGTACATCACAGACTGATTATAATTGGCACTTGCCTTTACTTTGTCAGTCCTGAACGGATTTTTACTTTCTGACACTTAAATGTTTTATCTATTCAAAAACTAAAACAGATATTAAAGTAAATAAAATGAAAATAAACCTTCTCCACGAACTTCATGAATCAAGATTACCAGTTCCCTCACAGATAAGAGAAATACTTGACAGACGAGAAAGTCAAATTCTTTTTTTTTTCTTTTCAGCAGCCCTACTCTTTGCAAACATCAAATGTGAAAAAAGAACCATCTTCAGGAAAAGACAAGAGAAAGTACCCCGACGCGGCAGTAGCTTAGGCCACGAATACTAGAGTATACGGGTAGCCCCGTGTGCCAACTCCCAGCCAGGGTAGAGTACTTGGCTCTTACATCTCTTTCTTCAATTTTTGTTACTCTTTGCCGGGAAGCTAACTGGAAGAGTGCACAGGGCAAAAACATGCATTGCCCTCAATAATCTTCAATAAGGATCTGTGGTAGAGAGAGCAATGTTCAGCGCCAAAAAAGCCTTGGGCAAGCCACTTGCCTTTAGCATCAATAAAATGAAAAGACTGGAGCAGATGATCTTTGAAATCTGGGCTACAGCCCCAGTGATCCACACTGACAGCGCTCCTCCCGCCCCCGCAACGTTGCTGTTACGCTCGCGGTAAAGCATTCAAAATAGGATGAATGGTGTAGTGTCAGATAAATTGTCCTCCAACTCTTTCGCCAGAGGCAACCCTTAGTTAGCAGGTTATGTATTTTTCCGGGTATCTTCTATACAGACAGCAAGCATCCCCTTTAAATACACACACACAAACAAGAGCCTTTTCATCTCATACGTCTTGGGGAGTCTCTAGAAGTTTTTTAAAGGCTCTTTCCGGACTTGTTTCTCCCAGAGCCGGAGCCTCATTTACAGACACTACTTCAGATCCTCGCCCCTCCCAGTCTCGTCATCCTTTTCTCCTGTGAGGTCCTTGGCCTCCGTGGTTGCCACAGTAACACACCTCACCACTTTCGCTTCGCGGGCGACCCCTTTCACCCGCACTTGACCCACACTCTACGCACCGCCCTCCAGCCCTCAGCCGTTCAGGGCAGCACTTCCGCCCCGCACGTTGATTGGCCCAGACCTCTCCCCCTCTGGTTGCAGCTCACTACTCGTGCCGAATCCGGCGTGCGGTGATGACGACATCTGGCCGGCGGCGGCGGCGGTGGAGGCTGGGAGACCGGGAGGGCTTCCGGGGCTGCCGGCCTGGCTGCTGAGAGCCGCTGTCATGGCTGCCGCTCTGTGGGGCTGTTTCTCCGTCCTGCTGCTGCTCCTATCAGGGGATGCCCAGAGCTCGGAAGTGCCCGGAGCTGCTGCCGACGGATCTGGAGGGAGTGGGGTCGGCATAGGAGATCGCTTCAAGATTGAGGGGCGTGCAGTTGTCCCAGGGGTGAAGCCCCAGGACTGGATCTCCGCGGCCCGAGTGCTAGTAGACGGAGAAGAGCACGTCGGCTTCCTTAAGTGAGCAATGAGGGCAGCGGGAAATCCGTTGGATGGAGGCCGGAGGGGGATCCCATTAGAATAGCCAAGTGTCAGGGTGGGACAACGTCGCTGTCTCAGACTGAAGGGGCGGGTGCTGCTAACGGTCTATGCCAGGAGACCTTGGGAGGCAGTCGGACGCTTTCCCCTTTCTGGTCCCCTACCCCAGAAATGAAGATGGAAGGCGCTCACCCCAGGGTCAGAGCATTAGGGTCATTTATTTTCAACCTCATTTTGGCCCTATATGGGGACGACCACTCCTGGTCCCTGGGAACAGGTCGACCCTTATTTGTCTCTTGCTGGATTCTTTCCTTTGCATCTCATCTGGTTTCCCTAGAACCTAGTCACTTTTTGCATTTATTTCAGTCTTTTGGTAACTTGATGTTGTGTAGAAAGATGCTAAACAAGTGGGAATTCTCAAAGCCCAAAGGGCTTCTATGATGACAGACTGGGAAGCTAATGTTACTGTTTCTAAAATTAATGGGCCCTGAAGTCCCTAATCAAAGCACTTTTTTTCTTTTTTACCTAGGGGTGGGATTGTTCTTTTTTACACTTGAATTCATTGAGGGATTAGCTATATCACACTTGTCATTTATGTGAGACTAGAGTTTCTCTACATTGCTTACACGCTTCTGTCCTTTCCAGCTATTAGAGGAAATGGAATTTCTGTCTGTATTAAAAGACGGGGTGAATTTGTTAGCACTAGTTTTGTAGCGGCCTTCTTTTTAAATGTTTGGTGCATGTATGATGTCTTAAATCTTTCCACCCCTGCTTGGAAAGTTGGAACTGCAAACTGAAAGAAAATATTTAGGAAAGGAAGCGTTTCTTTGGTGTTTTTGTACACCAACAAGTGGTATCTGACAATCAGACAACTCAAATGTGGACGTTTAATTCTAAATCTGATTTGCAGATTTGTTCACATCATCCAGGTGCCCTTGAATGAGAATTTCAACCTCAGATTAATAAATAATGACAGATTTACAACCAGTATTTTCATGCCATCTGTCATTAAAAATACGGCATTAGGGTATTTGTTAGAGTTTACCCTAATTAGTGATGTTTTAATGATAAAGCTCTCATAAAGCTTTGGAAAATTAGCCTTAATTGACCATTTGCCCTCTTTGCTCTTCTGTAGTATACAGTTCTTTTGAAAAGCACTTCTACTTTCTTTGTAAAAAGAAAGTAGAAATAACCCTTAACATTTTATTGGGGTTTTTTCCTCAGCTTTTTTTGGAATTATATGACCTATGTTTTCAAAGGTAAAATATATATAGTATTTTGTAACCAGCCCTTTTCACTTAATATTTGTGAACAGGTTTTGATAGCATTTCCTTCCATTTGTATATAAAAAGGTTGATTCAGAATTAATATGAGGAGCTTATGGTGACAATTTTGTTGGAAGTGGGGTAATTTGTATTGTAGCTATTTTAAATAACTAGCATGTAGACTTTTATTTATGCTTATTGGAGGTAACTTGGGACTTGGCTAATGGAGATGAGGGAAGTTGGGGCGGAAGACGTCTCATGCCATTTCTTGTTATCATCACCATGTGTAGAAATCATGATTTATTTTACCATTCCCCTGTTTTTGGACACTTAGGTAGTTTTCAGTTTTGTTGACATAGTAAGACTATGTGCTATACTTTCTTTGAACTTTTTATTATAGAAATTTTCAGACATACATAAAATAAACAGAATAGCTTTGTGAATCCTTAGATACTCATTGCAACCTACTGTTTTGTTTCATGTCTTTTCTGTACCTCATTTTTTTTCTGGAATATTTTTAAATGGTTCAAAGCATAATATAATTTCATTTGTAAAAGCTTTAGTATATACTTCTAAAAGATAAGAACTTAAACAAAAATCATATTAGCATTATTGATTCAATAAAACAAATAACATTGCCTAACATAATCTAATACCCAGTCTATTTTTGTGACTACCCAGTTATAT
>NW_012148618.1:4398226-4400368 GCF_000956105.1 Propithecus coquereli
CAGTAAGGGAAAGATGGATGGTTTTAACTACATCAACATTTAAAGATACTACATATCCAAAAAGAAGTAATCAAAGTAAATGGGAATTATTTATAACATATGGTATTTAAATACCTTTTATTATTTGTGAGAAAGAAAGAAAGCCAACAAAATTCAAATTAAAACTAGAACAAAATGCCATTTTTAATAGTAAGAAATTATTAGTGGGATTGGCAAAATTGGAACCCTAATATTGTGATAATAATGTATATTGATAGTTTCCCTTAAATGAACAAGATATGCCGTCAGAATAGGAACTATGTTCCTGTCACTTGTCATCTTCTACTCAGAAGTAGAAGTAATTTCTATGTCAAGGTTCTCTGCCACCCTGGAGTGGTCTTGGGTATTTTCAGAATCTTTTTGGTGTAATTATGGAAGCTGAAGTATAGGACAATTCTTGCCAGGTTTTTTGTTTGTTTTTTACTGATTGCTTTTAATGTCATTTTGGGGAAGCTGATTTGGGAGTTAACAGATGATTTAAAACATAAGAACAGACTAAGTAAGCTTTTGATCACAAGTAACTAAATATGATTTTCATTTTTCCAGGACAGATGGGAGTTTTGTAGTTCATGATATACCTTCTGGATCTTATGTAGTAGAAGTTATATCTCCAGCTTACAGGTTTGATCCTGTCCGAGTGGATATCACTTCAAAAGGAAAAATGAGGTGAGGGCACCCAATTTAATTTTTACCAAAAGCTAGGCTACTGAATACCTTGTTATATATTCCTTTTAGAATCTGTAGTTAAAGTTGAAAAGTTTTCTTATTTAAACTACAGATATTTCTTAAAACATTTTAAATATCCTTATGTTGTTTTAATCTGGACATTGATAAAATTATAAAGTTGAACTTCTTCCTGCTCTGGCTTAAATTTATTTTAAAGCTCCTAATATAATTATATAGAGAAAATGTAAGATTACTTAATATAGGAGCAAAAGCACTGTGAAAGTTGTAATTGAAATGTGATTATTAAAGTTGGAAATAATTTAACTTTTCTAAATTGGAACTACTATTTGTCACCTGTTTTTCATTGGGATATTTTGATAATACCTTTTATTACCTATTTGATACTACATTGATCTAGAAATTTCTGTAGTCCTTTCTAAAATATTAACTGTGCAAAGGAAATTTAATAACTCTAGGGAAAACAGTAGGTTATGACATGGAGTTTATGTCAAAGCAGTGATCATGATAAGATGAAAAGCACATGGTTAGAGGCTGACAGAGTAGAAAAGAATTTCAGAATTTCTAAGTCAATGAACATGCGCTTTGAAATTGAGGTGAAAAGAATTTAAACTGTGGGTGTGGAATAGCAAAACCCATTTGAAGTTAGAAGCAGTTGTGTAGATGTCCACAGTCTTCAGATTCAGCCTTCCATTATAATGAATCAATTTTATTTATTTATTTTTTTAGTGTTTCATGGCTCTGACACTCTCTTTGTGACACTCTCTTTAATCTGACCAGAAAGTATGTGAAGCAGTTTTAAGTGGTAATGATTTCTCCTCTTTATTTGAATTATCACAGTATTACTCTATGTTGCAATAAGAAAGTACAGGTCATGCAAAGAAAGGCAAAAACAGTTTTCGGGGTGAAGGAGCTCTATTTTATTACTGACCTTTTTGGTATGTGCCAAGCATATATAGGCTAATTTGTAAAGACCCCAAGTTGAGCTGACATAATAGAGACGTGTTCGGTTAGCACTGTAATATTTACATTTGAGTTAGTGTTTACTTCTAAAATTTTTTTCTTCTTTCTTTGCTTTTTTTGACATTGAAAGTTTTTAAAATGTAATATATAAATATGCCATAATTCACATAGGGTGAGTCACACATGGAACTGTCTCATCTTTTATATTAGCTGCATATTAGTCCATTGATAGGTTTGTCACCACTTATATAACTGACTCCTATTGATGATCATGTGATGTTTTTCTTCTCTTTTAGCATGTATAGCGAACAGAGACAGTTATCAAGAGAATATTTTTGGTATTATCAGGAAACCAATACTACAATGCCACTAATAAGTGCATTCCTTAGAAGCAGATTATTCCTCCACCCCGTTTTTTTTTTTTTTTTTTCTTTTGAGACAGAGTCTCACTCTTTT
>NW_012148618.1:4402063-4403513 GCF_000956105.1 Propithecus coquereli
TAAAATCCAAAAGGCCAGACTTCTAGTCTGACCCTGGTCTTTGGAGGGAAGAGTCTCTCCTGAAAACTGATAACCTCATTCCTACCCTTACTGACATTTGGGGTATGGATTTATTACTTCCAAGCCGAGCAAGTAACAAAATGATCCTGGGTTATAATCTCTGGACTCCTGGTAGAGTCAAATGTTTAATAATATAGTATCTCTGGAAGGAGATACCCTTGGTATCTATTTACATAAGTAGATTAAGTCTACTTATAAAGTACCCACGAAAACTGTCTACATCAGAACATAAAAAAAATAAAATCTAAAGTCTAAATAAAATCTAAAATCTAAAATAAAATGCTAAAGGTATATATATGGCATTGCTAATATATTATTAGCAATTCTTTTAACTAGTAATGTTTTCTATAGAATTACTGATGCTTTTCTCATGTTGTTTTATCAGAGCAAGATATGTGAATTACATCAAAACATCAGAAGTGGTCAGACTGCCCTATCCTCTCCAAATGAAATCTTCAGGTCCACCTTCTTACTTTATTAAAAGGGAATCATGGGGCTGGACAGACTTTTTGATGAACCCAATGGTATGTATCAGACTAAAATGAAGCATTTTACTAATCCCTAATTTGCTTCTAGGTAGTTGAAAACTTCAAACCCCTGTGAGATAGAAAGCTGAAGTCTAATTAGTGGATGAAAACATAATTGTAATTTGCAGATTTCAGGAAAGTAGTGGCTTTGGGAATACATAATGAAAAGAATATAGTGAGAATTGTACTGTAGATTTGACATTGAAATGTGCAACAGAGATTGAATAAATAATTATTTATGATGAAATGTTTTAAATTTCATGTAGAATAAGAGTATTGCAGTAAGTCATACATGGAGCTCTCTCATCATGCTCCATGCATGTTAGTCTATTGATGAATGTGCCATCATTTATTCACCCTGTTGATAGCATAAGTAAGGTTTTCTTTCTCTTTTTTTTAACATATGTAGCCAACAGAGAAGTTATTCTGTGGTAATTTAAGTAGTTGGTATTATGAAACTGATGTTATATTACTAGTAATAAAACACTAATAGAATATATTTTTTAGAAACAAATTGACTTATTTTTTTTTTTGAAAGTTGAATTATTGTTTTAGAATTGTCTAAGTTTTGGACATATTCCTTGCTGATAGCTATTTAGATCACAAACAGGAATATTCAGGAGCTGTACCTCCTCTAGAGAGGAATAAATTAGTACCCAGAATCTGTTATCAGAAATAAAGATGGCCAGGTGCGGTGGCCCACGCCTGTAATCCTAGCACTCTGGGAGGCTGAGGCGGAAGAATTGCTTGAGCTCAGGAGTTTGAGACCAGCCTGAGCAAGAACGAGACCCTGTCTCTACTATAAATAGAAAGAAATTAGCCAAACAACTAAAAATAGAAAAAATTAGCTGGGCACGGTGGTG
>NW_012148618.1:4405093-4407921 GCF_000956105.1 Propithecus coquereli
CAAGCTCATAGTCCAGTTAAATGTAGGAAATAGAATGGATTTATGAAATACTCTTCTTGCCATCGGGGGATTTTGTAGGTTTTCTTTTTTTTCTTTTAATGGCAAAATAAGATATACATAAAATAAATAAAAATTCTTGCTAAGGTAGTAGGTGATTAAGTTTTGAAGAAGATAAAGCATCTATTCCAAGCTGGAATGGCAGAAAAAGTTTCATGGAAAAAGCAAGGTTTATGATGTTTCAAAATATTTTATTGCTGAATGTTAGCATATTTGCTTCAGTGTTGATCAGAAAGTAATACATCCTATGCAGTCCTTGTATCTGTTAAGCCAATTAACTGTGTGGCATCAGTAGAAGGAAACATCAGAAGTCACATTTGATTAAAAATTCATTCCTTGCAAAGTGCTTTGCACATAGTAAATAATATAAAAGTTGTTGGTTCAAGAACTTCAGAATGAACAGATTCAAAAATAGAGTTGACGATATATTTTTGCAGGGATTCAAGACCTATTACCATAACTTTTAACTCTTGATTATTAGGACATCTTAACATATTTGATTTATGTTTAAAATGTTTCTTTTCTTGGCCTTATTTGTAAAAGCATCTTCTCCTTTAAAACCTATGAATAGGCTGGGCATGGTAACTCACACCTATAATCCCAGCACTTTGGGAGGCTGAGGCAGGAGGATCACTTGACCCCAGGAGTTTCAGACCAGCCTAGGCAACATAGTGAGACCCCATCTCTACAAAAAAAAAAAAAATCTTTTTTGAGACAGAGTCCTGGTTTGTTGCCGGGGCTAGAGTACAGTGGCATCATCATAGCTCACTACAACCTCAACTCCTGGGCTCAACTGATCCTCTTGCCTCAGGCTCCTGATTAGTTGGGATGACAGGCGTGCGCCACCACCCGGCTAAATTTTTCTATTTTTAATAGGGACGACATCTCACTCTTGCTCAGGTTGGTCTTGAACTCCTGACCTCAAGCAAATCCTCCTGCCTTGGCCTCCCAGGGTGTTAAGATTACAGGTGTGAGCCACCTCACCCAGCCTCTACAAAAAATTTTTAAAAATTAGCTGGACATGGTGATGAACGCTTGTAGTCCTAGCTACTCGGAAGGCTGAGGTGGAAGGATTGCTTGAGCCCAGGAGTTCAAGGTTGCAGTGAGCTGTGATCGCACTATTGCACTTCAGCCTGAGCTATAGAGCAAGAATCTGTCTCTAAAACAAACAAAAAGCCTATGTATAAATTCTACCTTTGGGGAAACCCTAATAGTATCAATTTAAAATGATCGGTAATATAGTATTTGCTATTTTTTTCATGTCTAAACTAAAATCAATTTTAAGTACACTTTTGGAATGTCACAAAATTTAAATGAAGCAGACATTACACTATCATCACGTTAATATTGAACTGTGCTTTATATATAGACTGTTGGCTCAATAAGGGAGAGGACAAAAACTCTAAATAAAAAGTGCCAAATCCTATCCTATCCTGCTGGTGACTTGTTTATGACATTTGTGCTACTTGCTTTAGATGCTGTAATTGAAGTTACCCAAGCCATACAATATTCATAGATTTATTACTAAGACTTAGGATTCAAATCTTGGAAATATAGCAGTTATCTTCTAAACTTTCCTGATACCTTGATATGTGGTTAAAGATTGATATTCTGGTATATGCGTTCTAAAGAAAGCATGAGCTTAAAAAGTTCATTAAAATAAAAGAAAGCATTTTAATCAGAAAACACAAAATGAGATAGCAGGAATATGACCAAATATATCCATTAGCAGAAAAAAAAAATTCTTTATAAAACACAAGCCAAATTAAACCCTAGGTAGTCACTCATTGGGCATTTACTAAGAATCAAAGGTATAAAGGAGGTATGGGACATAGTTACTAATGATGTGTAGGTAAAGTACACCAGGATGATATTGAGGACAATATAGCATCATCACTCAGAATCAGAGCCTTTCACTTGTCCTACTCCTTTCCTACTTTGTTAATAGGAAGTGTTAGGAGTTAAATGACTCGAAGGAATAATTCGTATCAATGCCTTTATCATTGTGCTTTGTGTCCCTACAGGAGATGGAGCAGTCAATGAATATGCTGAATTCCAACCATGAATTGCCTGATGTTTCTGAGTTCATGACAAGACTCTTCTCTTCAAAATCATCTGGCAAATCTAGCAGCGGCAGCAGTAAAGCAGGCAAAAGCGGGGCTGGCAAAAGGAGGTAGTCGGATGGTCCAGAGCTGGCATTTGCACAAACATGGCAACACTGGGTGGCATCCAATTCTTGAGGGAAAACCATGTGAAGCAACTACTGTAAACTTGAGTCATCCTGAAAGTTGATCTCTTACAACTCTTGTATATGTTAACTTTTTAGCACATGTTTTGTACTTGGCACACAAGAAGACCCAGCTTTCATCTTTTGTCTGTATGAGGTCAATATTGATGTCACTGAATTAATTACAGTGTCCTATAGAAAATGACATTAATAAATTATATGAATTACTATACATTATATTAAAATAAGTCTTAATCCAGAGATCAAATTGTCTTGTCATGTTTTTTACTTATATCTTTATTTCCTGACAATTTTCTTCTGTCTTGCGTTATCTGAGGCTTGAAATTAACTTTTCCTGTTTAAAAAGAAGTGGTTGCTATTTGTAGAATAGCTTGCACCATGGTGTTTTTTGTGATCATACCTTTCAAAAATTCTCAGTCCTGCCCTGCCATTTAACATTCCCTGATATTTGAGGTGGAACCACATGTTCCTGATCTAGTTTTAATTTTTTATTATTACAGTTAATTTCAGAGTATAGATATAT
>NW_012148618.1:4409282-4429786 GCF_000956105.1 Propithecus coquereli
AAAAAAAAAAAAAAGAAACTGGTGATTTTATATAGATTCTAATAGCATCTGAATATAATACATAACCTTATCATTATATATCTGAATATAATATATACCCTTATCATTATATATACTCCTTATTATGTTACCTCTGAATATAATATATACCCCTGATGAAATGTTATTACATCAATTGTACATGAAAATCTTATCTTAGAACCTTCACCAGATGCTTAGGGTGCTTACAGGTGCAGAAATAGTTGTATATTATTAAACAATATGGGGTTTAGTGCAAAGAGCCCCTATTTAGCTACTAACTTGCTTTGTGACTTCAGGCAAGTTACTTTCCTTGGACTGTATCTTGTCTTGTTCTTTATTGTATCTCCAGCATTCAGAATGTAAATACAACAATAAAAGTTTGTTGGTAGAATAAGTAAATGGACCTCAAGTTTCCTCATCTATAAATTGAAGGATTGGCTTAGACCTGTAAATTTCTTTTTGAGATCTCAAGTTCAAATTTTAACCCAATCCCATTTTTGCTGTCCATTCTTACGAAAAAGTCTTGAGTGCCCAGAATAATTTCTTCAGGATAGATCTATTAACTCCCAAGTTTCAAACAGTGAAAACCTCAGGATTCACCCTGCATCTGGTTAATGTTTTGAAAAGATTCAGGATTTTACCTAACCTACCTAGAGTTGAAAAGTATCTCATCATTTTTCCCTTATGTTTCCTCTGACTGGAAGGAAGAAGTAATCATACAACGCTTTTCAGTAGTTGGAAGGGTTTTAAGGGCCCTATGAGGAAAGTTAATAAAGGTAAAGGAGAGCTTTTTGGTTAAGTAGTCATTCAAATTTTCAGGAAGTTTTGTTTTTTTGTTCATTTGTTTTGTTTGTGCTCAGCTAAAGTTCCTTTTAAAAAATCTATTAAGACCTTTTTAATAAACATTATAAAGAGAAATTTAAAACAACTTTTCATTTTTGTTTATTGCCTTTCAGGTCACATATAGACATACTTTTGCTTGGTTAAAATCATGGATGTACCATTTTGTATTTAAACCCAACAAAAATGCAGCTAAGCACTAATTTCAGGGAACACAACAGAAGCTAGTGACTGAGTCCTTTAATTCAGTTCAAGGAGTATGTTGAGATACGACCCAGTTGTACTGAGTTCTGCATTTTAGGTGTGATTATTTTCATTATTGGGAGTTGTTTATTTTTTTTAAATTTGTAAGGTATGTGAGAATATTCAGTTGGTAAAATTGTTTATGTTATTCAGGAGAACTTAAAGGCATCTTTTGGAAAATTCAGATGTTGCCTTTGAATTGTGGATATTGTTTTTATATTCTTGAAAAAAGATGAAATATTAAAAGCTATTTTAGAAAAAAATCCCTTCTCCCCCCAAATAGCATCATGTATTAGCTTATCTCTTTTATCTACAGTAACATAAACTTATTATGGGAGCATAGAGAAACTGAAGCTTTCCCTATGTGGCTTGTGTCTGATAGGATTGAACCACCAGGCAAGCAAACCTGAGAAGAGAGAGGAGTAAATTCAGGTCAAGCAGTAACCTGGAGGAATGGGTAGAGCCATAAAAACTAGCTGTACACAGCATTTCTAATAGAAAACTATTCATGAGGCATTTAATTCCACTGAAATTTAGTAAACTAGTAATTATTGATTTATATCTATACCTCTTTAGGTAATTTTAAAATCAAATTTTCTGTATATATAAATAATTATTTCCTTTTTTAAAAAATACAAAAATATTTAATTGACAAGTAAAGATTGAATATATTCATGTTGTACAATGTGATCATTTGATATACATTGTGTAGTGCTTACCACAATCAAATTAATTAACACATCCCTCACCACGCATGCTGTACATTAGATCCCCAGAACTTGTTCATCTTACGACTGAGATTTGTATCCTTTGATCAATATCTTCCTATTTTCCAACGCCCTAGCTTCTGACCACCATTATTTGATTCTCTGCTTTTGTGAGTTTGGCTTTTTTAGATTCCACATATAAGTGAGATAATATGTATAAATCTTCAATAAAATTTTATATTTATTCTTACTTCTCAGATGAGGAAACAGAGGTTAAAAAATTTACCAAGCTCATCAGCAGGTAAGTGGTCTTAATCTAGAGCAAACCCTGTTAACTACTTTCTATAGTGCTTTTCTCACAGGCTAAACTAAAAAAACTAAAGGTTAATATACTCGTAATCAGCACATAGCCATACATCATTTCCAACCTGCCCACACTCCGCCTACATCTGTTGGCATGTTCTAGGGACTTGCCTCTCTCCTTCCGAACGCTCCTCAGAGAAAAGGGGTGGTGTACTCAAGAGAAATTGACTTCCAAGAGAAAGCAGTTCTAGTCATAGTTTCTGGTGCCTGGAGCTTCAGACACTAGTCTTAAAGATGTTTGTAAAAGGCAAATCTGATGATGTCATTCATCTATTAAAAACTTTTGTGGGCAGGGAGCGGTGGCTCATGCCTGTAATTCTAGCACTTTGGGAGGCTGAGGCAGGAGGATTGCTTGAGGCCAGGAGTTCAAGACCAGGCTGAGCAAGAGTGAGACCCTGTCTCTACAAACAGTAGGGAAAAAATTAGCTGGGCGTGGTGCTGCATGCCTGTAGCCCCAGCTACTTGGGAGCCTGAGGCAGGAGGATTGCTTGAGCCCAGGAGTTTAGGGTTGCAGTGAGCTATGATGACGCCACTGTACTCTGGCCTGGGCAACAGAGCAAGACCCTGTCTCAAAAACCAAACAAAATACCCCCAAAACCCCAAAACCCTTTGTTGACTCCATGGACTTCAAGACAAACATCTTTGGCCCCTGACTGCAGTTTCTCTGGACTCATGTCTTGCTACTTCTTTTCCACATACATATACATGTTCTCTCACCTCTGGGCCTTTTTGAATATTTCTGCATCTCAACTCTCCACCACACCCCTATCCCTTCCCTCGTCTACCTCTTACATCTTCTTCAGAACTTAGTATAGAAATCACTTTCTACAGAAATCTTCCAGATGCTGAGTTTCAAGTCAAGGCTAAGTAAAAGAAAAAAAAAAATTTTCCAGATGACGGCAAGGCTCAGATAAGATCTTCTTTGTCTCCCTTCATGCCTGTTCTTACCCCATCATAGCACTTCATTTTGTTGGATTACTTATTTACTTCTCTGACTTCCCTCTCTGGCCCCTAAGCTCCATGGACTGTAAAGCACTAGTAATGCAACAGTCCTGTCCTCAAGGAAGGGTGGGAGGAATCTTAATCTTGCCTCTAAAACAGTTCTGGGGAGGCTGCCGCACATACAGCTCTATCATATATTGTTGTCATCCCAACCCAAATCATTAGACAAGGATTGAGACCAGAGACCCATGGTGAATTAATTTTCTATTTCTTAGGGAACCATAAAAATGCTACCCACGCAGAGAAAAAACAAAAACCAGGAACGTTGTCGTGTAACCATCTCCTATCTGAGGTACGAGCATCCTTACTTAGTAAAGAAAACTAAGCCTAAAGAATAAGTGCCAGGGGCTTGTAGGTGAGGGGACACGGTGATGAGAAAAATAGATGAACTCTGGCTTCAGAGCTTACACAGACATCACTCAGCCGAACACGCACAAGTATGTAATGAAAACTCTGATAGATGCTACCAAGGAAAAAGTTCCTATAAAGCTCCTCAGTGGGGAGCCCGGATGGACGGGCAAATGTAGAACCACCTCCCTGAGAAAGTGACGTAGGAGGTAAGGTTGACTATACAGGCATTAACTAGGCTGAGGCCGAGAAGAAGGCAGATAAGAGTGGGGCCTTTCCCAGCCCGAGCTTAGGGAGAGAGGGTGGAGGTCGGCTTTTGAAGGCACTGAGAGGACAGTACAGCGGGAGCACTTCCAGAAGAGAGGCAGTGGCTGGAAGGTGGGCAGACGCTGCCTGGATGCTCGCAGAGGGCCACACCTTGTCTTCCTCAGGACAAATCGTAAGGGAAAGCCCTACGTATGGCGTTCCGGGACGCTGAGACAGCGAGGTAGAACTGAATGCAGACTGGGAGCCGGGCCAACTTGGGTTTGAATGTTGTGTAACAGTGACTGTGGCTGAGGAACATTGATAATAAAGTGATGAAGTCATAAGGCTCTTGCCCTCACCCCAGCAACTGAGTTCAGTTGAAGCCTAAAAGTGATTTTTCACTTTACGAAAGGATTCACTATAAACTTCCTTTAAATATTTGCCCCTACTGCACCTAAACTAGATTTGATTGCCGTAGGCAAATCACACAATTCTGGAGGGGCTCCCTTTTGTGGAGCTGTGAACCTGGCTGTGACTATTCGCAGTAACCCGGCCATGACATAGTGATAACAGATCTCAGAGCAAACTGTAGGGTATGAAAATCATTGCCAAAAAGCCCAGAATCTTCAGTAGAAGTCTCAGAGTCCTACGAACTTCGAGAGAATGCATTAATTGGAAAAAAAATAAGCCTTGTCTTCCATCCTGCCTTGCTCCCTGCCCACCTATGGCCCAACCTCAAATCTTTAAATGATGTGGACCAGCAGAGGCCAGTGACATAAAGACGGCTTCTCCCTCCCTCCCTCCTCTTCAGAGCTGGCGGGCAGTAGTTGGAAAGGAGGCTTCTACTTTTCCTCAAAGACCCTCAGAGAGTGCCTCTCTTGCAGCAGGCTCTCAGCCCTCCTGCTCTGAACCAGCTGCTCCCACCTTGAGACCCTTTCCTGTCTTCCCTGCTTTAAGTTGTGTGTAGGCAAGTATGAGTGTGATTGTGTGTATTTGATTTTGAAAGTGTCTTTGAAGAATCCTATGGACAGCTCTAATTTCTGTGTTTCTACCTGACCTCTACTCCCGTTAGAAGGAGTTAGATTATGGAATGGGAAGGTTAGGATATATCCAGATAGGGCAAGTCTTCTTTCTAAAAGACGTAGTACCTTGGCATGTAGCCCAGGACCTGGGAACCAAAGTGGGGGTTGGGGGGAAAGACCAGAGAACTGTGCTCGTGAGAGCATCTATGTGGAATGTTGGATGCGGTCCACATTCATCTTGCCACTCCTCACTCACCCTCCCTCTTCACGTATAAGGGTCTACCCTTGGTGGTTCAGGCTTCAGTGCTGGTTTCCCTTCTGTGCCAAAGAGCAGAAGAATTGAGGCCTGAAGAAGGGAAAGAGTTGTGCTCGGGGAGGAGCAGGGTCTTCAGCCACCACTGGAGTGATTTTCTTTGTACTGTGGTTGTTCTCTCCATCACTCGGTTAGTCTGTGGTCCAGGAGGGCAGGGACAGAGTCACATTCTCCTCTACATCCCAAGCTTTCCACAGAGCTCAGTAACTATTTGCTGAACAAATGAGTAACCAAACAACACAGCCATCAGGTTGCCTGGATGGTGATTCTTAGATATAAAAAGATGGTGAAGGAAAGACAGAAAGGTTTGAGGAATTTGGAGAAGGTGGCTCCCATGACAAGTAGAGGAAAGAAAAGGAATGATTGTGCATAAAAATGAAACAAGGTTACTGATTTTGAATAGAATCTACTCACTGCTAGGGTAAAACCCTAGTGCTTTTATTTAACACTTTTATGAAATCTGTCAGGATCAAGTTAATGGTCCATTCATCCTGGTTATAGAAAATAAATAGCCTAAGGTCTTTATTTAGATCTACTTTGAGATTTAAACCCTCAAGTCTCCAGAGAGGTGATGCTGGGAATTTAGGAAGAAGAATCATCCTTGAAGAATTTTTGAGCTGGACTCTCAGAGAGCATGCCTACCCTCGGCTAAGCTCAACATGCGTGGGCCCAAAGCCTCCAGAGGTGCTCCTTACGCACATAGAAGGAGCTTTGAAAATGTGGCTCCATATTTTTAGTTTCCTGAATTTTTTTTCAGGCCAGGAGAGCAGAGGCAAATACATATTGAAAAATACTAAATAACTGTCCTATGCTAGTGGAAACTGCCTTGGGTCTGTGATGGAGTTGAGGATACTGCCTATCTTCTCAGTAGTGGTTCTGAAATCCTTCCCATTTGGTATTATGCAGCATTGGTCTACAGTTTGTTCAGCTATAAAACAGGAAAGTGTTTTTCTTGCTTGGATACTGTTATGAGTGGAATTGTAGCCCCCACAAACAGAATGTTGGAGTCCTCATTCCCAGCACCTCAGAATGTGACCTCATTTGGCAACAGAGTCTTTAGAGAGGTAATAAAGTTAAAATGAAGCTATTAGGGTGGGCCCTAATCCAGTGTGACTGATGTCCTTGTTAAAGGCGGAAACTTGGATACAGAGACAGACATGCACAGAAGGAAGGTAATGGGAAGAGACACAGGGGGATGGCCATTTAAAAGGCAGGGAACACCTCAGGCTACCAGAAGCCAGGAGAGAGGCCTGGAACAGATTCTTCTTCAGTGCCTTCATAGGAAACACCTGCTGACACCTTGTTTTCAGACTTCTGGCCTCTAGACTGTGAAACTATAAATTTCTACTGTTCACCCAGTTTGTTGAATTGTGTTACTGGAACCCTAGGAAACTAATACAGTTATTTTAAAAAGTAGATTTTATGTCTTTCTCTAAGAAATCCCTGCAGGTAGTAATTGGTTCTTCTCAAGAATTCCTGATGATAATAATCCCTGTAGACTAAACTGTACGGAGTGCATCCAACAGACATGGAAAAGCACAGAAGCAATCGTCTAACCTACATTTAGGTATGGATGGGAGCTCCCCGTGGTACTCGAAGCCTGTGATTTTCTGCTTTTGAGGAGTTCGAATGGTCGGATATTTTTTGCAAGATAGGAGCATGAGGATTGCGGCACAGTATTTAGCAGCTCTGTGTGTTTAAAAAAGTATGTGCCCGTACGTTAAAAAAAAGGGGGGGGGGGCGAGCTGGGGGGGAGGGGCAACATACATAACCTAAACATCTGTACCCCCATAATATGCTGAAATAAATAAAAAAAAAGACTAGAAGGATAGATGCTAAGATATTTGGCAGAGGTTATATGTGGGTGGTAGAATTACAGGTAATTTTTTATTTGCTTATTTGTTTCCCAAGATAATATATATTATTATATTAATGACTATATTATAAAATATATATAAAACAAAACCTAGTATTTTTTTGTTTTGAGTTAACAATTTCATTTTGTTTCTGACTCTTGAATAGGCCCTAACTTCTGGTTACCAAAGGACCCATCAAAGGACTTTCCATTCATGGAAATCTAGTTTTTCAGGGGTAGGAGTGGTCTTCCAATACCAGTTTAAATTTGTATTACCTTTTCCTCTTTGCCATCTTCCAGCCTGTGGTGTTTTCCACTGAGGTCTACTGTATGGTATGGTGGGGAGATAATGACATACTTAGTACATCGTGATCAATAGCTTCATGGCGTTAGATTGAAAGTAGCTGGAGTATAAACCTGTCTTTAAATATATGTGAAACTACTAAAAATAAACACCGGCTCCCCAGCTAGTGATATTGGGCACAAGTGAGTTGAGTCTGGGCGGCTCCTTGTTGAGGATAAGGGTGCTCTTTCCTTTCCTAGGACACTACTGCAGACACATTTACACAAGATAACCTGCTCTAGAAAATCATTGCCAAGGACTGGGACAACAACATCTTTTGGAGAACTACTCTTGGCAGAAACACGAGGGCATCCTTGGAGGCATCTGGTGGTGTAAGGTTTGTTCAAGAGCCATATAAAATATAAAGTTAGAACTTTCTGGATACATCGACATAAAGCACACTTACATAGGATGATGGTCGAACCCAGTGAGCAGGGCTAGGCCTCGGCTTTCTTTGCCTAATCACAGATCACAGATAAATTTAAGGTTGTAGCTCCCCCCGCCCACAGGGATTAATTCATCAGGAGAAACAGGACAGTACAGTCCATTGCAGGATAATGCTGACTGTGCCTTCTTGAGTTTAATGGGAATATTTAAGGATCAGTCTTTTGCCTGTTATTACTTAATGTCTCCAGAGTTGTTCAACTTGTTCTACTTGTCTTCATAGCTAGTCTCAGTATCAGTAGATGCTCCAAGAAGGTACAATAGACAGTGTCTTGTTTTGTAGGACCCACATCCTTAGCTTGATGGAGAGCTCTAGCACCCCGTACCCAAGTGATCACAGAGGTACTCGTGTATGCACAGCTTTGTAAATTGAGGGTGTGAGGGATGGGTGTTTGGGGAGTGGAAGTCATCACTATGTAAGAGACATCACTATGTGAGAGATATTTTTCATGGTAGGAAGTCAGTAGATATTTTCTTAAACAAAAAAATCAAAATAAAAGTATATGCATGATATTTTAAAATATGGACGCAAAAGTGGCTAAAGCAGTTTGTTAAAAAAAAAGAAACGGGATAAACCAGAGACTGAAGGAAATGTGGTACCTCCAGAGAGAGTGGCAATGGGACGAATAGGATGGGGATAGAGTGACACTTCTCTGAGGGTATCTTTTTGTATAGTTTTGACTTTGAACTTTGCTGGTGAATTGATGTCGGGGAGATGGAAATTAGTGTCACTCACAATGGGAATGAAGGGACCTGGGCTCCAACTCTTTCAACAGCTGAAGAGGAAATGCTGCTATTCTGTCTGGTACAAAGGCTCCACACGTGAAGGGCAATGATTTGAGGTCTGCCCCACCTCCCTTGTCCTAGAGGGAAAAGGCATCATTTTAGTCACAGATAGCATCATTATTATTTAATCTTAATTTGGTCATTGCTAAGTCAGAGGAAAAGGGAAATCACAAATGATATCAAGAGGGACGTGTGCCCATATTATGTACCAACCTTTCTCTTTTTATTAAATTTTTTCTTAATTAAAAAAATTTTTCTTTTGTTTTTAGAGACAGGGTCTCGCGCTATGTTGCCCAGGCTGGAGGTCAGTGGCTATTCACAGGCGCAGTCGTAGTGCACTGCAGCCGTGAACTCTTGGCCTCAAGGGATCCCCGCCTCAGCCCCTTGAGTAGCGGGGACTATACAGGTGTGCGCCACCGTGCCAGGCTTTCAATCCCTGTGTTCTTAAAAGGCCAGGCCACGCAAAGGTGTGAGGGATCCCTACATATAGATGGATTTAACAAGCTAACCTGAAATGATTTTCTTATTTAAAAGCTTTGCACCAGACCACTGTGGTTAAATTTCTTTAATATGTGGAATAGTGCTAGTACAATACAGAAAAGCAGCCCAGTCCCCATATCCTTTGCTGTAATTCCAGTATTTACAGTAGACAACTGGATGTTCCAATCCAGAGGTTTAGGTACAGATTTCAGAATTACAAAGAACTGACATCCGCATCGTTCTCAAAGGACATTCACCAAAGGAGCAAAGCAGAAGCCAGAAATATTGACAGAATGCTTTAACTGAAAATTGTACAGAAAACAAAGATTCCCTGACAAGCCATCAAATTCACAGCCAAGAAGTAACAAATTACAGTGTTAGCAACATAGCAGCATCCAATAGGTAACTCATCACAGCTGTACATAGGTAACCACAGACAGCTTGGAAGGCTGAGGGCACAGAGGACCTAAGATCTGAAGTCGGCCCGTGCCAGGTCCCTGTAGTTTACAACTGGATCTGCTCATTCTGAGGACCCCACTAGAGGCCCTTTCTACAGACGTCTAGTTGTCCCTAGCAGTTTCGGATATTTTTTGTCCATGTCAAGGGACATAGATAGTCTGCAAAACTGGCTGCTTTCATAAAGAAGGAAGCGTAGGCCTCTTAATTTTATAAAAGGTGGACAAAAAAGGCTGAGTCCTAAAGTGTGCCCCCAGCAGCACAGCCTCCCCATTTTGTGTTCTTTTGTTTAATTGGCTTCTGTCTGTACTATGTACAGTGAATGCCCAGTATGGGATTAAGCTGCTATTCTCATGGATGAATTTTCATTTTTGTTGGAAATCAAAGCCTTAAATGAAAAAAATCCACTTTATCTGGAGCTGGTAGAGCAGGTTTGTTCATGAAACCACACCTTGTTGGCACCACATAGTCCTGAGAACCTCTGTCCAGGAGAACTGAGTCAATTAATTTTCTCTACCAAATTCTTGGCAGGTATCAACCTGCCTTTCACAAAGACTCAGCAGCTACACTGCTTCTGAGATGTTTCATCTCAATGTTAAATCCCTATAGGGCTGGAGGAGAGGATTGAGTGGACCAGCCCTGTCCTGCCTGGAATTCTGCTACCCCCAAGGCCCTCTGGGACTTCATGTAGGAGGCTGGGTGTGCTTATCAGTGGGTAGGTTGGAGATCTTCTACACAAAGTACATACCTAACTCCCAGGACAATTAAACCAGCGTTTTTCCATCCCCTTAGCAAATGAGACTGAAAAATCCCTGGCCTACATTAAATAAAATGAAGTCTGGCCATTTTTAAACACAGCTGCAGATGTAATCAGCAGGTTAAATAGCAAGCTTCTGTCTGACAGGAGTGCTCCATCTTTAAAATCCTTGTGTACCACGCTATTGCTTTCTCTGTGGACCTTTTAGTAATTTTATGCACCCTTTTATAGTTTCAATTTCTTACACATCAGTTTATTTTCAGAATTACCATTCGGTTTGTCTATTAACTTTGGTTTTTAATAATCCTGGTACTCTAATGTGTGTTAACTTTTTATTTTGAGACAGAGTAATAATCTGTTGCCCAGGCTAGAGTGCCAAGGGATCAGCCTAGCTCACAGCAACTGCAAACTCCTGGGCTCAAGCAATCCTCCTGCCTTGGCCTCCCAGAGTGCTAGGATTGTAGGCGTGAGCCACCGCGCCCCGCCTATGTTAACTGTTATGCATTACTATGATCTTACCCTCTGTTTTTAAAGATAAAGCTTTCGGATCATTTTCAGCTTCACTGGAGCCACAACTGTGCTTTTCTGGGCTTCTCATCTTTGAATTTGGAGAGGAATGAACAAGTTAGTCATTTCAGAGCCCAGATTTGAAGGACCTAATAAAAAAAAGGAAAGTCCCCCAGTTTTCCCCCCCAAATAGCACTCCTGCCTAAAGGCAGCACAGTGACCTGCTTGTGCCTGGGTGTGAATTGGGGATCTGAATGAGGGAAATTGGAGGCTGCAAAAAGGCTCTGGAAGAAGTTGAAAAGCAAATTTATTTTCCACATTTTGCTTAGGTTTGCCTTGTACAGAGATTAGAAAGCAAGACCTCTGGAAACAATGTAAGAGAACTGTGATTAAATAATCTGAAGATACTTACCCAGGGAGGGGCTGTTATACTGCTAGTCCTCCTAACAATGTGACATAAATAAATGGGTTCAAATAGACACAAAAATAGAATGCACAATATTTGTTTAGATAATAGGAAAAAAAATTTCCCCTCGTAAAAACCAAAATAACTGACTGTGGAGACTTGACCATCTTTATTAGCAGAACAGAAGCAACCAGGTTTCAGTGTCCTTCTGGAGCCCGGATTCTCAGAGGAAGGATGGTTATGTAGGGATCAACATGGTTTCAGTGAGTACCAGGAATTGGCCTCTGTTATAAAAGGGAAGAGAAAGAGCCACACTCAGATGGAGGGACAGGAAAACATACCACCATACAGACCACATGGTAGCTGTGTGATGAATACTGATCAGTTTGAGAATATATTCTTAGAAGCCAGTTGAATAATCACTTTTGTTAACAGGTAACACTGATTTACAGTCTCTGGTTCTCACTGGCACAAGACAACTTCATAGACACATACATATTGCACAAAACTCTAGGACAGGTTTCTGTAGGGGACGGTTTCCACCTGGTCCCTGCTGTTTCCCACAGCAGGCTGACAAAAGTTCCTTAAACCATTGCTCCCTGTGACCCAGTGTGCTTCCTCCTGTGAAGGGCTCTGAGTCTCTCTTTACTTCATTGGCAAACTCCAGTGGCATCAGGTGGCCTTGGTCATAGGCAAGAATCATTCAATATGACAGCAATTGCTGCAGCTGTGACTCCTTTCTTTTGACAAAAGACCTTGTGCCTTCACAAAACTCCTTGGGGGCTCAAAATGACAGATGTCTTTTAAAAAAATACACAAATGAGAATCAGCTTGCCCATCCTCAGAGGAAGTTGACTATCGTCATTGTCCTGCTGAGAGGAGTTGCCAGCTTTTCAGGGTAGCTTGCTGTTCCCTTGCCAGTACAACTTCTCTTCCACTTTTTTCTTTTTCCATCGGCAGAGAAGCAGCATCTTAAAGGTCTTCCTGAAGGTTCTGTTGCAGAGGGCATAGCAGATGGGGTTGACAGTGCTATTGACATAGCACAACCAGTAGCCCAAGTGCCACAGGGTGACTGGGACACACTTGTCACAGAAGGTGGAAACTAGGACCATGATGTTATAAGGGGTCCACGTGAGGATGAAGGCCAGGAGAATGGCGCTCAAGGTCTGGGCTGCTTTCCTCTCTTTGACTAGGACCATTCTCTTTCGTTTCGTCATTTGATGACTGAGGTTGGGATCGAGGCCTTTCGTTGAAGGGTCCTTGGCCACGGGGAAGGAGCAGGGCATGATTTTCACTTTGTGACAGCCGTTACTGGTCTCCTGGGTCCCATCAGCTTTTACCACCAATCGGAATTTATAGGCCACACATTTCTGACTCTTGGGTCTATGAGCAGCAGCTGGAGACAGGAAGTATTTTGGGGTGTCATAGTCATTTTGTTCAGTCTGAGCTTTCACAAAAGTTTCCTTGGTCTCTTCAGCACTGAATTCATCCCTTGGGCTTTCCTTGGCCTGACTCTTGTAGACCACTTGGAAAACAGGGTCAGTGGTGGGCTTGTCCTCATCCTCTGAGGAGGGGTAGCTGCTACAGGTGGTGAGCTGCTCAGCTTTGGTCCAGTCAGGACTTGGGCCAGTGCCTTGGGATGGCTTCCCAGTGGTGGAGGTGCTCCTGCGGGAGGATGACCAGGAGGCCTGGTTCCTTTCCCTCTGGGCCAGGGCGGGTCGAGGGCAGCTGAGGCAGGATCTGAGCAGAGCCCTGTGGGCCGGCTTTCTCTTCTCAGCGTTGGCCACGGAGTCAGAGCCCTGGAGGTCAGCCAGGTCTTTGGTTCGCTTCTCTGTTTCCCGGTAGATTCGGCAGTAGAGGATGGTCATGACAGAAACAGGGATGTAGAAGGCAGCGATGGCAGTGCCGAAGGTGATGGTGGGCTCAGAGAGGAACTGGATCTGGCACTCATCTGGTGGGACGGTCCGCTTCCCAACCAAGTACTGCCAACAGAGGATTGCTGGGGCCCAGAGGATGAAGGAGATAAGCCAGGCCAGGCCGATCATGATGCCAGCCCTCTTTGGGGTACGCTTGGCCCGATACGTCAGGGGTCTTGTGATGGAAAAGTAACGGTCAAAGCTGATCACCAGGAGGTTCATGACAGAAGCATTGCTGGCCACGTAATCGAGTGCAAGCCAAAGGTCACAGGCCAGACTCCCGAGAGCCCAGCGTCCCATGAGGATGTAGGTTGTGTAGAGGTTCATGGAGAAGATGCCAATGATGAGATCTGCACAGGCTAAGCTGAGCAGGTAATAGTTGTTGACTGTCTTGAGCTGACTGTTGACTTTGAAGGAGATCATGACCAAAACGTTGCCCACGATGGTCATCAGGCTGAGGACGGCAGTCACAGCCGCGATGGTGATGACTTCCCACAACCCGTGGCGTTCCAAAGGCTGGTGATTTACTGGGGTGCTGTTGACGGTGGTTACATTGTGGTAAGGTTCCCCCTCCATCCTGGTGCAAGAATTTACATTAAGATTAAGTCTTAGGTTCTACACTGTTCTCTTCTCTATCTCACCTCTTCTTGGCCAGCATCTGGAAGAGAGGAAAACACATTAGCTCCACTCACCAGCATGACTTTCTCTCCCACCGTTGTTTACAGTTTCTAATAGAATATTAAACGTGGCTGCCCACATATTCAGAACAAGATGCTGAAACCTCTGAAGTTTTGGTAACATTTTTATAATGGCATCATCCTTTTTTGCTTTTTGTGATTACCAATGCCCTAGTGCCTTTCTTGTGCATGAGGCTGCTGCCCTCTTGTGGCAATTTTTAAAAAGGGGGCTGGGAGGATGAGAAAGGTGAAGGAATAGGGAAAAGAATTGGATTGTTTAGGAGCAAAGAGAGGAAAGCAGGGATGTTAGATTACCTTAGATTGCAATGACCTTAAGGGTGGAAACGATCTTTTTAAAAGTCCTGGTGATAAATACCTAGACTGTCATGCACTGGGGAAAAAGACAAGTGGTATCTGTTCTGCAGTCCCAGTCCCAATTATAACATCAAACGTTAGTGAGGTGCTGCTGTGAGCCAAGACCATACTATACCACTTTCCCTGCCCTAATGCACAAACTCCAAGTATATGCCTGGTTTTCCATCTGGAGCAAGGGGTTTGAAATTTGTCCCAACTGCTGAAAATAATAACCCTCCCTCCATTCTTGGACTATTGCAATGCCATAGAACTGTTTTAAGTTATCTCTTTTTGTGATTATAAAGTAATATACTCCTTGTAAAAGTTCAACCAATGTCAAAATGTACAATTTAGAAAACAAAAGCCTCTAATTCCATCTTGCAGAGGTAATCAATATTAACAGTTTGGTGTATTTTTTGGCATTTTTTGCCTTATGCATATTTAAAGGCAATTATTTTATTTTATTTTATTTTAATTTCAGGGTATTATGAGGGTACAAACATTATGGTTACACTTTATGTCTTTGCCTCACCCAAGCCAAGGTTAGAGGCATGCCCTTCCCCGCTACAATGCTCCCTGTGTCCTCTAGTTGCGACTTTACACCCCCCCATCCCCCTAATCCCTGCAGAATATTACTGCCATGTGAGCACCCTAGTGTTGATCAGTTAGTACCAATTTGATGGCGAGTACAAGTGGAGCCCATTCTTCCGATCTTGTGGTGCCTCGCTTTGGATAATGGGCTTAAGTTTAATCCAGAAAAGTATAAGAGGTGCTAGATCACTGTTGTTTCTCATGATTGAGTAATATTCCATTGTATACATATACCGAATTTTAATAATCCACTCATGAATTGACGGGCACTTGAGTTGTTTCCACATTCTTGCAATAGTGAATTGTGCTGCCATAAACATTCAGGTGCAGATGTCTTTATCATAGAATGTTTTTTTGCTCTTTTGGATAGAGGCAATTATTTTTAAATGGGTATATTTTTAATGTTTACACTCTGAATTTGCTCTTAACAAATCACCATGGACAGCTTTTGTATCAGTACATCTAAACCTATGTTTTTTTTTCATTTTAATAACTGTACATTATTCCACTTAATGGATGTACTATATTTAGTCAGTTCCCTGTTGACAACTTCCAACTTTTAAAACTAAAAAAAAATTTCCTTTTGTAGATTAAAAATCTACGTACACGATAAGGATTTCAATGGGTACTAACGGGTAGATGGTAGAAGATAGGTCTCCCTCCCACCTCTGACCCCGAAAGCCCCCTTCCCCAGAGGTAACCACTGCTACATTTATCTTTCATTCCAGAGATACGTGTTCCTACAACATATATTTGATGGTATATAACAAATACCTCTTTAATTACAAATTCCAAGTACCTTGACATGATAATAGGTAGTAAAGGGAGGAGACACTTTTTGATGACCTTCAAAGCGCCAAGTGGGCAATAACACTCTGCCTACTGGCCGCCTTGACACTTCTTTGATAGCAGTAATTGACATAAGGGTGACAAATTCATGAAGGGCTATAGTTTTTTTGGGCTTCCTTTCAACTGTAATTTTGAATATTTTCCTAACACCTCAAATTCAATATGTAGTAATTGAATCGATGATACTGTTTCGTGCCATTAACCAGGTTCTTCTCCCCACTTCCTGATCCTGGGACCTTGTCCTTCACATCCCAAACACGTGCAGTCCAGTTCACGCATGAATACCCAGGAAGCATCATCGGTCCCCCTCCATTCCTGTTACCTGACACCTGTAACTCCTCAGTGTTGCCAAAGTCCTACAAGCCATCAGTGCAAATCCCAAGGCTGCCAGGTCACTAAATGAAGATTCCTGGCACCTGAAAAGATCAAAGTTACTCTACACCCTACGATTCTCTGGGCAAATGCTGTCACAGATTGTCTTCCAGTTGTCAGATCTAAGCTGCACAGTACAAGAAGGGGCCTACAGAAGTTCCTTTCTTCATTCCTTTTCTTCCTTCCTTTCTTCTCCCAATAAATATTTAAATGTCTATTATGTGACAGACTCTAATGAGGGGATATCATGGAATAAGCCATGGTCTCTGCCCTCCAGACACTCGTTGGAGGTATGATAAATAAACAGGTAATAAATAGCAGGGTACAGTGTGCCACAGCTGTACCCAGTTGAGTGGGGTGGGGAAGCACCTCCCGGGAAATGGATCTAAGAGTCTAAGCCAAGACTTGAAGAATGGATGGGTGGAGGCAAAAGGTGGGTGCAGGCTGGGGAGAGGGGTAGCACCAGAGTGTCTCAGACCCAGAGGCGAAGAGCTTGTTTGTAAACTCAGAGGCAAAAGGGGAGGAATGAAAAGAAATACAGCATAGCTGGAGCTTCTAGTGCAAGGAAACCTGAGAAGTGAGAGGTGAAACTGGAGAGGCCGGCAGGGGTGGGAGGGGCAGGCGTGGTCTTGAGAGAAAAGTCTGCTTTCTGGGAGAGTTGCGTCAGCTATTTCCAGACTTTCCATCTGATCTGAAGGTAGTCGCAACTTCCAGGCGTTGGGGAGCATTAATTTGGAGGAAAGTAGTAAAACCATCTGCTTGCTGATTATTTCCAACCAGTTCTTCAAAACAGAATAGTAGGGTTTTGGAAGGATTTAATTTTTCCACCTAATTTTATTAGAAGGTAGTGAGCTGTTTATGAGAGGTTCTGGGAATTTGGGTGTGCATGTACTCCTGTGAATGCATCTATGTAACCTTGGTACTTCTCTTTCATCTGTTTCCTCATTTGAAAAAATAAGGAAATTGGACTTTGGTAGCTAAGATACTTACATTTCTGTGACTTTGTGTACTATATATTGTCAAAAGACAAAATTATGACAAATTTAAAGATTTCAGTCTTTATTTATGATTCTAGAATGGGGCAACATTTCATTCCATAAAATAAGTGTTCCAATAAGCTGAGCTGAAGAGGTTGGCTTTATAGACAGAGAAGGGCTGAAGAAAGCAGAAGCAAAGAACAAAGAGTGCATTAATTACTTCTAGATGGACAATAGAAAAATGACTGATTAGTTAGTATCAGGTACTTTAGGGTACTTTTTTTGTGCCAGAATTAAAGCAGAGGGAACTTCATTATCATGCTGATCAAAGATTTAAACTGGCTTGTTTGGAAAACTGGCTATCTCTTCCTCTTGATTTCCCTGAAGGTCAGATAACAACTCAGTTTAGGTTTGGTGACTTGGAACTTTAGCGTGGGTGACTCCATTTTGATTTTTAGTCTGGTCTGTTGGGACCTACTTTAAGAATTTAGTCCAAAACAATGGACTGCTATAATTTTTCTTTTCTTTTTTTCTCTTTATTTTTGATCCACTGCTAAGAGTCATACCTCGTATAATTTTTATTTGACAATAGTGTGATGGTTAATTTTATGTGTCCCCACATGGCTGGGCTACAGTACCCAGTTGTTTGGTCAAACACCAGTGTAGATGTTGCCATGAAGGTATTTTAAAGATAATTTTAAAGGGATCGTTAAGATAATTAACACTGAAATCAATAGGGAAGAGACTGAGGTTGCCAAAAGGAGAAGGAATTGTGTCTCCAGACTGCCTTAAGACTCAAGACAACAACATTAACTCCTGCTGGGTTTTGAAGCCTGCCTATAGGTTTCAGACTTGCCAGCCCCTACACTCATGTGAGCCGATCCCTTAAAATAAACCAATCTCTCCCAATCTCTCTCCTCTCCTTCTTCCCCCTCCTCTCCCTTTGATAAATGGAATAAGCACTTTGGTTTTTTTTTTTTTTTTTGAGACAGGGTCTTTCTGTCACCCAGGCTAGATAGAGTGCAGTGGCATCATCATAGCTCACTGAAGAGCCCAGGAGTTCGAGACCAGCCTGAACAACACAGTGAGACCCCATCTCTACAAAAAATTTAAAAAATTAGCCAGGTATACTGGCTCATGCCTGTAGTTCCAGCTACTCAGGAGGCTGAGGCAGGAGGATCGCTTTAACCCAGAAGTTTTAGGTTATGGTGAGCTGTGATGATGCCACTGCACTCTAGCCCAGGCAAGAGTGAAAAAAAGATTAGCATTAGGGATATGGGCATTGCAGTTGAAATTTTAAGCAAGAGGTATTAAAGTGAATGGAAAGATTTGATGCACTTCAAGGAGAGTATTTCTGTGTTGGCAAAACTTGAGAATAAATTGGTCTTGAACTGACAAAAAAAAAAAAAAAAATAGCTCACAGCAACCTCAAACTCCTTGGCTCAAGCGATCCTCCTGCCTCAGCTTCCTAAGTAGCTAAGACTACACGTGTGTACCACCATGCCCGGATAATTTTTCTATTTTTTGTAGAGTTGGAGTCTCACTCTTGCTCAGGCTTGTCTTGAACTCTAGCCTCAAGTGATTCCCCTGCCTCAGCCTCCCAAAATACTAGGATTAAAGGCATGGGCCACCATGCCTGGTTGCAATAAGCATTTTGATAAATGGAAAAGAAAATTATTTATAGCAGCAATATCATCTTACTGTATAACTGAATCTGGCATTGGTCAGCTTCAGGTTCAAAACCTAGTTCCATTACTTACTATGTGACTTTGAACATGTTACTTAAGTCTCAGATTTTCTAACTTTAACATAGGGATAATGAGTCCTTACTTCGTAGGATTGTTTTAAGAATTAAATGAGATAATCCATGTTAAGTGTTTAGCCAGTGCCTGACATGGGGGAAGGTTCATTACGAAGCAGCAATCCAGCAAGAAGGGCATCAAAATGACACTTTCTATGGTAGGAAAGAGCTTGAGTCATGGTCTACTAAGGGATGAGGTGGAATAATAAGGCAATACTTTCATGACCTTTAGATGTTCCATGGTGCTAATGGTACTTTTCCCTTTAGTCTTCTAGTTGATGCTCTACCTCTAGGAGCGTAACAAACTGCTCCCAATCATTAAAGCAGAACAACCTTGAAGAGAACCACAGTTAACAGTCTTTCTCAAAGTCTGCTCATAGAATGGGACGACTTCAAGATGCTCGATTTAAAAAAAACAAAAAAAAAATGGTACCAGGCAGGGTGCAGTGGCTCACGCCTGTAATCCTAGCACTCTGGGAGGCTGAGGCGGGAGGATCGCTCGAGGTCAGGAGTTCGAGACCAGCCTGAGCAAGAGCGTCTCTACTAAAAATAGAAAGAAATTAGCCGACAACTAAAAATATATAGAAAAAATTAGCCGGGCATGGTGGCGCATGCCTGTAGTCCCAGCTATCGGGAGGCTGAGGCAGTAGGATTGCTCGAGCCCAGGAGTTTGAGGTTGCTGTGAGCTAGGCTGATGCCACAGCACTTGAGCATGGGCAACAGAACCAGACTCTGTCTCAAAGAAAAAAAAGAAAAATGAAAAAAAAAAAAATGGTTCCAAGGTCAGATAAACTGAGAAAACACCGTATGTTATGTAGTGCTCTCATAGAAATTCAGAAGACATATTAGCCCAGTGAAAGCTGAGAGGTCCTGCAGTAGAAAACACACTTAATTTGGCTTAACCCAGAAGTGACTTAGTTTATCTAATCTTTTTTCAGAGGAACATCTGTTAATGTCCTGTGGAATCCATGTATCACACTTAGGAAATGCAGTTTAGCCAAAAACATACTGAACCAAGAGTATGGAGTAGGAGTTGTCATTTTGGCTAAAAATCTTGTGATTTGAGACAAGTCACATATTTACTCTGGGCCTCAGTTTCCCTATGTATAGAATTAAGAGATTGCCATAGATGATTTATCATTTAAAATGCTTTCAGGCTTTTTCTGTGGACTCACAATGGAAAATACTGGACATTGTATTAATTTTAGACCTTAACTTTACTCTCAGCTGGGGAAATAGCAGTTACTTCACTGCCTTGGAAGTCAGTCTAGTGACAGCAGCTCTCAGCTGATTTTTGAGTCCTAGGTTTTCTCATCTGTTGAACAGGTATAACAATACCTGCTCTACCTGCCTTATAGAGTTGAAAATAAAGGGATTGTCTAGGTAAGTGGATCTGAGCACAGGCTGTTCATTAGAATCACCTGGAAGCTTTTGAAAAATACTAATTAGTCTGAGCCCTAGCCCAGGCCTGTTAACTCAGAACCTACTTGGGAGAGACTTGGGTATCACTTCATTTTGAAATTCCTCAGGTGGTTCTCTTGTGCAGCTGGAGCAGAGAACCAGTGACTCTTTGAGAGCCTTGCTACTCCAGATGCAGAAAATATACAAGCAAGAGTGACATCACCTGGGGCTCATTACAAATGAAAAAGAACCCCCAGGATTATAATCAGTGCTTCTTAAAATTTAACATGTATCTGAATTACCTGGAGAATCTTGTTAAATTATAAAAAGATGGGTATGGAACTAGAGAAGACCCCCACATAGCAAAAACAATTCTAGGCAATAAAAACAAAATGGGAGGTATCAACTTACCAGATTTCAAATTTTA
>NW_012148618.1:4431142-4432401 GCF_000956105.1 Propithecus coquereli
TGGATAATGCAGAAAAACAGAAAAATTAAAAAAAAAAATTATAGAAAGGTGGGCTTGCAAGTCTGTACTTCTAAAAATCTCCGGAGGACTCTCGATGCTGCTGATCCGCAAACCATATTTTAAGTCTGAAGGACAAGGATAATTTCTGAAATTCCTAGAAAAGGGGAATCAAATCTTACAAAAGAGCTGTTAAATTGGAATTTTCCAAATGCGATGTGCAGTAACCACCCACCTCCCGCCTTCCAAAGTCATTTGGATTTTTGAAAATTTCTCCTGTTTGAAATGAATAAAACTATCCTTTCCAGCTTTGCTTTTCTCTATTCTTCCCATTTTTTTTTCTGCTTCCCATTTTTGGGGGAATGATTTTTTTCCTGATTCCTGGGCTACTGGGCGTGGACAGATCTTTCCACAAGTCATCTGGGACATAAGGTAGGTTCCATGGCTGAAAGATTGATTTCTTTTTTTGGATGAGAGTTGAATGTGAAAACCGAGTTTCAGGCATGATGGTCTTCCACAATAAACTTCTCAAATCATTAAGAGTTTTTTTAGTAAAAGATTGTGTTTATGGAGGGCTCTTACTTTTGTCAGGAGTTGCAGAGGCAAATGAAATATAAGTGGTTATCTGGGGTAGGGACCTTTCAGGGCTCTCACTTAGTTACTCAAACTCTAAAATTCCCATTTTTCATCACACTGTCCAGAGTATGTCGAGCATTAGTAAAGAGCAGTAATCGTCCACGTTTATTTTCCACCACTGAACAGAGGACAAAGGATCTCACAGTAATAAAAGCCTCTGTGTTCCCAACCTTGGCAGATTGGTTCTTTGTTGTTAAAAAGTCACAAAAGAGGCAAAACAACATAAAAACCAAAATAGATAACACTGTGTATCAACTGAATTCCTTTCCTTCTCCAGTGGCCTTGAGGGCTTTCGAGGCCTTGCATAAGGTTAGCTTAGACCTTGCTTTTCTCAAACACCTTTTCTCTGAGAAGCTTTATGCCTGAACCTGTCCTTGCTACTCGTCACTATTTCTATAGCAACTACAGTGGAAAACTTTAATAGCATCTATAATACAATGATATCAAGACATCATCATAACCAGCTCATCTTGTTGTCACGTACACAATTGATGAACTGCTCTCCCCCTCCTTCCTTTAAGGACAAATCGAGAGAAAGTAGGCTTAAAACACCTGTGGTAACATTGCGTTAGATATTAGGAAGAACTTCCAATGAAAGAATGTGTAAGGGAGGTTCTGGACTTGCT
>NW_012148618.1:4432451-4433719 GCF_000956105.1 Propithecus coquereli
TGAGGCAGTAGGATTGCTTGAGCCCAGGAGTTTGAGGTTGCTGTGAGCTAGGCTGATGCCACGGCACTTGAGCATGGGCAACAGAACCAGACTCTGTCTCAAAGAAAAAAAAGAAAAATGAAAAAAAATTGGTTCCAAGGTCAGATAAACTGAGAAAACACCGTATATTATGTAGTGTTCTCACAGAGATTCAGAAGACATATTAGCCCAGTGAAAGCTGAGAGCTCCTGCAGTAGAAAACACACTTAATTTGGCTTAACCCAGAAGTGACTTAGTTTATCGAATCTTTTTTCAGAGGAACATCTGTTAATGTCCTGTGGAATCCATGTATCACACTTGGGAAATGCAGTTTAGCCAAAAACATACTGAACCAGGAGTATGGAGTAGGAGTTGTCATTTTGGCTAAAAATCTTGTGATTTGAGACAAGTCATATATTTACTCTGGGCCTCAGTTTCCCTATGTATAGAATTAAGAGATTGCCATAAATGATTTATCATTTAAAATGCTTTCAGGCTTTTCCTATGGACTCACAATGGAAAATACTGGACATTGTATTAATTTTAGACCTTAACTTTACTCTCAGCTGGGGAAATAGCAGTTACTTCACTGCCTTGGAAGTCAGTCTAGTGACAGCAGCTTTTGGCTAATTTTTTTTTTTGAACTCAGCTAATTTTTGAGTCCTAGGTTTTCTCATCTGTTGAACAGGTATAACAATACCTGCTCTACCTGCCTTATAGAGTTGAAAATAAAGGGTTTATCTAGGTAAGTGGATCTGAGCACAGGCTGTTTATTAGAATCACCTGGAAGCTTTTGAAAAATACTAATTAGTCTGAGCCCTAGCCCAGGCCTGTTAACTCAGAACCTACTTGGGAGAGACTTGGGTATCACTTCATTTTGAAATTCCTCAGGTGGTTCTCTTGTGCAGCTGGAGCAGAGAACCAGTGACTCCTTGAGAGCCTTGCTACTCCAGATGCAGAAAATGCATGAGCAAGAGTGACATCACCTGGGGCTCATTACAAATGAAAAAGAACCCCCAGGATTATAATCAGCGTTTCTTAAAATTTAACATGTATCTGAATTACCTAGAGAATCTTGTTAAATTATAGAAAGGTGGGTATGGAACCAGAGAAGACCCCGCATAGCAAAAACAATTCTAGGCAATAAAAACAAAATGGGAGGTATCAACTTACCAGATTTCAAACTTTACTATAAGGCTGTAGTAATCAAAACAGCTTGGTACTGGCACAAAAATAGAGCCATTGACCAG
>NW_012148618.1:4439547-4441292 GCF_000956105.1 Propithecus coquereli
TGTTTCTCTAGGGGTGGGGCTATTGAATCTGAGAGCTCAAGATAGGGATGAATACCTTAATCTTGAGTGTCATTGGCAGTCTTAATTTCACAAGTGGAGACAAGGAAAAAAAGGGGGTGGGGGAAGAGGACACGGAATAATAAAAAAAGGGGAAGGCTGGAGAAGTGTAAAGAAGTAAAACAGAAAATAGATGTACTGTGTGGGAAATAATAGCATCTACTGACAAATGCTAACAGCTAACAATGAAGTAACATACAATACATATTTTATATGTAACACAGAATGTTAAATACTATTATCCTGACGACCTTCCCTGACACATCCCCCTCCTTCAGCTCTGTATTCCCTCTCTTGACTAATGGCATAATTAACTACCTGGTCACTCAAGCAAGAAACTTGGGTATCATCACTCCTGACCTCCCCATTTTCAATTGACACAAAATCCTAAGTCTCCCATCTCCTACCTATCCTAGCATCTGACTCTTTTGCTTTCAGTTCAGGCCCTCATGACTTGTGGCTTGGACTATTCCAGTGGTTTTGCAATGGCTCTGCCTAAAATTCTAATTCTCTTCCATAGAATGGTTTTCTGAGTACAGTGGTTGAGAGTGTAGATTTTGAAGCCAGATCACCCTGGGTTCACAGCATTCCATTACTTACTAGCTATGTGATCTTGGAAGTTACTCAACATCTGTTCTAGATCCCTGATCTATAAAATGGGGATAACACTAGCTTATCTCACAGGGCTGCTGTGAGGTTCAAAGGAAATGTCACATGGGAAGTACTTAGAACAATGTTTGGTGCATAGTGAGTGCTCTACAAGTGTCGCTATTTTTAACATTGTGCTTCCATCAAGTTAACAATCCTTCAGTGGTTCCCTCTGCCTGCAAAAGCTCCCCTACTCCCATTTACCAACCAGGCAAACTCCTGCTCAACCATCAGGCTTTAGGTCAGGGGTCTATTTCTCATGAAGCCTTGGGTAACCCATTTAAGCACAGTTTAACTTTTCTTCTTTGGGCCTTGACCTTGACCCTTTCACTGCACTCAGCAACACTGTACTGTAATCATCTGCTTACAGGATTATCTTCGTAGTGGGTAGTGAGCTACTTGACGGCAGGGACGATGTCTTTTTTTTTTTTTTTTTTTATTTCAGAACATCACAACCTGCCTGACCCAGAGTAGACAATTAGAAGCAATGAATAGTGTTAACTGTATATGGCTATAGGAAAGGACCAGAAGTACTGGGAAGGAAGAAAACCTTGTTTTGCTAGGCTGACGTTTTAGCCCTTGCTTTCATTATTTTTATGTGGTTTTTGTAGTACAAAGTAAAAATGGCTTCCATGCACCTGTATAACCCAACTGTTCCCCTTCCCTTCTTTTGGTTACAATGGACTGGAGTAAGAAGGCCAGTTCCACCACTACCAACCTCTCTAGGGCTGTTACCTCATCTGCAGAATAAGGATCACAGTAGTACCTACCCTCAGAGGGCTGTTATGAAAATTGAATACTCATGTGCTCAACATGTGTGAGCTATACTATAGCTGCTACAGTAGTCATTTCTACAAAAATTCTCCTGAGGACCTCGAAGCCCCTTCCAGCCATCTCCCGGTTTTGCACTGTTCTCTCTACTCCCAGTTGCGGCAGTCCACCTCTCACCTGAGACACCCACCCCATTTTTACATCCATACCTCCTTCTCAACCCTGATTTCAGTATAATTTTTAAACACATTTATTCTTGAAAATCAGTA
>NW_012148618.1:4441342-4442260 GCF_000956105.1 Propithecus coquereli
TTGAACAAATTATTTAACTTCCTTGTGACTCAGTTTTCTTATCTATAAAGTAGCAATAATAATAGTGTTTATTTCATAGGGATATTTTGAAGATTAAATTTTAGTATGTGTAAAGTGCTTAGAATAGTGCCAGGGTGCAAAATAAACGTCAAATAAATATCCTACGTCACTATCCAAAAAGAAGAATATCTGTCAAACAGGCATAATAATACCTTTCAATAGTGTTATTGATCTTAAATTGACTACTGAGTGAAAGTATCAAGCACAGTGAAGGTGGCTCTAATGAAGTTGGCTTAATCTGAAAGCCCCAGATCTTTTCAACCTCAAAATTTTGGAGACTTCTTGATGGATAGCTATATAGTTAAATCTATTTATGTTAGTGGTTCTTATTCATGGTGATTTTGCCTCCCGGGGGACATTTAGCAATGTCTAGACACTTTTGGTTGTCATAACTGGGGGGAAGAGAGGTTGATACTGGCATCTGGTGGGTAGAGGTTGGGGATGCTGGTAAACATTCTACAATGCACAGGATAAGCCACCACAACAAACATTTACCCAGCCCTAAATGTGCCAAGGTTGAGGAATCCTGGTTTGTGCAAATGTCTGGTATGAGATTAATACGTGGATCTCTGTCTTGGGGAGAGCCCAAACCAGTGGTGTGCTGGTAACCACTTTCTCCCATGTTCCTCCCCCCACTGCTATGGTCTGAATGTTCATCTCCCTCAAAATTCATATGTGAAACCTAATCATCGATGTGATGGCATATGGTGTGGGGCCTTTGGGAGGTTGTTAGGTCATGAGGGTGAAGTGCTCATGAATGGGATTAGTGCCTTTGTAAGAGATCCCATGGCTTGTAGTCCTATAGTAGTAGCTGTAGTTCCAGCTACTCTGGAGGCTGGGGTGGGAGGATCACTTGAG
>NW_012148618.1:4442310-4443394 GCF_000956105.1 Propithecus coquereli
ACTTGCTTTACAAGTGGGCATAAACTAGAGCCATTTAATAGGTAAACCATAGCCCACCCCACCCCCGCTGTGGGGTTGGCTACATGGGTCCCCTTCTGTTGGGGGCAGTCTTGTTATTCCAGAGTAATGGGCAAATATTATTTTATTTTTTTGTTTTAAAGGCTGGTCAAGTGAAGCAGTGGAAGTGGAGAAGGAACAAAGAAATCTGTAACTAGTTGTGATCAATTAGTTGTAAACACCATTGTACTCTAACTAACCCCAATATTATTTTCTATATGTGCCATTACATGTAAAAGTCTGGAAAGTACTGCAGCAGAGTTATGTAAGGATCTGGAAGCCCAGAAGCCCTGGACTATTGCCCAAGTCTTCCCAGCAGATGTAGGGCAAGGATTATATACTCATCTTTGAATTCCCAAGGGTAGCGTATTGTTCTGGAAGCAACAACAAGAAAATGTTTCAAGGTGGAGGGAGTGATCAACTGTATCAAATGAGGCTGATAATCAGGTGAGAATAGGGAAGGCCTGACCATTGAATTTAGTTCCATGGAGATCATAGTGAAACTCGGTAAGTTGTTTGGTGAAGTGGTGGGCATGAAAGCCTTGTGGAGTGGATGAAAGAGTGAATGGGAACAGAACTGGCGAGAGTGCTGTTGATGACTCTTTTGAGGAGCTTAACTATAAAAGGCAGTAGAGAAATAGGGCAGGAACTGGATTAGGATGGAGGCCAAGAGGTATTTTTTTTTTTAAGGCAAAAATAGAGCATGCTCGTATGCTAATGTGAATGATCTATTAGAAGGTAAAAACTGACGTGTAGAAAAAGAGTGGGGGCATTTGCTGGAGAGATGTCCCCAAGCAGGTGAGCAGGGACAGAACCTGGTCTGGTAATGAAGGTGTTGGCCTCACACTGGAGCAGAGACTCCTCTATTGCAAAAGGAGAGAAGGCAGAGGATATGGGTACAGGTTCAGGTAGGCTAGGAGTTGCAGTGAGGGTGGTGCTAGAAATTCTTTCCTGATCGCTTCCATTTCTCCTTGAAATAGAAAGCAAGTTCAGCAACTGATAGGATGAAAGGAGAGAGAAGATAAGA
>NW_012148618.1:4445304-4446066 GCF_000956105.1 Propithecus coquereli
TTAGTGCCTTTGTAAGAGATCCCATGGCTTGTAGTCCTATAGTAGTAGCTGTAGTTCCAGCTACTCTGGAGGCTGGGGTGGGAGGATCACTTGAGCCCAGGAGTTTGAGTCCAACCTGGACAATATATAGAGATTCTGTTTCTCTTTAAAAAAAGAAATAAAAAAAAGGAAAAAAAGAAATCCCAGAGAGCTTGCTCCTCGGCCCTTCCACTGTGTGAAAACACAAGAAGTGCCATCTGAGAACTAGGAAGTGGGCCCTCACCAGACGGTGAATCTGCTAGTGCCTTAATCTTGGACTTCTCAGGCTCTAGAACTGTGAGGAATACATTTCAGTTGTTCTTAAGCCCCCTAATTTTGTTATAGCAATCCAAAGGGTCTAAGACCCCCTCTCCTTATTAGCGCTGATTTGCAGAAATTTGCCTATTTCTGTAGTATAAAAATTCTTACAATGCCCTATTTCAACCTACCAACTTTATGTCACTGAATGCAGCACTGGGAAGAGATAATGTGCCAAACCATTATCGTTCCTGGCCACCTAGAGGATGAAGTCCAGGTTGTCCAGTGGTTTTTTAGTGCCTTTCCTATCTGTATCTCCTATTAGCTTCTTTATGGTGTGCAGAGAAAAGGATACAATTCTTATTATGATTCCCATCTTCCTGCTGCTCAGTGTTTCTCTAGGGGTGGGGCTATTGAATCTGAGAGCTCAAGATAGGGATGAATACCTTAATCTTGAGTGTCATTGGCAGTCTTAATTTCACAAGT
>NW_012148618.1:4446116-4446878 GCF_000956105.1 Propithecus coquereli
TTAGTGCCTTTGTAAGAGATCCCATGGCTTGTAGTCCTATAGTAGTAGCTGTAGTTCCAGCTACTCTGGAGGCTGGGGTGGGAGGATCACTTGAGACCAGGAGTTTGAGTCCAGCCTGGACAATATATAGAGATTCTGTTTCTCTTTAAAAAAAGAAATAAAAAAAAGGAAAAAAAGAAATCCCAGAGAGCTTGCTCCTCTGCCCTTCCACTGTGTGAAAACACAAGAAGTGCCATCTGTGAACTAGGAAGTGGGCCCTCACCAGATGGTGAATCTGCTAGTGCCTTGATCTTGGACTTCTCAGGCTCTAGAACTGTGAGGAATACATTCAGTTGTTCTTAAGCCCCCTAATTTTGTTATAGCAATCCAAAGGGTCTAAGACCCCCTCTGCTTATTAGTGCCGATTTTCAGAAATTTGCCAATTTCTGTAGTATAAAAATTCTTACAATGCCCTATTTCAACCTACCAACTTTATGTCACTGAATGCAGCACTGGGAAGAGATAGTGTGCCAAACCATTATTGTTCCTGGCCACCTAGAGGATGAAGTCCAGGTCGTCCAGTGGTTTTTTTAGTGCCTTTCCTATCTGTATCTCCTATTAGCTTCTTTATGGTGTGCAGAGAAAAGGATACAATTCTTATTACGATTCCCATCTTCCTGTTGCTCCCTGTTTCTCTAGGGGTGGGGCTATTGAATCTGAGAGCTCAAGATAGGGATGAATACCTTAATCTTGAGTGTCATTGGCAGTCTTAATTTCACAAGT
>NW_012148618.1:4446928-4448133 GCF_000956105.1 Propithecus coquereli
GCCCAATCATAGCTCACTGCAGCCTCAAACTCCTGGGCTCAAGTGATTCTCCTGCCTCAGGCTCCTGAGTAGCTGGGACTACAGGCTTGTGCCACCATGCCCAGCTTATTGTCATGTATTCTGCATTTTAGGAGTCTGCTCCATTCATTTTTAGGAGTTCTTTACCCCTGGCCCCAGCCTGTGAAGCCCAAGTACTGTATGACCTGATAGGCTGTTCACTTTCCCTCATCTCCACCAGAATACAGGTTGTAGACTCTGGGCTGAAGGAATAGCTCATGCCAAAGTCCCTCCCTGTGGATCCCCTGAGCATCCCTCAATATGGGTGCAGCTGTTCAAAAATACGTAGTAGGGCATGATGGCTCATGCCTGTAATCCCGGTGCTTTGGGCAGCCGAGGCAGGATGATTGCTTCAGACCAGGAGTTTGAGACCACCCTGATCAATGTAGTGAAACTTTGCCTCTACAAAAAAAAAAGAAAAAGAAAAAGAAAAAGATTAGTCCCATCCAGTGCCTGTAGTTCTAACTACTTCGGAGGCTAAGGCAGGAGGATAACTTGAGCCTTGGAGTTTGAGGCTGCAGTGAGCTATGATCACATCACTGCACTCCAGCCTGGGCCTCTTAAAAAAACATGTAGTAAATGAAAAGACATCTTTTTGAGAAACCTTATCGGTGTTTTCCACTTTGCATTGTTCTTATACTAAGCATAGAACATATATCTGCCTAAGAGGAGTCAGGAAGATGTATTTGTTCCACAAAATTTATATTTGCAAAGAGACAGTGCATTTTTTTGGTTAGTCCTATTATAAAATCTACTTTTCATCAAACAGCATACAAGATCCATGGTCTTAGATTAGGAATTATGAGGTTTTTCTTATGATGTCTGAAGGCTCAGATGCTACCTTGAGTAGTTCTCAAACTTGAACATGCATCAGAATCAGCAGGCAGGTTTATTAAAACACAGATTGCTGGGCCTCATTTCCAGAGTTTCTGATTCTGGGGCAAGGCCTAAGAATTTGCATTTCTACCAAGTTCCCAGGTGATGTTATGTTGCTCGTCTACATTTTGAGAACCACTACTTTAAAGAATTGGTTTCCTGTTTTAAAAAAAGTCATATATATTAAAAATATGCAAAAAGTACAGTTTATTTTCTTAAGGAGCTATTTGTGTATATAATAATTCAGCATTTGGTTTTGATAGCTCATGAAT
>NW_012148618.1:4451647-4454212 GCF_000956105.1 Propithecus coquereli
TCTTGCTCAGGCTGGTTTCGAACTCCTGAGCTCAAACAATCCGCCCGCCTCGGCCTCCCAGAGAGCTAGGATTACAGGCGTGAGCCACCGTGCCCGGCCAGGTATTTTCTTTATAGCAATGCAAAATGGGCTAAGACACTTGCACACGTATATGGCCTAGATTCCCAAGAATATGTTCAAGCTTTAGAAAGCCCTCTTGTTCCTCAGTTTTTCCTTTCAAGTTTTTTTATCAGTCTTTTTTGATTCCCACCTGATATCACTGCCTCAGGTAGCTGTGATTTTAAACCTTTGCGCTGATTGTTTTTGACAAACTCTCTGGTGATGGGACTGTTTGCATGGAGTGAGCTCTGAAACTAGCGGAATAAAGACAAGGGCTGAGAATAGAACTTTTCACAGGCTGCCAGAGAGGCTAAAGAGTGACAGCTTTCTGTGATTGGGGCAAGCTTTTCTGCCCTCTCCAGGGGCTACAAGACTGCTGCTTTTCACAGTCACCATAGTTGTGAGGCTGTTGGTTTTCAAAGATACTGCAGAGCTGGGTAGAGTGAGATGGGTGGGAATAGGGCAAGTTGCTGTTAATACTGAAATTGAGCTACTTTTTCTTAATAAATACTCCTTGGATTTTGACGAGTCTTTGGTTACATTTCAGAATTTTTAAAGAGTTGATCATTTTTGGCATTGTTCTTGGTTGGTTTTGTGGCAGAATGGGTTTTCAGAGGTTCATACTCTATCATTTCACGAGACTGTTTTCATCTGAAGATTTTAGCACCTGATTTGTAGTTTATAGTTTCTTACTACATCCTGGGTGATGCCAGCTTATGCGTGATTGACACACACTACATTGTGATCTCTATTATGTGATTTCTGCAATTCCAAACTTGTCTCAAGTATGACTTCTCTCAAAATGCCTCCCTTGTTATCAAAATTAATCTTTATTGCCTTTCCTGCTCTTTTTTTTTTTGAGACAGAGGCTCACTCTGTTGCTCAGGCTAGAGTGCCATGGCGTCAGCCTAACTCACAGCAACCTCAAACTCCTGGGCTCAAGCGATCCTTCTGCCTCAGCCTCCCAAGTAGCTGGGACGACAGGCATGCACCACCGTGCCCGGCTAATATTTTTTTCTCTATATATATTTTAATTGTTCAGCTAATTTCTTTCTATTTTTAGTAGAGACGGGGTCTCGCTCTTGCTCAGGCTTGTCTCGAACTCCCGAGCACAAACGATCCACCCGCCTCGGCCTCCCAGAGTGCTAGGATTACAGGTGTGAGCCACGGCGCCGGGCCCACCAGTCTATTTCTCTTATGTTACTGTGGCTGAGTTCTCAGCTGCCTGCTTCCTGCTTGTTTTTTATTCACCTTGGTTCTCTAGACTTCTTATCAGTTTTATGAGCTACCTGAAATTCTTTTAGCAAATTCCTTTTCTGCCTAAATTCGCCAGAATTGTTTTCTATAGTTTGCAACCAAAACTCTAGTAAATTACATTTTCTCCCTACACTTTTCATATTTCAAAATCTTATTCATCTTCACATGCTCCCCTCAAATACTGCCTTTCTTTGTGACGCTCCTGATTATCCTCGGTTAGCAATTTTGTACTTTGTAAATATAGCACTTATTTTCATTCTGCATTTTATTATAGTTAATTATTTACTCATATGCCTGCGTCCTTAATTATAAGCTCCTTGAAAGCCTATACATGATATAGCACTGATTTTTCAGAAAGAGTTCTATGTTTGTTGAATGAGTGATAGCATTTAGAAGGTAAATGGGGCAAACTAGAGAAAGGGTGTGTTTTGAGGCAGTGTCATTTTAGGAGTACAGGTAGGGGAAGCCTTTATGTTTCATTTGCCTTCCTGGCATTATTTGGAGTACCCATTTTTGGTGGTTGACAGCTCAGTAACTAAAAAACCTTTGCTCTCCCAAGGGCCAGGTTTATACAAGAGCTTAAAATTGCATTGGATTTTATATTTTCCTTCTTCTAAATCTATTAAGCTTTCCAATTTAATACAAACCACAGATTTTTTAAACTCTGAGACTAAAACAGAAATTATGGTACCCACAGATTTATATCTGTAGAATCCCTTTTTACTATTCTATTCTCTTTTAATCAGTTTTAAATTCTTTTGTTTTTGCTGTGAGCTAGGATGACGCCACGGCACTCTAGCCGGGGCAACAGAGTGAGACTCTGTCTCAAAAAAAAAAAAAAAAAAAATTCATTTGTTTTATGCATCATGCAAGCTTGATTCATATTTTGTTTGTACTTTGGATTCCTTGCCACTTTTACATTTGCCATTTTTTTGGGGTCAATTATTAAATAGAAAAGTATTTTTTTGTTATCTGACTACATAATTTTGTATTTTTAAAAAATGATATTCAAAATGTAGATTCCATAAGAAATTTTAGTGTTTATTTTTCCCACTTTTTTCTTAACTCTTTCCTAAATAGCTTAAATTTTTTTGTTTTTTGTTGAGATAGAGTCTCACTCTGTTGCCTGGGCTAGAGTGCCATGGCATCAGCCTAACTCACAGCAACCTCAAACTCCTGGGCTCAAGCGATCCTCCTGCCTCAGCCTCC
>NW_012148618.1:4454262-4456659 GCF_000956105.1 Propithecus coquereli
GGGTCTCACCATTGCCCAGACTGGTCTCAACTCCTAGCCTAAAAAGATCCTCCCCGGTTGGCATCCCTAAGTGCTAGGATTTATAGGCGTCAGCCACTGCTCCTGGCCTGATCCATATTCCTTTAGTACTGAGTCAAACTTATATTGAGGACATTTAAATAGTAACCTAAGCAAACATTTTAATATTAACCTAAGCAAAGCATAAGTAAGATGGCAGGGCTGTTACAAAAATCATATATATTCTTTTGGAATATCAGTGCTATGATTCCTCTATTTCTGTATTTAGCTGTGCAAAGTTACTAATGCTGAGAGACTTTCTTAATGGATATATACTCTGTGAAACAAACATAGTCATCACATTTAGATTTCTATAATTTTTGGCTTGAAAGGACCATTAACAGCTACATTTTGGGAAAATTAAAAATATTTAGCTAATATTCATGCTCAAGTTTAATGCGGTATGAATTTCATTTACATAGGGGATTTAGAATTTACAGTTCTATTGTGAATCTAGAGTTTACATTCTAGTGAGCTGGATTCATGATATTGAGCACTGGGATATGTCAACATCATTTTTCCCTTTTACTACAAAGCTGATAAAAGAAACATGTCTTTGTTTAATATTTGGGCTAATTAAAGACTAGTCTTACATTATTGAAGAAATCTTAATCCCTGTTACAAATACACAAACTTCAAGTCCTTCCAATGAAGTTATGATTTTTCTGGAAGTAAAATGTGGTGAAACAATGAGTATTATGCCAAAAACAAAGCTTGGCTCCCTATTTTTCTTCAACACCTGATTCCCAAGTGTTGTGTTTTGTTATGCTGCTTCTTTCTTTTTTAAAGTCAGCAATACTATGATCATGTAGAACAATTCCTAAACTTTTAACTCAGTTTTTGTTTTTGTTTGTTTTCTCTTTTTCTAGTGGTCAGCCAAGGGAATCATTGAATTAAGAAGTGGCCAGCAGGTGTTATTTTAAGACCATGTATCATATTTTATGTACCTTAGAAGGAAAAATTAAGCAGACAAGTTGATTTGTTTTTCATTTTTACAACATGGAAGTCCGCTTAAAGTAGAGGATTTTTAGACAGAGTTGGTGGTGGCAGTGGGGGTGGGGAGGGTTCAGGTTTGAGCCTCAGCAGTTTTCTGTTTGGTGACCTAGGCGATGGGGGGGACAGTGGGTGTGTCCTGTAGTGGGTGGCACCATTGTGATTCTGTGCAGAGGGGGATCTCTGAAAACTTAAGGATTAGAGTTGAAGAATTATGAACAAATAGCAATAATTATTTCAAGTAGATACATTTATATACACAACTAACCAAGATACAACCTCTCAACACCAAGTAGGTATTCCGCTTTTTGACTATCCCCTTTCTTTCTCTCCCTGTCTTTTTCTTCTACTTGTGTTTTTTTCTCTTTTCTTGAGGGAAAGGTATATGGTGATCAATACTGTGTGTTTTGGAGCCTAAGACTGGTTAGAATCCTACCTTTAAACCCCTAGTTACTAGTTATAAAATTTCTGGGAAGTTACTAGAGTTTCCTCAACTGTAAAAGGTGTGTCCACCCTACACAGTTGTTGTAAAGACTGAAATTAGATGAACACAATAAAAAGTAGTTTTTACAAAAAAAAAAAAAAGTAGTTTTTATATTTATAGTCTCTCTGCCACTCTGATGTCCTTTTCACACAGGGTCTTCTTTTCTTATAGTGTGTAGGTCAGATGAAAATTACACACTCATTCATACATACACATGGACACACGTGTTTAGAATATTTAGAATTTGATTACTTATTGAATAAGGTATTATCTTTTTGCATTTAAAATTTCTTTAAGTGCCTTGAAGCATTAAGTCTACCAGCTTTTGCTGAGGGGTTCTCTCTGTGTTGGAGTATGCTTTCAGTGCTCTGGTAGAAAATTTACAACTCTGCCTTAGTCTTCACTTCCTGCCTGCATAAACCCTTATAGGCAGTCAGAGGTGAGAGATTAGGGCCTTCTCAGATCTTTTCTGGGCATGACCATGCTTGCCAATATGGTTTGGATGTTTGTCCCCTCTAAATCTAATGTTGAAATTTGATCCCCAATGTTGGAGGTAGGGCCTAGTGGGAGGTGTTTGGGTCATGGGGGCAGATCCCTCATGAATGGCTTGGCATCCTCCCCACAGTAATGAGTAAGTTCTTGCTTTTGTAGTTCACTTGAGAGCTGGTTATTTAACAGAGTGTGGGAACCCCCTTCTCTCTCTCTTGCTCCCTCTTGTGCCATGTGACATGCCTGCCCCCCCTTTACCTTCTGCTGTGATTATAAGTTTCCAGAATGCCCTTATTAGAAGCAGACTCTGGCACCATACTTCTTGTACAGTCTGCAGAACCCTGAGCCAAGTCAGTCTCTTTTCTTTATAAATT
>NW_012148618.1:4456709-4458775 GCF_000956105.1 Propithecus coquereli
CTCAGCCTCCTGAGTAGCTGGGACTACAGGCATGCGTCACCAGGCCCGGCTAATTTTTTCTATATATTTTTAGTTGTCTGGCTCATTTCCTTCTATTTTTGGTAGAGACGGGGTCTCTCTCTTGCTCAGAGCGAGAATCCTCAAGAATCCTCTTCTTGGTGTCCAGAGATTAAATGGAACAAGATCGATTGACCTTCCTGAGGCCTCCTTGTTCTCATATCCCACGAGGGCATACTTAAGCACGTTCAGGTTCTAATCAATTTGCTTCAGGCTTTCTGAAAAAAGGGAAAATGCAGTCTAGAGGCTGTCATTTGAGTTTGAGCTTTAACAGGCTCTCAGTCTCTAGCTGGCTGACATGAGGCAGGTGACTCCTTTCAGAAACAATGAAAGAAGAAGCGCTTTAGAAACCTGCCAATAACTTTGATTTGACATAGTTTCTTCTTCCAGGCTCACACTAAACTTGAACACAAAGTTAGAGATACCCCTTTTACTGCATGAAATGAAAATTTCCAAGGCATCTAGTATTAATGACTACTCAGGCAAGGGATTTGCATTATTGTTTACAAAGTAAAAGTTTGGCCAGAAAAAAATGGTTTTCCCTAGTGCAGCTATAAATAGCTATCTTATCTTTTATTGGATATAGTTTTAAAATGAATACGAGAGGCCAAAGCAGGAGGATCACTTGAGGTCAGGAGTTTGAAACCAGCCTGAGCAAGAAGAGTGAGACCCTGTCTCTACAAAAAAAAAAAAAAAAAAAAAGTAGCCTGGTATGCTGGTGCATGCCTGTACTCAGGAGGCTGAGGCAGGAGAATCACTTGAGCCCAGGAATTCGGAAAAAAAAGCCTTATAATCTTAAGGCTTGGATACAATTTTTTTCTTTTAGATTGAATTAAGATTACATTGATTAATGTACAGTTTACTTTGATTTGCAATATAAAACATAAAGGTAAAATTTTATTGTAAATGCATCTCATTTTTCCTAATAAATTTAGGTATCCATCGATGAGTGTTACTTACTGCCTGAATGAGACAGGATTCAGTGTCAGTTCTCTTCTCAATTTTTGGCTTTATGGATGTAAGCACTGAGAAACATTGTTCCCATAAATAGGTAGATGGCAATGCTGGAATTTTGCCATGTAACTGTCACTTGATTCTTTAAATACCTCTAATAATATGCTAAAATCATTATTATTAATATAAAGATAGTTTAATGATTGTCAGCTGACAACTGCGTTAGGTTCTTCAGGTTTGTTGTTGAAATCAAAGAAGTAGAAACTACCTGCTTTGCAAAAAGACTTGTTACATGATCTTTAGAGTTACACTTTCTTAATATCTATACCCATATTAAAAATGGCCCTTTGTTTGGGGCTCAGGCAGTTCACCACAGTCGAACTGAGACTGGTTGGGAAGAAGTTGCCTTGTCTTCAGGTATTGATACATTCTAAGGTAGACTGCTTTTAGGAAAGACTGGATGTTGAGAATATGGAATTTGATTCCCTTAAAAATGTCCTGCTCATGCACCCCTTGGAAAATCTTCCTGAACTCCCAGGTGTACGCACACTCTATTTTGAGGACATCTGGCTAGGATCGTATTACTTACTATTTTTTTTCTTAGATAGTTTATTGCATGTATTCACCCAGGGGTTTTTGTTTTTCATTTTTTTGGCTATGCATCATTTGCAAAATGTGATTTCCAGTTTTTGCCATTTTTAATAGTGTTACTATCTTTGTTTTAGACTGTTGCTATGATGGGAAAGGGCTAGCTCATAATTCCATACCACTGGCCTATGTTTCCTGGGGGACTCATTACTAAGTCACTACTGCTTTTTTCATTTTTTTCCAGAAAAAATTGTGATTACTTTTCACAGCATTGTGCAAGTGACCTCTAGAGAGGTTTGTAAGTCATTTGATCCTAACCTTTCCACAGCATGACTTACTAGCCTTTTGATAGAAATTAAGTGGTTGTAAAGGTGTTTTCTATGCAGATGTCACTAGTTCCTGATGCTTCAAAGGGAAAAATAAAGACTATACTGATATTTCTATTTTGTAGAAGCTACCAATTATTA
>NW_012148618.1:4459975-4462252 GCF_000956105.1 Propithecus coquereli
ATATGCTTGAATTTTTTATTTTTCTATTTTTATTTTTTTACAAAAATGAGTTCATACCGTACAGTATTTGTTTTATGACTTGTCCCTTTACTTACCACGGCCCCACGCCCCCATCTGGGTGCCTTGAGGCGTACCCCTGCAGATTTCCCCCTAGTCGGGCCGTCCCTCCGCGCCCCCAGCCTTCCCGGTGCCCGGGTTCCGGCCCCACCTGCGGGGACCCCGGCCGCTCCGCCCCGCCCCGCCGCAGCCGGCTTCCATCCCGGCCCAGCACCCCGCTGCCACCGGGCGCCGTTCGCTCACTGCTCCTCCGTGCGGCCCGTTTCCGGTGGGGCCAGGGCGTCTCCGCGGCGGCCCGGCTCCCGCGCGCTCAGCACCGCCGGCGGCGGCCAGATGCAGGCGGAGCGGGGAGCTCGGGGCGGCCGCGGGCGGCGGCCCGGCCGCGAACGGCCAGGCGGAGATCGCCACAGCGAGCGGGCTGGAGCCGCAGCGGCAGTGGCGAGAGGCGGCGGCGGCGGCGGGGACGGAGGCGGCCGCAGGGGTCGCGGCAGGGGCTTCCGCGGCGGCCGAGGAGGAGGTGCCCCGAGAGGCGGCCGCCGGGACCGGGGAGGCCGGGGCGCCGGGGCCAGCGCGCCGGTAAGAAGCGACGGGTGGTAGGGTCGGGGCCCCGTGGAACCGGGGCAGGTGGGGCCGGGACCGTGAGCCAAGAAGCCGCGAGCCAAGAAGCCGCGAGCCAAGAGCCGCGAGCGAGCGTGCGGGGCGCGCGCGACGAGGGCTGCGGCGGCGCCTGCGCGGGACGGACGGAAGGCGGCGGGGGCGCGCGCCCGGGTGCGCACGTGGCGCCCCTCGCTTCCTCTCCGCCCGGCTGGAGCGAGTTGGTCGGGGTGGTGGGCTTCCCCTGCCTGCCCCTAGGGCCCGTGATGGTTAAGAACGCAGAGGCCGAGGCTGTGTGTCAGGGCTGCTAGTCTCAGGCCCTCGGTACGGCGTCTGTGTGATTAACCATTGCGGGAAAGAGGCGCGGCCAGGGCTCGGTCTCTGGGCGCCGAGACCCAGGGCACCCTTACCCTACGGGGCACATTCCTGTTATTAGGAGGGAAGGGTTTTTTTGGTCAGTTTTATTCACTGCGTTTGCAATGCCTGGCGTACAGTAGACGCATAATGAAAATGTTTGTCGAATGAAAGAATTTCCCCTACGGACTGGACTCTAGTATTTGGGGGCGGGGCCAGGTGCGTAGTTATCTTTTTAATAGCGTAGTTCTCTTTTATTATACATATATGTGTAGCAATCAGAGGTTACTGGGCTTCGTTTTGAATTTTCAACCCCAAATGAGCAGGCAGGTTCTGAGTTGTAATAGCAGTATCACCGGTCTTACATATTCATGGAAGGGAAATTTCTCAGAGATTGGAGCAAGGGATTATATACATGTGGGCAAACTCTTATGCTACTTATACTTCAGCTAACGGAGTTTGATTACTGCCTTTTTATGAGCCATTCTGTTATTATGACAGTTCTAGTACAAGACAGTCTTTATATTCTGAATTCTTATACATACAGATTAAAAGATTCATTTTTTAATGCAGAATTTCCTATTATTGAAATATTTGCAATATCTTAAGGGCATAGTAGGTAAGATATCTCTAAAGATGGTAGTTGTATCCAGCAATACAGAGTTGGAAAAAATACTGTAAAACTTTAAGTGTAACACACTTAACCTTGTTAGGATTATGGTAGGTAATAAGCAAAACTTGAGCGAAGTATAGAGACATTTTTAGGGTGAGCTTACCTGTGAGTTTGAGAAAAGGAAATGACAGAAACTAAGACCAACTTAGTGCCCACTATATATCACATTTTGTCCTATAGCAAGCAACTCTTATGTATATATTTTATATATTTATATATATACATATATATACACACACACATAAGCTTTATTTTTATAGGTTAACTGACTTGCCTAAGCTTTCGCAGCTAGTGGCAGAGCTGGGATTTATACCAAGCTGCCCTTGAATCAACTGTATTTTCTCTCTTACATTTTTCTGAACCAGTCACCACTTTATTGAGGACAAAGTAGCCAATCCTTGGCTGCAGGGATCATGCTTTAATAGTAATTGTAGTAATGGTAACTTGGATACTAACTATGGTGTCTGGCACTGAGGTCTTTACTAATTGAGTGTCTAACTCGTTGAATTGAGTGAGTGAAGGTGCTTCTGTAGTCTTCATCTCTGTTGAACTAAAGTAAAATGATATGTCATTTAGAGAAAGAATAATACAAGACTTTT
>NW_012148618.1:4465930-4468555 GCF_000956105.1 Propithecus coquereli
GGGCATGGTGGCACATGCCGGTAATCCCAGCTGCTCGGGAGGCTGAGGCAGGAGGATCCCTTGAGCCCAGGAGTTTGAGGTTGCTGTGAGCTAGGCTGACGCTACAGCACTCTAGCCAGGGCAACAGAGCCAGACTCTGTCTCAAAATAAAAAAGAAGGACTGGTTAAGTAATTTATGGTTATGCCTATGCAGAAGAATACCATGCGGCTGTTAAAGAATGAGGCAAATAGGGAAAAATGTTCAATGTAGAGGGAAAAAGTTACTTCACAAAAGGTAATACAGTATTAGTCCATTTTCATACATGTGCTTAGAGCATTTCTGGAAGTCTATATACTAAACATAGATAGTAGCTACCTTTATGGAATACAACTAGGAGGTAAGGAGGATGAGGAAACTTTTCTTTTTTTCCTTAATATCTTTCTGAACTATTTGAATTTTTATTTTGTTGCCATGAGCATATATTACTTTTATGAGTAAGAAATAAGTTAAACAATAGAAAGTGAATTTAACTAAAAGAGGCTGCTTCTTTAGAGTAGGTGCTAAAGGAAATCCTCACATTTAAATAATTATCAGTACCTCCCTGGGAAGGAGGTAGGTAGTGCTAAATGTAGTTTTGCAGGTGAAGAAATAGTAGTTGGGTGGATTTTGGCCTTTTTTCGTTATAGCCTAGTACTTGGTAGTGGGATTGATACTTTAATTTGAGGTTTCTGATTTCTAGGACAAGATTTAGTTTCTTGTTAATGAATAATCGAAACAACTAATTGTAATTTTTTTCTCTTCTAGAACTATTATTTGTAGACTGCTTTTCATGCTTTCTTATCAAGCATATATATCTTTCTTTTCTAATATAGCAAAATGGTTAGGCTGTGTTGAATTGTAGTTCATCCTTTAGATCTGTTGACCTGTGCTTTTCTAGTTATTCAAAATATATCTTATTACCCTTAGAGATAGTGGAGTGGTAAAATGTGAAGATGAGAATTTAAGGTTTCCACCATAATAACTTAGAAATTGAGGTCTCTGCCCAGTATCCTACAGTCTGTGGATGTGACTTCACCACAGTATGCTCCCGAAGCTGTAAAAGCCATACTCACATTCCCCAAATTCTAGTTCCTTAAACATCAGGGATTCTAAGTTGCTGTGAAATGTGCTATTAGAAAGACTGGGAAACTTTTGTATCCTATTTGCCTTCCCTTCTCACTTTCTTTTTTCTTTTCTTTCTAAATTTGGGACATCTTTAGCAAACAAGTATTAATTCATTCTTTTTCTCTCTCTCTCTCATGGAATATTTAAATGTGAAAAGTTTTTAAGAGACAGACCACTCCGTTTTACAATGGCATCATTATAGGTTATAATCAATGAAATCATCCTTGTGTTTTTTTTTTATAATTAAATGTTAAATTCAGATGTGCTCTGTAAGTACACATTATGGATGTGCAAATTGCTTAAAAGTGATTGTGAGATGGTGATGCTTCACTTCTCTTTATAAAAGTTCTGATTAAAAGATTTTTTTATTTTTGTAAGAAGTGAATAGTAGAGTTAAAAGCAAATGCATAAGTGCTATTGGGCCTAACAAATAAAGGACAGTTGATCCATCTGTCAAATAAAGGTTGTATTAACTCCATGGCCTTTTTCTAGCTCCAAAACAATAATGAAAACAAAATTTGAGGCCATTCCTGGACATCATCTGCTGCATAGAACCTGTGTTTGCTTGCAGCAGAAATGAAACCAGCAACCAAAGCACAGTTTTAGCAGTGAACAGCAGGTGGGGTAAGCAGTCCAACATTTTTCCAAATGGATGTATCATTCGTTTCATACTTCAGCCATCGAGCAACCATGGAATGCTTGCAAAGCTGAATATGTTCAAACCTTAGCTGAGTAGATTAAAACAACAGCAGCAATAAAATCTTGATAGTGATTATAACTCTTTACTACTCAATTTGACTGCTTCCTGAGTTGTCAATGTTGTTTCAAACCAGACTGGAAAAAACTGAGAAACAAGATACACTCTTCCTTCTCTTTTGTGTTTCCCCTTTCCTTGTTTTGTTAGAATAGTACATTCTTAACCTACAGAGAAAAAAAAGTGGGAATCAGAGAAAAAAGTTACAAGGGAAAATCTTTTGATGTTGGATTTTTTAATTTTTTGGATGTGTGAGGCATTATCTCTGACTGATCACCATGTATGTCCTGGCCAAGGATACTCAGCAAATGTGTGAGCTTAATGTGATGTTTAACATTTTATCCTTAACATAGGTTATTTCTGGATGAAAATGTTTATTGAAACTGGCTCGTAGTAGTACAGACTCCAGGTCTGGTACATATTATCATATTTGTGAAATTTCAATATAGTTTCACTTATTACTGAACATTAATGGCTTATAGTCAAAGTAGAGCTTACATCTATTGAATGAATTTTGTGTAATAAATAGCAAACTTTGGTAGTTTTTTGCCTTTGGGTTGTTAGCCTCCTCTGATATATTGATTTTTTTTTTAAGGCATTTTCTTATTATGATATATTGATTTTATTTAGTCTACTTTCTTAATTTTCTGGATTGTGGAAACAGTGTACATTTGCAGTTTACATATACAGTGACACTTTTGTTGCCATAGCTACCTGTATCTCCTAC
>NW_012148618.1:4469380-4471563 GCF_000956105.1 Propithecus coquereli
TGAGACAGGATCTCACTGTTGCCTGGGTTAGAGTGCAGTGGCATCATCACAGTTCACAGCAACCTCAAACTCCTGGGCTGAAGTGATCCTCCTGCCTCAGCCTCCTGAGTAGCTGGGACTATAGGTGCCCGGCTAATTTTTTCTACTTTTTATAGAGATGGGGGTCTCGCTCTTGCTCAGGTCTGATCTTGAACTCCTGGTGTCAGGCAGCCCTCCTGCTTCACCCTCCCAAAGTGTCTTACTGCTTTTTGAGTGGCTTCAGGACTGTTAGAGGTAATAGTAGGAGTCTCCTCTTTTTTCTTTGACCTTTCAGTGCATCTAGTTGCTCTGGTTAATGACTTAAGACTGATTTTGGGGATTGTGTAGGAGGAAGCAAGGTTTATCTTGCTGGTGATTGTGGCATTTTCTTTGGGACAGACCCTGTTTCCCAGGGCCTTTTTCATGTCTCTTTTATTCTCTAGGGCCGTCTTTGAGGTAGCCCTTTTAGAACTATTTTTATGATATATTCCAGACATCTCCTTTTCTTCTATCCTTGTCAAAATTGTCATGCTCACACGGAAGGGCTTTTAGTTTCAAATCACTCCAATCAATAGTCAATATTGCCTCTATAGAAATCCCAGTGGGGGCGCTATTTTTGAGGCAGAGGAAGCACATTACAGGAAGATATATTTTTGTTCTGCTAAAGCTAGAATTTATGTCCTGATAGGGGTTAGCTTTTTCAGGTTTATTCTTCTTGAAAGTTTAGAAGATTATAATTTTAAATTCACAGGCCTCTGCGTTAGAGGAAAGCAATACTAGAATTTAACTTGTACTTCTTCCCCATGCGTATTCGGAGACTGTTGGGTGGGGAATCTAGAGATGGTGGAATTAAATGTTGCTTTGAATTTCTATGAAGCAGAGATAAATAATCTCACACTTATGCAAAAGGTAAGGCACACATAATGTTAGTATTGCTAACTCCAAGGGAATTTTACCAACGTGCAGATGTTCAGGCTTGCATGTCCCCTGGCCCAGCTTCAAGGCCCTTAGCTTGTGTGCTCTGCTACGTAATCCTGATCCTGGGATTTATATTTTGTTTTTACGGATTGGGAGCTTTGAGAAAATCCACCTTTTTCTAATGCAAGGTAAAAGCTTGCTTCCTTCCTTAGGCGTCTTTGCTGCCCTTTCTTTTAATTAAAGATTTTTCCTCCCTGACGTTGGAAGAGCTTCCTAAAGGTCACACTTGAAAAGAACTGCAGAAGGGAAATGTAGATTCTAGTAATATTCTGTCCTGTCGTGGGGGAAATTGTCTCTTGTATCACTCTGCCTCTGTAAAGTGCATTTTCTTTTTCTTCTTTCTCCCTTCTGGTTTGAGTAGAAGGGATCGGAAGGAAGGAATTTTTGCTAATATGTAGCCATGATGTCATTTGTGTGATGGCTGAGGAGCAAGAGAAGGCAGGTCAGCCAGAGAAGAAGGGTGTGCCAGCCGAGCACCTTTCCAATGTCACGCACTGTGCAGCAGAGTAAGTTTCGAGTAGAATGCGTGCGCTTGTCTTCATGGCAAACAATGCCGTCTTATTCTAGCTACAGAATATTTGCACTTGAAATCGCTAAGGATGATTTTTGCAGTAGTTGTCATTTGGTTTCTGTGGACTTTAAGGGAACCGCTTACAAGAGCCCCGTGAATGCTCACTTCCTTTTCTCTTCATGTTAATGTTGTAAGTGATCTTGAAGATAAAGATATTTATGTACAAAACTTCAGCCAGCCCACAAAAGAGAAAAGATATTTATTTTATAGACTCTTCATCAGGGAAGAACTAAAAAGGAGGCTAAATTTGAAAGTGGAAAGACTTTTCAGATGATTGGCTGAGTGACTCATTCCTTATCATTTGGTAGTGTGTGTATATGGGCAGTCTCTGCTTAAAGTAGGCACCTAAAAGGGAGAGAGGCTGGGCCTGGTGGCTCACACCTGTAATCCTAGCACTGTGAGAGGCTGAGGCAGGAAGATTGCTTGAGGTCAGGAGTTTGAGACCAGCCTGAGCAAGAGGGAGACCCCGTCTTTACTAAAAATAGAAAAATTAGCTGGGTGTGGTGGCATGTGCCCTTAGTCCCAGCTACTTAGGAGGCTGAGGCAGGAGGATCGCTTGAGCCCAGAAGTTTGAGGTTGCTGTGAGCTAGGCTAATGCCAGAGCACCCTACTCAGG
>NW_012148618.1:4472163-4476142 GCF_000956105.1 Propithecus coquereli
AAAAAAAAAAAAAAAAAAAAAAGAATCTGGCAAGTAGAAATTTCTTCCCAGTTTTATGTCCACATGGTGGTCACTGTTTAGATCTGAGGGTGTGTTTGAAGGAAAGCTAAAGAGCGTTCGAGGAGTTGGGAGTGGAGAGAACAGTTGTGCCGTCTCTGATTCTTGGTTCTGCTAACAAATGGTAATTACTCTTTTCATGCTTCTCATTTTTATCATTTTATCTCGGACACAAAATAACACCCATGAGAAAGACATAAGGACTTGGAGAAGAGAAGGGATGAAGTGAATATCCCTGTGAGAAGTGTCGTTGAACATTAGCTGTGTCGATTGGTTTCTCTTTCTCTGTTCTCAGATTCTCTCCACCCCCTTTTTCCCCCTTCATGTGTTGCCGTTTCTGAGCAGGATTGAGACTTGACAACTGTTCTTTTTTATTCTTAGCCCCTAAAGACCGAGGGTGGAATTTCTAGTTAGGTGTTTAAACAGAGAAATTGTATTGTAATAAAATATTTTCGAATGCTTTGTGGAATTTATTATAAAAGTGCTCATATCTTTTTCCTTATAATAACATCTTCATATGGGATCTGACTGTGATCCTTTGTTGTTGCTCATCTTCATGTAAAATCAGTTTTCCCATCTTTTAGAAGGGAGAGACACTGTTAAGAATAGCTTTTCAGACTTCACAGCTCTAGAGCACCCTCTTCTGTTGTCTTGAAGTGTATAAAATCTGGTACCCCATGTGCCTCATGGACCCTTCCTTTTCCTTTGTCTTCGTTATCTCTGTTATGCTTAACACACTGATGGCCATGACAGTTGTAGTTAACTCACTCTGGTTTTGACCCCGGGGTCCCATGAAGCATATATAAAATCTTACTGGTTGATGTTCTTAGTGTTACAATTAATTGACAATTTAATTCTGAAAACATGGATTAAATGAGTAGAAGTCAATAAATGTTGTTTTTCTATTTATGTTTACCTTTAAATTACACTTTTGGTTTTTATTCTGTTTTTGTAATAAGACACTGTGGCCCCAAGGAAAAGTTTCTATTTTTTTTCTTTTTTGTGGTATCAATGTGTTAATGTGAATTCTACCCACAGCAATTTCTCTTCGGAGTTGGGATTTTTTTCTGGCAAAGGGGCTTTCGCTGGTTAGTTCTGAGAGTCCACATTCTCAGCCCCTTCTGATGTGGCTGAGAACTCCTTGTACTCATCAGCTATGGACTGTGTAAGACCCAGCATATTTAGCTGCTGATCTCAGATCGGCTTACCGTACTTGCCAGTGGAGTCCCTATTGTTTATTTTGGGATGCTCAGGCCTGTCCGATGTCCCTTGTGCTTTTCCTGTGCTTCCTCTTGTGGATGCTGAATCTACCTTGCAGGTCTTGCAACTATTGGTATTAGTAATTTGTCCTACTCACTCACATTTGGGACTTCGTGGAGATACTTTGTCTCCTAGGTTTTGTGGATGTTTTCCATGGATTTTTGTTCTTGGTATCCTTGTTACTCTGTGTGTTTTTTGTCAGCGGCAGGTAGGGGGTGGGGTTTGGGAAGATTAAAAAACCATGCCACTATGCTACCATCTTCCCAGAATCTTCAGACGTGTTTTTCTTTTTCCAACTTTCTCACTGTGGACCTCCTTGGGTTTTGTTTTGAATAGTTGAGCTGTTATCCCTTGGTTTGGTTAGAAGCATGTTCTTTCTTTGCTAGAGTACCCTGGCAGAGGGTAATGAGGGTTCCCTCTGTTTGAGCCTGGGAACTGCCTTCCAGTGGGCAGGAGATGACAGCTGTTTCCTTCACTAGACTAACCTCAGGCTACGTGTCCAAGGCTAGAGCCCAGGGCTGGAGCGGCCCTGGGTCCACGCACATACTGTTCCCTCAGCCTGCAGTGTCTTCCTCCTGCTTTTTGCAGGCTGATAAGTCTGATCCTGAAGACATCCCCACCCCTCTCCTCTCCTCCATTGCTGGTGCTTTCTCTATGCTCCCAACAGCTTATGAATGTTTTATAGTAGCACATATCACACTATAAATGTTTACTTCTCTGCTTTTCCAACAGGACTGTGAGTTCTTAAGGCCAAGGACCTTGTCTTATTTGTTGTTGTATTCCCAGTGCCTGATCTGGTGCTGGGCACTCAGTAACTACTTGAGAAACACTTGTTAAATGAATGTTGGCAATTAAATAGTGCAAGGAACAAAGCAGTCCTCTTTAAATGTAGTGCAGGACAGACAAATGGAAAGATAAGTGTCCCTTAGAGTTGTAGTTAAAGAAAGAAATGTGTCCTGAAAAGGAACTATCAAGATGACTGTTTATTTTTATTTTTAAAATTTGTAGTAGAGAGGAAGGAGGCACTGTCAAGTTCTTATTATACTGAGTCCATTTTGATTATAACCTCTAAAAAAATGTCATGGGGAATTTAAGAAACTTAAACAATGATAATGATTAAGAAATTGGAAATTTGTGCTTATGAAGGAAGAAATACCATTGATTTGGGTGAAGGTTGAAGATATTCACAGAACCCAGACCTAGGGTAGACTGGTCCACAGTGATTTCTATGTGACCTTGCTTGAGGACAGAGGCTGGACCAAGACTATCTAGGTTTCTTCTAGTTCAGTAATTCTTCACTTGTTAATTAAGTTCTCTTACTTTGGTGACTTCAGGGTTTTGGGAGTATCTTAAAGTTAGCTGGATGACAGCTATTTAATGGTCTGTGATTTTTCCGGAAAGTGGAAGGTGATGACATTAGAATCTGAGTAACCAAGGAAACCAGACCTGTACTGCTAGATAAGAGAGATGAAAATTTAACTGAGACAGAGTCAAAAGGAAATCTGGCCATTTCCAGCATGAAGCATACGCAGTGAGATCCCAGGAAAGATGGAACGGAGAGGCAGATGCACCTGAAGCATCACTTGCCCCCTTGAGAAAAAGAGTAAAGTGTCAGGGTCAGTGGCTGTGGTCGAGGTGAGTATGTTTTGCACACTAAGGTTGCCCAGGAATGTTCAGGGTTTTCATTATAAAGGTTGATATTTTTGTGTATGGGTGACCTTTAATTAAAAGATTTAACAAAGGAAAATTTTTACTTGAAGGCTTTCTAGTTGCATCACTAGTTATTGTGTATGTCTGTGGGTTAAGTAGATTGACAAAACAAAACACTATCTTTTCTCTCAGATCATAGCCACGCCTAGAAGCAAATCGTCTTCATATAGGTCCATTTAGTGCCTTCTTTACTAGAAAAATTGATGTTATTCTAATTCACAGCATTTACCTGGGAGTTGGGACTTGCAAAATGGTAGTTTTCAAACCTTTTTAAAAAGGCTTAAAAAGGCCTGAATTCTTATATGAAGCTCAATTTGTAAAGCAGATGAAATGAAACTGATTCTATTGGCATTTGCCCCCTCCTTTCTGTAAGGACTCCCTAAAAGAATTTCCACAAAGTATAGTGGAAAATCACCAGTTAGCCCAATAAAAGTTACTCCAGCCTAATTTCCCAAACCACTCTGGAACCATTGAAGCATAGAACTCTCCTGCCTCAGCCTCTTGGGTAGCTGGAACTACAGGTCCATGTCACCATGCCCAGCTAATTTTTCTGTTTTTTGTACGGATGGGGTCTTGTCGTGTTGCTCAGGCTGATCTTGACCTCCTGGGCTCAAGTGATCCTCCTGCCTCAGCCTCCCAAAGTGCTAGGATTACAGATGTGCCCGGCCAAAGTGAATATTTTTAATGTAACATTTTAATTTCTTTAATGATTTTTTTCATTTTTTTTTGAGTCATTTCCTTAGTGGTTGTTCTAAGCTTACCATATACATTTTGATTTATCAAAATCTGCTTCAGATTTACACTAAGTACAATGCGATATAGAAACATTACTTCTGTGTAGCTCTATTACCCCTTCCTCTTTTTGTGGTATCTTTGTTATGCTTACTACATATATATGGTACAAAACCAAAAATACATTGTGATAATTACTACCTTATATAATTTTATTTTT
>NW_012148618.1:4491907-4493559 GCF_000956105.1 Propithecus coquereli
TTAGCTTAACATGTATTCTCCAAGTGGGATTTCCATTGTAACAGTGAATTTTTGAAGACCAGCAATTAAAAAGTGAATTTCTATCTCACACACAGTGTATGTATATGTTGGTATATTCACTTTAGAAGTTAATTTGTCATTTTCCAATAAAGTTGAAGATCCAGCACTTCCACTCTTGGAGGATACTCTAGAGAAATTCTAGCACATCTGCACAAAATGTTCATAGCTCTGTTGTTGAGAAAAGCCTCAAATGGAAGCAAATCAAACGTCCATTAATAGAGGAATGAATACATAAATAAGTGCATGAATCTCTTAAACATAGCATAGAGTAAAAGAAACACTACATACCCACAAAATACCTCAGTATGATTCTATTTATGATAAAGTTTAAACACAGGAAAATGTGTTATTTAGGGATGCGTATTTAAATGGTAAAATGAAAATCAAGGCAAGGATTATTCCAATAATCAGGACTGTGGCCACCTTCAGTGGGGAGATAGGGTGCATTGATTGAGGAGGGGCATATAGCAGTTGGCAGGGATGGGACCATTTATGGAGAGGCAGTCACTTGCCGCCTTCAACTTGTGCCTGCCATGCAGGTATAGCCTGCTTTGTTCATTTCCGGCCACGAGCAGTGACATCATCATTGTTATTAGTGTAGGATATGGGAAGGGGTGGTTTGTGGGAAGTCATAACTTTTTCTGGTAGGATTGGGGAGTCCTTAGTTATCTTTTTAGGACTCTTTCTATAAGAATCTGAAAGAGTTAATCATGCCTTCATCCTTTCTTTTTGAACAGTATTCTTGCAGTTCTAAGTTACGTTTCAAGAACTTTGAAAATGATATCCTACTCTCACCTTCAGGCATAGAAAGTTAGGTCTTTAAGCAATTTCTTCTGCCCCTCACTAACTGCTCCCCCGCAAATGTTGAATCATCGAATTCATTGCCATATGTGTTGTCTATTCCTTTCAAGATGTCACAGATAACCAGAGTTAGAAAAGTGTTTACAGTGTGAACGGAATGCACTGGATCAATATTGAAGATAAACATGGGGAAAAAATCTTATGTGCAAGTCTGTAAACTCTGTTTAAGTGGTATAAATAAAAATGAAACAGTGGGACCTCAGCTTGGTCAGTATAGTTGTCATGCATATTTTCAATTAAAGTGATTATATATTTTCTTCCATGTAATTTTATGAAAAATTAATTAGGAAGTGGGAGGTTTTAATTGTAATGACATTTAATTCCCCTTCCCCATATCCTTGTGCCAGCAGTTAGATTGAAGAGGAAAAGAAAGGATACCACTCTAGCAGCCTGTACTTTTTAATTAAAACTTGAACCTTTTCTTCCCATGAAGCAGTAGGAGAGTTTTCTTTGTTTTTTGTTTTGTTTTTTTAAAGAGACATCATCTTATTATGTTGCCCCAGCTGCCAGGTTGGTCTCAAACTCCTGGGCTCAAGCGATCCTCTTGCCTCAACCTCCCCAGTAGCTGGGACCGCAGGCACCAGCCACCACTTCTGGCTGCAGTGGGACAGTTTTATTTGCTCTCATTGATTCAGTTCACTTTTTCTCTTCTTGGATAGCATATAGTTTGTGCTAATATAGTCTTATATTACAAAGGCAATTTAGTGGAAGAACATTCCCTTTGATATTTG
>NW_012148618.1:4493609-4497599 GCF_000956105.1 Propithecus coquereli
ACCAACCCTGCCAACACCTGGATTTTAGACTTCTAGACTTCCGAATTGTGAGAGAAAAAATTTCTGTTGTTTTGAGCCACTTAATTTGTTATGGCAGCCCTAGGAAACTAATAAAGATTTTGGTACCAGGAAGTGGGGTGCTGCTGTAGCAATTACCTAAAAATATGGAAAGGGCTTTGGAATTATGTAACGAGTAGAGACTGGAAGAATTTTGAGACATATGCTAGAAGAAACCTAGATTGCCTTGAAGAGGCTATTAGTAGAAATATGGACATTAAATGTGATTCTGGGTAGGTTTTAGATGGAAATGAGTAACATGTTACTAGACACTAGAGAAAAAGCAAACCTTGCTAGAAAGTGGCAGAGAATTTGGCTGAATTATTGTCTACCATGCAGTGTGTGCGTGTGTATGTGTGTATAAAGAGTTGTCAGCTCACCTATTTTGAGAATGAAATAGTTGTCATGTCAGTCCCTTTATTGGGAAGTTGATTATCTAGTCTTCACTTTTTGTTATTTACTTTTCTTGAATATCTAATGATTTTAGTGCTATTACTTGAGGTGAATTAGGAAGAGGTAACACAGAAAAATTCTGTACTCTGCTACCTGTGCTAGTAGTTTGATAAGAAAAGAGGTTGTAATTATTGATTATGGTGACATTTTAAAATCTTTGTGGATTTAATGAGTTTGAATCTCATTTACTAGTTAATTGAATGCAGGCTCTAGTTCCTTTTGGCGGTACAGTGCTTTCTTTAATAGAGTTTGAGAGTATCCTTTTATTACCTGGAACATGGGTAAAAACATGATGATATATTTTTTACTTTGAAAAGAAAACTGAGAGTTTGACTTAACAGTCTCACAGACTGATCACATATGTACGTGAGTGCATATAGATGCTCAGTTCCATGTTTCTTGCCCTAGCTTTCCTTCCTGGAGAGTTTCAGATTGTTATCAACTTTGAGTCGTCATCCATGGAAAATAGCTTTTCTCATTTCCCCTCTTCAGGGTAGGTGAAGTCACACTGACCCTTGCCTATAGGAAGAATTGCAAAACATTAAGCTACTCTTTCCAGTTGGGCATCTCCTTTGTTTTCAATGGATTTTTTGTGTGTATGCCATTGGGTAGTAGCTCAGCAGTAGTTTGACTACACAATAGGTCCTTGGCTCGTTAACCTGACTGGATTCCTGTTGCTTTATGAACACTGCAACCAGTGACCAATGTCTACGTATGAAATATTACAGTGAAAATTACCAGAGTAATTTTGTAATGATGTTAACATAAAAATGATGCTTTTATCTTTACAGTTTTCACATTGCTTTCATCAGTATTTTCTTATTTGCTGTTTTGAGGCTTTGCATGTTTTTATTTTGTCTCAGATTTTTGCATAGTGAACCAAATATGAAATCTTTAGGAGTTTTGAAGATACCCCTTTCTCTCAGTTACATCAAATGTCTTCTAAACCTTTTTTTTTTTTAATTACTTCTTACTACTCCCTTGTGAGTGGAGGCTAATGATAACTCTTCTTTTCTCTGCATTTGGACAGGGGTAATGAGATCCTTGTTCAGTGAGTCTTCTAATTTGGGGATTAGTGAGTCATTTGTCTACACAAGGTCCAACCTATTATAAACACTTGGTAAATATCAAATGATGGTAATGGCAGGGCCATTAATTCTATCTAGGTCTCCTGCTTTCCATTTCAGTGCTTGTTTCATTGCATTAATAGCTCCTCAGGTGTTTCAGATCATAATGCTCTTTCAGATCAAGATAATTATTTTGTCCAGGTTTCCATTTTTGCCATGTGTTATAGCTACATTCAGCGGTTTTATACTAAATGGCAAAGGTTCTCCAAACTCTCTTTACCCAGTGGGCCAACAAAAGAATATTGGATTTTCCCAGACTAAAACCTGCTAGTATTTTCAGCTTCAGTTCTCCAAATTCTCATCAGTTACAAGGCTATTTTCTTTGGAATGTTCCTGGCATTTATTATTTATATAGCAGATCTCGTTCTGTCACATACCTTTAATCTGCTAGCATATTTTGGTTCTGAGAAACTTGCAGGAATGGCAAGAAACCTACAGGTTTCAGGCAGTCTTTGTAGTCCCTAGATTATAATGTAGATTGTCACTGGCATCTTTTTATTTTAATGAGGAGGCTTATGATGTTATTTGAGGGCTGAAAATGATCTTGAAAGGCCAGTTTATTGTTTCATGCAAGTGTGGGAAATTTTATTGAGGTAAAGATTATTAACTAATGTTAAATTTGGTAGGTAAATGGTTGGAGAACTAGAAATTTACAGTGGACCAAAATAATACCACATAAACAATTTCCTAGATGAAAGGGGGAAAAGACACATCTGTATGTACAGTGAGTGGGTCAGACTTCATCGCCCAAACCCTTTGGCTCATCTTGGCATTACAGCACTTATGTTTGCTCAGCCACTTATCTGTCATTTGATGTGGATATGCATAAGGTTCAGAGCACCATCTACGATGTATTTTATCCAAGAAATACTTAACTTGACTTCATTGAGCATTTTAGATTTTTTAGATTAGTTTATAGGTAATATTGGAGATAAAAAATAATCTATAAATAATACCACAAGGAAGCAGCCAGACAGCAGATATGGTTCTTCTGCATTCTGTCTGGCCTGGCCTTGTCAATAAATCAGTATCATAAATATAGGGATTGTACTAGATTCAAAGAGACTTAAGGGACAAACAGTCAGATACAATGCATGGTCCTGAATTGGATACTAGTCTGGGAAAATCAGCTGAATAGGAAATTTTCGGGATTAGGGAAATCTGGAAATAGTTGGGGTGTTATATAAAATGAAATTTATTGAAATGGAGAAGTAGATAATATTGATTTAAAAAAATCTGGTTACTAAAAAAGATAAAAAAGTAAATGTATACATAGAAAAAGATCTGAAGGTGTATGCAGTAAGCAGTTAGTGGTACTCTCTGGGTTATGAGAATTTTTTTTTTTTTTAATTTATTTTAGCTTTTGCTTGTCTTTTCCTCCTAATGTTCTTCAATGCACATGTCCTGGTTGTGTGTTAATAAAAGCTTATTTTTTTTTAAAGTGCATTCTAACTCATCCTGTATAGATGGGTTGTTTTAATACATTTCACTAATTTTTTTCTTGATAAAGATTTTATAATCTTTGGGATACTTCTTTGAACTGTGTCTCTGGATTCTACATGCATCTCTCTTTTTTTTTTTTTTTCTTTTTGAGACAGAGTCTCACTCTGTTGCCCAGGCTAGATTGCCGTGGCATCATCATAGCTCACAGTAACCTCAAACTCCTGGGCTTAAGCAATCCTTCTGCCTCAGCCTCCCAAGTAGCTGGGACTACAGGCATGCACCACCATGCCCGGCTAATTTTTTCTATATGTATTTTTAGTCGTCCAGCTAATTTCTTTCTATTTTTAGTAGAGATGGGGTCTCTCTCTTGCTCAGGCTGGTCTCGAACTCCTGACCTCGAGTGATCCTCCCGCCTCGGCCTCCCAGAGTGCTAGGATTATAGGCGTGACCCACTGCGCCCGGCCCTACATCTCTCTTTTAAAAAATATAATATTTTGTGAAAAATATCAAATACATTCAAAAGTAGGTAGAATAATAATATAATGAACTTCTGTGTACCTGCCATCATCTAGCTTTAGCAATTACTAATTATGTACCATTTGTTATTTTCTATCTACCATTCCTCTCCATCACTGTTTTGAAGCAAATCCCACATGTCATATCTTTTTCATTCATAAATAGTTCAATATTTATTTCTAAAAGATAAGAACATTAAAAAAATCACAATAGCAGTATCACGCCAAATACAATTAATGATATTTCCTTAGTATAATAAAACATCCAGTCATCGTTCACTTTTCCCCACTTGTCTCATTGTGATTATTTCTCCTGGTAAGATTATTCAAGTTAGTTCCCAAATAAATTCCCTATATTACGACTGGTTTTGTGTGCATTTAAGCTATTTTGATCT
>NW_012148618.1:4508089-4510267 GCF_000956105.1 Propithecus coquereli
CAGCCTCCCGAGTAGCTGGGACCACAGGCATGTGCCACCATGCCCGGCTAATTTTTTCTACATATATTTTTAGCTGTCCAATTAATTTCTTTCCATTTTTTGGTAGAGACGGGGTCTCGCTCTTACTCAGGCTGGCTTCTGTTTTCTTAATGGAATAAAGCTGTGTGTGAGGGTTGGGGAGGAGGTATTGGAAATATGAGGAGAGAAGAGAAGGTAAGAAATAATTGTCTAGGGAGTGAGAGAGTGAATGAAATAGGAAAATACGGTATGGTTGCTGGATCGTAGTAGGGGCCCACGTGAGGTTGGTGTGATTCATGTATTTAAAGTAAAAACAGCTGTGTTTCCCCCACTTATATTCTGCTGTATGGGTGCAGGCACAGAAGGATGGGAGGGTAGGATTTAATCATGATTATGGTTCAGCTGAGCAAATGCAGTGACGTGAGAGAGGGAAAGGGGGTGATTAGAATGATTGTCACTGAATTTCAGCTGGATAAGAAGGGCAGTGAAGGCACCAGAGAAGGTGAAGGGGCAGTGAAGACGTGGCATCACTGGCCTGTAGATTCTTCTGGGCAGAAGATTATTGACCTGCTTGAGGGAGTGTGTGAGTTGGAGAGGTGGGAAGTGGTGCTGTAGACTGGAATGTGTGGTGGGGCAGGGGACTCAGATGATGGGAATGACACAGTCTGGTATAAAAACGTGGACATGGCAGGCTTGGAGGTGGTGTGGACCACCTGGTCACTGGAGGTTTTAATTTGCATTTCCTTAGTTGATATTGAAGTTGAACATGTTTGTATTTGCTGTTCTTGTTTTCATCTCTGTGAACTGCCTGCCTGCATTCTTTAACCATTTGGCTAGTTTGTTTCATATTGATTTGTGGATTTTTAAAAAATGTATTTTTGACACTTATCTTTTGATGTTTGTGTTTGCAAATATCTCCTTCCAAAGCGAGATTTACTTCTACTTCTATAGTGGTGTCTTTCAGTGCATAGTTTTAAATTTGAATGTAATTGAATGTGTCAGTTTTCTGTCTTACAGTTTATGATGTTTTGTGCTTGGGGAAATCCATCTTTCCCCTCAAGATGACACAGGTGATCTCCTTTACTTTTCTTTAAAAATCAAAAGTTTGCTTTTTTCCCTAAAGTGTGTTAAATTTTATTGGTGGCTACATTCTTAGATTGGTGGAGTGAGGTGGCATAATTACCTTGTACTGCAGTCTTCTTAAGAGTATATACTCTTTTGGATTCCATTGTTTATTTTTCTTTCTTAGTATATAATTTCTCTAGTAAGTTCCAAAGTAACTGAAATTAGAAAAAATTTACCAACCTTGAAAATTTTGGGACATTTAAGTTTGGCCTGGGCTGTGATAGTCTTTCTTTTGGCAGCGCAGTTTTGCCTAAGGAGCACAGGCCGCCACGTCAAACGGATCTGGATTTGGATCCCGTTCTATCATGTTTCTGTCTAACCTTGGGTGATACTCTTTCTCTCAATAGGCAAAACAATTATAGAAGACATAACAGTGCTTGATTTGATGATGCCAACATTGTATCTCAAATATACTATAGATTTTAGTTCTCCTTAATGTGTAAACATGGTACCTAGGTTTAGTATTTATTGAAATTTTTTGTTGATAGAGGCTTAATTAATTATCTGTATTCAGTAAAGCCAAAGTCTGATTTCTTTTTTCCTTGAATGCTAGACAAAAACATCAATGGTTGGCAACAGAATTTATATATCTTCATTTTGCTGAAAAATTACAAGTTCTTCTTGAGTATAATATCACTGATTGTTTGAATCTATTTATTGAATACTGTTGTTGTTCTGAGTCTCTAAGCATTTAAAAGTCAGTGGTTTTGGAAGTCATAAAAATAGTTGTTTTTTTTTTTTTTTTTTCCCCTACAAGTAGTTGTTTTCACTTGTAATTGTTCATTTGTTTTTCTCCTCCGTCTCCTGTACCCTGAAGGATGTCCATTGCTGTCACTGTGAGATGTAATCCAGATTTGGTTTCTCAGACAAGGGCTTTATTCTTTGGACTGTTCTTTACACACTTGTCCCTCAATATGAGGGATTGGTTCCAGGACCCCTGTGGATACCAAAATCTGGGGACACTCAAGTACCTGACTTAAAATGGCTTACTATTTGCATATAACCTACGCACATCCTCCTGTGTATACTTTCTAG
>NW_012148618.1:4511472-4513980 GCF_000956105.1 Propithecus coquereli
TGTTGCAGTAGGGCTGTATTGCTTTACTTTTGAGAGGTAGAGTTCATTCTCTGATCATAAAATATTCAGAGCATTCTCTAGATAAGCTGACCATACTCCTTGAAATGATTCTGATTTTTAGTATACTGTCCTTGTTTATATAAATTAATATGCAACCCAGAAAAAATATTACTGGTTCCTGAGGTGTGCATATCATAAACTTTTCTGGATATTGCCAAATTACTTTCCAAAGTAGAGATGAACTAGAGGTCCTAGTGTTCCCCATCCCTGCCAATACTCTAGCACTGTTAGACTTTTTAATTGCAACCAGTTGATCAAATGGTATCCAGTTGTGGTTCATTCAACAGACATTTAAATGCTCACTGTGTCCTGATAGTGTTTTAGAGGCTGGGCATATGGTAGGAACAGAACAAATATAAACACCTGTCTTATGGAGTTGACATTCTAGAAGGTGGAGACAATAAAGAAAAGGAAAGTATATAAAATGTTAAATGGTGATCATTGCTTAGGATAGAAATAAAGTGGGGAAGGGCTGTTACAGTTTTAGAAAGAGTGGCCAGGGAAGATCTTAGTGAGTTGGCATTTGACTAGAGACCTGAGGAAGGTGAGAGAACAAGCATTGATGATATCTGCGGGAAAAGTGTTCCAGGCAAAGGGAACAGCAAACTCAAAGGCTTTGAGATAGGAGAATAGAGTATAGCAAGGAAGGCCAGTGTGGCAGAAGCGAAGTGAGCAAGTAGGCGATGAGGTCAGAAAGGCATTATGTGGGCAGATCACATAGAGCTTGTAGACCATTGTAAAGATGTTGGCTTCTACTCTGAGTGAGATGAGAAACCACTGGAGTGTTTGAAGAGAAGAATGATATAGCTAACCGCTGTGTTAACAATCACTCTGCTCTGTTGGAGTGAACTGAAGGTGGGGAGCGGGCAGACTAGTTAGGAGGCTGCTGTCATAACCACGGCGAGCCCTGGTGGTGGCTGGGGCCCGGGGAGAGCAGTGGAGCTGGTGAAACACGGTCCAGTTCTGGATCTATGTTGAAGGAGGAGCAGGGAGGACTCGTGAATGTGGGGTATGAGATAAAAAGATTTATGAGGATGATGCCAGGTTTTTGGTCTGAACAGCCAGAAGAAGGGAGTTGCCATTAACTGAGATGGGTAAAATGTAGAAGGTTTTTAGTGTTACATGTGTTAAAATTGAGATGAATTCCTATAAGAAATAGATAGCACACTCAATATAATTAGAAGGAAGTTTTCACAAAGGAACCATTCACAAAGGTGTCAGTAGAGACCTTTGTGAGAAAGCACAGAGAGAGTACAGTGTTGAGAGGGCAGGTAACAGCAGAGATGTTACCACCCGTGGTTACTGGAATTTTGAAGGAGAGTCATATCGAGTTTACTTTGAGAGGATGAATCACCTCTGGCAAAGGGACCCAGCCAGTGAAGGTGACCTCACATGGAGAGAGTCAGAGGAATAAATGCTCTGGCCTTACACTCTTTTTCTCTTCAAGTCTCCTGCCAGGGCTTCTGTGAGCAAAACCTTCTGGGAGCCAGGAGACAAGGGAAGCCTGTTGCTGTAGTCCATATCGGTCAACCTTCTAGAGCAGAACAGGAAGGAGAAGGGAGGAGCGTAAATCTGAAGTGGCAAATGTGAGTGAGAGACCCAGCGCAGCATCCCGTGGGAGATACCAAGCAGGCTGTTGGATAAAGGCATCTGGGGTTCAGGATCGAGGTCTGGGCTGCAGATATGCAGGTGGGTGACGCCAGCCTATAGATGGTATTTAAAGTCATGAGAATATATGGCATGACCAAGGGAGTTATTACCTAGAAAAGCACTGAGCTCTGGGCACCACAGTGTCTAGAGGTTAGGGAACTGAGAAAAAACGAACAAAGGAGACTGAGCATGAATGGTAGAAGGAAAACCAGGAAAGTATGGTGTTTTCAAGTGTTTTGAGGAAGAAGGCAGGATCTGTGTCAAATGCAGCTGATGACAGTCAAGAATTGACTATCGATCTTCCAAGTGCAGTTTTGTTGCAATGGTGGGATAAATTTTTGCGTGAATTTAAAAAGAATATGGGAGAAGAGACATTTGAGACAGTAAGTATAAACAAGTCTTAACTTTAAGGAGTTTTGTTATAAAGGAAAGGAGAATAATGGGTTGGTGGGGGAAGTGAGTCCAGACATTTTTAAAGATGGGAGAGGTAAAAAAAAAATTAAAAAAAAAAATGGGAGAAATAACTACTTGTTGATAGAAAGATCCAGGAAGGAGGGCAAAAATCACCTGAGGAGGGATGAGAATTGCTGGATCTGTGTTCTTTAGAAGATATGAAGTGGTAGGATCTAATGCACAGGTGGAGGGATTGCCCACTGCTGGGGCCTGGGCAGTGTTTCGAGTGTAATGGGAAGAAATGCAGAATATATGGCATAAATATAGGTAGGTGGGTAGATGTGATGGGGGCTTGAGGAAGTTCTCTTCTAATTGCTTCTGTTTTCTTTCTTTCTTTTTTTTTTT
>NW_012148618.1:4514030-4516261 GCF_000956105.1 Propithecus coquereli
GCTAATGATTGCAGGTTGAAGATGACAGCGATGCAGAGACCTATGGAGAAGAGAATGATGAACAGGGAAATTATTCTAAAAGAAAGATCGTCTCTAACTGGGATCGATATCAAGATATTGAAAAAGAGGTCAATAACGAAAGCGGAGGATCACAGAGGGGAACAGATTTCAGTGTCCTCCTTAGCTCTGCAGGTATGAATTCCAGTTGCATGCATACTGCTCGGTGCTATGAAAGTTGCATAGACATTTTATTTATGTTACTTTTTACACTGTGTTTTTATAACTAGCAATTTACCCTTCGTTCTTTTGATTTTAAATTCAAGTGAAGGACAGTGTTTCCAATGGTTTGCAAGGGAAAAACAAGATGCTTCCTTAAGTGGAAGTCAGGGTTTCCATGTTCTAATGTAGAATGACTATGGTCTCTGCCATGGATAAAAGGCTATAATATAAGTGGAAAATGCTGAACCATGCTGCTTTAAATTTGGTACTCTGAGAAAAAAGTCTTTTTGATTTTGAAGGAAACGGTACTTAAATTGATGGGAAGCATTATAAAGTTTCTAGAATATATGTTCTCTTTTTCCTTCTTTTTTAATAGCCAGGAATATGCATATTAGTGGATATGTACATATTAGAGCCATATGCACCTAAACATCAAAACTGTGTCTTTTTGCTTTTGGCTAGTCTTCTCTATCAATAAAGTGAAATCCCGTTTCTTCTGTGACCAGCTGTTATCTAAGATTGATTCCACCTGCGTGACGTGAAGGTGGAAAGAGCAGTAACAGGAAGCGAGGAGGAGGGAGGGCTGGGTGTACCCAAGGCCCCTCTCTGCTAGGGTGTGGCATCACAATCCGAAGTGTAAGTGGAGGATAGGTTAGTGGGTGCCAGGGGTTAAGGATGGGAGGGTGGGAGGAGGACGTGGTTATAAAAGGGCAACACGAAGGATCCCAGGGTGCTAATACTGTCTGGTATCTTGAGTGGTGGCGGATACACGAACCTACTTGAGTGATAAAATTGTGTAGAACTTAATATACACACACGTGCACAAATGAATTCGAATAAATCTGAGTAAGATTGGTGGATTGTATCAATGTCAATATGTCATTGTCCTGGTTGTGATATTATACTATAGTTGTGCAAAATGTTATCATTGGAGGAAACTGGGCAAAGTATACGAGAGATCTCTCTGTATTACTTCCTTACAACTGTATGTGAATCTACAATTGCCTCAATAAAAGATATTACTGCCAAGTTAAAAAGATTTAAAGGATGAAGATGTGAGGACCAGAGACATAAAAAAAATAATATTTCAGACCGTTTTGAATTCCTTTTTCCCTACAACTTTTATGTTGCTGTTTAACTCTTCTTTTCAACTGCCTGTATTTTTGAATGCCTACGCCAGACTAAGAATCACAAAGTGATGCATCCTTTTTCAACTTATTATAAACTTTTCTGAGTAGGAAAGAAGTGGAGCGAGTATTAAATTGGGAGTCAGAAGCACAAGATTCAGTCTGGTGTCATTATAATAGATGATGCACATGGCGTAACCCCTTTAGATATAGGTTTGCAGATGGCACTCAATTCATTGTTCAAGGACGGATAACCCTAAATAATTTTGCCAGTCAAATACTTCCCTTTTCTTACCTACATTTTGACCAATTATGGGTTTATAAGCACTTTTCTTCATGGCAGCAAGTGAATGAAGGCAAAACATGGGGTGGTTAGTTTTAATTCTCATCAACTGTTATGCCAAAAGATCTAGGAGGAGACAATTGAAGTAATGCAATGAAATTAACCTGTGGACTACTTTTGGCTTTAATTCTATCAATTGTGTAGTCAGTTACTAAGACAGTTGGAAGGCAGTTAAAAACTCTAGTCCAACCCAGCAGGCATGTCTGCTGGCTTATGATTTTGGTTATTTATTTGAGTATTTTATTTGTAATTTAAAACCTGTGACGGGTTGGGTCTCCCATGTATTTTTCTTGTAGTCTGTCTTTGCTTAATGATTTTTTCTCAAGTGGCTTGTTTATCTGTGATTGGTTTTTTGTTTTTCCTTTGTCACGTCAGATGGGCAATGTGCCAACATCGTAACAAGGTTTGAGGGAGGCACATCTCACACATTTGCATGAACACCCAGTCATCATGCTTATGAACTACACAAGGATCTGTGATTGGATTTTTTGTTTGGGAGATTGCAACTGTCGTATCTTTTGATATGTACTTGTGTTTCTTCC
>NW_012148618.1:4516311-4517548 GCF_000956105.1 Propithecus coquereli
TAGCTTGGGAGAGGGTGGTTGGTTAAGAAGCTGCCTTTGGGCTGGAAGCAGACACTGGGGCAGAAGCCCCGAGGCTGGGGAGCTGCAGCCAGGCCCCAGCGGGCACCTCACTAGGAGGTTCCTAGTTGGGTCTAAGGCTGAGCCTCTCAAGGCAGCCTCGCCTAGCCCTGCCTGCGGCTGGCCTGTGGTGGTTGGTCAGGTAGTTGTCCTTCTTGGTGGGTTTCTCCCCCTCATCTAGGAAGTCACAGTAACGGGGTCTGTCTGGGCAGAACTCAGGGCACACAGCCCCAGCAGGACCTGGTTTTGGGGAAATATTTCGAGGCTATGCAGATATACTGTTTTTCCTTAAAGGTTCAGAAGAATCAGTTCTCTCAGAATGAGGCCAAGAATGGCCTCAGACAAGAGGTCAAGCTGTAATGACTAAATATTTGACCTTTTTATTTATGCTTTATTGCAGAGCTATCTATATTATAAATAGTGTCATTCCTGTGTCATTGACCCTTCTGTCAATTTCTTTGAAGAGTGGAAGCATTTATATTAACTGAATGGGGTTAATGAGGGTGCATTGGTGAACAAGGTGGAACATCAATAATTGATTTTAATTTCTTCCTCATTTATCAGTTACAAAAAGCTTATTTTATTTTTAGCATTTGTTGGTTACCAAGAGTCATACCTATGTATGGTATATACACGCACTCTCTCTATATAGTATGTATGTATATGGCTAGGTGTGTCCCAAGTTATTTATATATTCCTATGTATAATCCATTGCTCAGAAAAGCCTGGCTTAATGTTTTGCTTCTTATGCAAGAGACAGTCATGGAGTCCATGCAGTTAGGAGGTGCAGTCTTCCAAAAGTGACCCCAGTAGGGGTTGATGAGTGAGAAGTAGACATGTCCCGGTCTACTTCTGGGATTCAGCAGCCACCCAGAACATGCCAACCATTTGGCTGCTCTCCCCTGGAAGTTGGGATAATTCTGGGGTGGCCATTGTTGCTTCAGGGGTGTTGCCCAAATGGGCTGGTCCAGAGAGATAATGTGGTTAATGTGTTTTTAGATTTGTAGGGGGAAAAACATCATGATATATTTTTTTTTGAGACAGAGTCTCACTCTGTTGCCCGGGCTAGAGTGCCGTGGCTTCAGCCTAGCTCACAGCAACCTCAGACTCCTGGGCTCAAGCGATCCTACTGCCTCAGCCTCCCAAGTAGCTGGGACTACAGGCATGCGCCACCATGCCC
>NW_012148618.1:4517598-4520163 GCF_000956105.1 Propithecus coquereli
CTTTTAATTTAGTTTACACTTTATTTTGCTTGCTTTCTTCATTCTTTTTTGCAAAGTAATCTATGAGAAGTATTAAAAGATCTGTATCTTTATACCAGCTCAGGGCCAAGGGTCTCTATAAACTTTTTAGGAGATTCAATACTATCAAACTCTGCAAATATGCATGCCTTGAATGCTTTGTGTAATGTTTTTCTCATCTGAATGTTTTGTGCTTGACCTTTGTCTTCTAATCTTTCTTTTATGTCACTAAAGGTTGCCCGAGTTGGGAAACCTTTCATATAAACAACTTTGTTTTTGCATCATTTTTTATACTCATCAGTCATCAGAGAAACATTTTATGCTCATCAGAGAGAGGTTTGTTTGGAGATCTTCTGATTTTAGTTTTATCTTCATTATTTCTATGAATTCTGCCTTTGATTTGTTCAGTGTTTCTATTAAAGTTTGTTGTTAGGTAGTTTAACCTGTTGAGTTTTATCATCTCCAGAGGTACCAGCTTTCATCCAGTTTGATCTGTTCCTTTTAAAAAATAGTCCCGTGGCAAATTAACGTCACCAAATAATACTTGATTTGGTGATAGATTTTGGTCTCCAGAGCAGCCATTTTTTTCACTGTCACCATTTTTGGCTGTTATGGTGCCTTCCTGGTCCCAATGCCCCGGAGCTGGGCTGCAGGATCACTAGCAGTGACTACAACATCTCAAGTTCATATTAAGGACTGAATGTTTGTTTACTTGCATTATCAGGTAGTTTAGATTATTCTTACTGGAAATAGCTTAATGAGAGAACATTAGTGAATCTTTTTTGGGTCTGACTTGTGTTCCAGATGTTCTTCTGGTTGAAGGCTGGCTGCATCATCAAATGATGTGCATTCCAGATACTCTCCAGTTAGACAACTGGCTGCATTGTCAAATCTGGGTGCTATGTTCTAACAGCTTCTAGCACATTCCTCTCAAATGCTATTGTCTCTTCTCTCTATGGTTATCTTATGGACTCATACTCTTCTTTAAAAAATTAGCATCATTTTAAGGGGGATTTGGGAAGGAGAGCAAATAAATGCATACAGTCAATGTCATTGAGTGGAAGTTGATAAGTTCTTTTTACTTGCTCTATAAAGAGAGAATAAGTGAATCTTTGGGGTAAAGTCTTTAGTGAAGGTCAGTGGTAGAACCACTTCTAAAATAAAAAGCATGAAACACATGAATTCAGGGGCTATGAAAAGGGCAACTGTAACCTTAGGACTGTGATAGTAAAGTCATCTATTAATATTTCAGTAAGAGTAACTTAAGTGTGTGTAGCATGTGTATTAGGTAGTAGAGTGGAAGGAACACTTGACTGATGGGTATTAGGTGATCTGAGTTTGGGTTTTGGTTATTATTGGCTACATGCCTTTGAGAGACTGAAACTCTTGGAGGATCCTTTTTTTAGAAAGCAAAAACAAACAATTGCCTCGCTTTAATCTAGGGGTAGTTGTGAGGATCATGTAGAATTATTTTAAAAATTATAAAGTGCTATACAAAAGTTAAGAATTATTTTGTAGGCGATGAAAATGAAACTGTTGGGTTAGAATATACTGTGAGTCATATTTGAAATTAGGTCATTAATATGGGCTGTCATTAAAATATCCACACTTGGTACTAACAAATATATGTAATTAGCAACCAAAACATAGTGATCATTACCTCACTTTCTCTTTTATTTAGCTTTGTTTTTTTGGTTGGATTTGTTGACCTATTTTAATTTCTGCAATTACAGAGGTGACACAGGAAACTTGAAAGATGATTAAAAATCAGAAAAATAGACTCTATGATGAAAAGTTTATGATGCTAAGCAAAAGAAGCCTGAGAAGTGATTTAATAATTGTCATATGTGTTTCAAGCTATAAAGACAAAGGAAAAAAATCAAATATACTTAACTAAAATGCAGGGGATTTAGATTTGCTATTTGTGTGCATCTTGTACATGAGTGTTAACTGGGCATCTAAGGGAGGGTTGGGGAATCAACTCGACTGAAAATCTTTCAAAATGGATTTGGTCTCATTTAACCGACATGGATTCAACAATGGGCCTGCCTGCTGCATCAAGGTAGGCCAGGTGATGTATCAGGAGTTTTTTCAACCTGATGATTCAGTTCTCTTGGCTTCTGTTAATTTTACATAGTTCTGTAGTGTTTTACCCAGGTTTTTTAAGCGAACAAATCCAGTGTTCTCAGAAGGGTTAGGCTTAAAATAAATAGGCAAGGTGCGTGTGTATAAATGGAGCCCTGTGGCCATTAGTGACCTGGTGACAGCAAGTGACGCTAAGCTAACAAGCTGATGGCAATCGTCAGCATTGCCATTTCCTGAACACCTACCAAGAATAGGCTCTGTGTAAGGGGTGTGACATTGGCTCTTTTCCTATTTCAATAAATCCTAACTTTAACCTAATAGGGTAGATTTCATTTACACATGTTGAAACTAAGCCTTGGAAATAAAGTTAAACAATTTGTACAAAATTCACATATCTAATAGGTAGCAGAATCAGGATACAAAATTAAGTATGCCTGGCTTCAAAGTTGCTATTTTTCCCAC
>NW_012148618.1:4521748-4525114 GCF_000956105.1 Propithecus coquereli
TGAGCCACCGCGCCCGGCCCATCATGATATTTTGATATGCAACATAACCATTTATTCCTTATTGCTATTCTCAGCTACCCCATAATCGAAACAGATTTTTCTTTAGATTTTTGAATTTAGTAACAGAAAGTCAGGAGTAGTAGTATTTGGTACAGTGTTTGATATGGGTAAAGATTTGTAGCATTTTCAAAAATTTGTAAAGTCTTAAAAAAAAAATATGATCAAGATTTAAATGGCAGTGGTGGGTTAATAGCAGTCAGTCAAATTGAATTTGGTTGATCCATTGGGACTGAGATTTGACCTCTTAACCATATGTTATTGCTTTGCCCCAGAAGAGATTTTAGAAATGAGTTATTGTCAGAAATACATCCATTTATTTTTTTCCTTTTTTTTTGTTTGTTTTGTTTTTAGAGACAAGGCCTCTCTCTGTTACCCAGGCCGGAGTGCAGTGGTACAATCATAGCTCACTGCAACCTTGAACTCCTGGGTTTAAGCAATCTTCCTGCCTCAGTCTCCTGAGTAGCTGGGACTACGTCATGTGCCACAATGCCTGGCTATTTTTTTTTTTTTTTTCTAGTTTTGCAGAGCATGGCATTTTTAATTCTTGGAGTCATTATAGTAGGGTTTGGGTGGAGAGAGTGGGGTTGGTTTCTGGAGAGGGGGTGGATCTTAAAGGAATTTGAAATTGAGACATCAGCATTGCTAGCAGTAAGATGCATTGGGGCCAACCTCTGAATTAGGTTGACTAAACACTACCTTAATTTGAGGGGCAGAGGGCAGAAGAGGTGTAGATGTAAACAACTGTGTTAAAACAGCTCTTATTTATGCCGTATCTGGCTGGATATTTGATACTTTATATGCATTTTATTTAAATTCAAAATAATCCTGCACTGTTAGTATTAGACCATTTTGCAGATGAGATACATTAAGCTCAAGGAAGTTAGGTAACTTGCTTACGGTCACATAATTAGTATGTGATGGGACTGCAAAGTGAATTCCTTTCAGTCCGATTCCAAAACCCATTACTATTCTTTATATTGTACTGTTGCCTTCGGAGGTATGCATACAGTGGGCAGCAGTAGGCCCTTCTGGTATATTGCATAGAGAATGAGTCATTTCATTGTTTGGAAATACTTGTGTTCCCCTCTCCCCCTTTTTCTAGTATCTGTTTTTTAAAAAAGCTTTTGGCTACTTAAAAAAAAGTTGGTTATGTTATTTAATTTGGCACCTTTAAATTTGGTCATGGCAATGAAAGCAGTACTCTTACTACTTGCTATTTGTTTCATTTAAACTGAAAAATCTGGAAATCAAAATATGAATTTATTTTAACTATCTGTCTTGTGTTATTATGACAGAGGGAATATGCAGGAGCTCTAGCATGGATTTGAGTTTTTCTTGACTGCTGAAAATTATTAACTCAAGCCAAAAAGATAATTGAATGTTATAAGCTGTGTATACTGAAAGTTAAATGAAATTCATCTGCTTCACATTTTTTAGGAAAATTGATAAGTTATCACTATTCTTAATATTTTTCATATTACCTCTCAGGTTTCTTATTCAGCAGTTTCCTCCCCACAATTTTGGGAGAAAATTAAGAAGGTTTGGTGCCAAGACTGGGGAGGAGTCTTGGAAAAGTTGTAATTACATATTCATACATAAACTTGTTGTGACTTCAGTAGACCACAGCATTTTTTTCAACTTGATTCCTATTTTACAGTGAGAGAGTATTTTACAAACTGTTTCTGAATCCTGGGTTAATCTTTTTCGGGTTTTGATTGGAGGCTCTACTGACACCATTTTTACAATAGGCTAGATTTAACCATGAGAGCTATATTTTTTCCCTTATATTTTGAAGTGAGAATGGTATCATCAGTAATTTTCATACTCTTTTGATGATTTATTTGCATATGGTATACATGGGATTTGGGATTTAGTTAAGGTCCTTGCCTATACTTCTACTTACAGCAGGAAGTAATTTTGAGCTCTCTGTGTACAGATAATAATAAATGGGTTGAGTTGTGGATCAAGTTTATCTTTAGACCTTGCGTCTCTTTTCTCTGTGCCACTCCCTTTTCTTTGCCATTTAGGCACCTGACTACCTGTTGTAATGTCCAAGGCTTTAATGTACTCATTTATGCCTTGCCTGCTCTCAGGGTACCTCTCCCAGGAAACCCATACACGTATGGTTAATATTCATAGTTTGTGCTCATGTCATATACAGCCATCAGCCCACAGCTGGAGAAATCAGAGGGAGTGTTGCCTGGGAGGCAGTACATTTGGAGTGTTCACATGTGGGACTGTACTAGAACAGCCTTACATAAGTAAAGCAACAGGTAAAGTGAGATCATTTTAGAGCAGGCTGTCTCAGTGAAGTCTTGTCAAGTTAAGATAATCCCCGTGCAATGGTTCTTGAAAGGTGTGCTGCTAACAAAAGATATTATTAAACCTAGTCTGTGTGGGAGTGTATGTCTGTCAGCTATACAGTATAATTTCTAGATAAGAATTTGCTGCTCCTAATATGACTTTAAAATAACATATCTTCAGCTCTACATGTTTGATTTCCTTGTACCTCCTCTCTGCTGTGCCTGATTGCTATGAGCCATACTAGTTTACTATAGGATCATTTAAAAAAAAAATTGCACTGATCTAACCAGGATATCCTAAATCTTTTCCCTTGTTAACCTTATCCTTTTTCCCTTTAAAATTATAGTGAAAAAGTGAGTTGATTTTTGTTTTGAAACCCAGAGAATAAAGAACTATCATCACATAAGTGAATTTATAGCTAGAACAAGTTAGTGTTCACCTAAATGGTTTCTTCTAATACCAATCATAAATCTATTGGATTGTTCCTGCTCCTCTAATAACCAGCAATTGATAAAAGAAAAATATACAGGCACATAAAAGTTGCCTTTTTCTTGACCACTGGAGGTCCTTACTGCTTCTCTGCATGTGCCCTTTCAGGATTCCTGAGGATGCCAAACTAACTACTCTTAGTTGAGTAAAGTTGGTATGTTTTGAAGTCTTGGTGTCTTTTTCCTCAGTCTTTAGGGACATCATAGAATGTTCATCCTGAAAATAATCTTAGGAGTCATTTGTTCCGTATCTTTCATTTTTCAGATGGGGAAACTGAGGCTCATATAGGTTGGGGTTCAACCTAAGGCCATACAAGTATATTTTGGAGAGGAATTACTCAGATTAAGAGTATTTTCTCTAGGTTCATAGACAATGCAGTCTCTAAATCATAAACCCATTTGAATTCCATTTTTTTTTTACTTTGGAGAGGGATTTAAGAGCTGACTCCTTTGTGGTTGTGTCCTTTGGGGTAAACTGTAATCAGATTGGTACGCAGAGAGGAAGTAGAGGGTT
>NW_012148618.1:4536585-4538998 GCF_000956105.1 Propithecus coquereli
GCATGTGGAAGACTATGTCCTTGGCAGACACATGAAAGGAAGATATGCAATTGATGAAAGATTAAATATTAGAATAGCACTGTTATATACTAGCCTGATAGATTTAGATTATGCACCAACCAGCATATCTAGATTATTGTATCAAAAAGTTATATAAATAGCTAAGGATTTTTATTTGATAATTGGAAACTGTCTCTGGCTTTTGCTACTCAAAGAACACATTATTTAGTGCTATTTTGCTATAGTGGTAATCAGTAAATGGGAAGGCCCACATATTCTGACAGTGACAACAATGTGACATCAAAAATGGATCTATAAAGGTGGTAATGTTTTCTGATTGGTACGGATTCTTGAGTTATTTCACTAATACTTCCAGCATGAAAAATGGAGGATGTCAGGCTCTTCAAGCAACTGTTGAATAATGCAGTGGTGTAATGAACCAGTACACAGGACTGAATAAATGCTTTAAGAATTCTCTAACACACCATTGTATCAGGCAAACTGTGTAAATACAGATAAAGAGACTTCAGCGTGGCTTGTAATCATGCATGGAGTTGTTACTGTTTTTTTACACCTAGTATTTATACAGGCTCTGAGTCTAGGAGGGTAAGTCCAAATGACTGATATTTTGAATCAGGGTATTTTCACTAATCAAAGGATAAACTACACATGTGTTCAGGATTGGTTGGTCTGCTTTGTCCTTTGGCAGCTATGGTTGTAAACAAAGATTATAAAAAGAGGAGAGATTGTATATGTTTGTAAGAGGAGTTCTCATTTTTGTTTCCTTCGTTGAGCCCTTATTCTTATTATTTTTTTGCAAATTTTTGTGGAAGACTTTCACAGAACACAGTAGTTTTGCCTAATTAAAGAGATTCCTCTCTCACACTCTTGTATTTATTTATTTATTTATTTATTACAAATTCGTGTTTTCTTAGAAGGGTGTTAACCAGCCCCCTCCCCGCCCTCACGTTACAATACTAGTTTATATGTCACATACTAATTAATCTATGTGGTGGGATCACTTTATAATCTATATTTAGGGATCTCTTTCTCATTCAGAGACATGGTCTTTCCCATTTTGAGTGTACTGGTAACTTTTCTCAATTTCCTGAGTAGGATCAGTATTTCTGTTTGAACCAAGGTGAAATTTTGTACCTATTCCTCAGTTCTCTATGTTCCTCTTTCATTATTGTCTGCTTGCTTCCTGGTATTTTCCTCATTCCCATGCTATTATCATTTGTGGACTTAACTAACATGATATTTATTCTCTTTTTCAAATTATTAATGAAGAAAACTGTGAGATGGGACTTTTATCTTTCGTAGTTGATGCTGAAAAAGTGACAAATGCAATAAAAGCATCTTTCTCTAATTCAGTTCCTGTCATGCATCTCTTTAGCATCTCAGTGAAATGACTTGAAATGATAGTGCTCACATCGCTTTTGCAGCTAGTTCACACTGAAAGGATATAATCATCTGTTTGATATCAGAGCCACTTCCCCTGCCACAGATTGTGATGTCACAAACCAAAGATTATTCTCTTTCAGCAGGAAGAAACTGGAGAGGAGATGAATCTTCAAAATGAACTACATCCTTATTCAAATTCGGTCACTTCATAAAGAAAATTAACCATAATAAGGAACAAATATACTGGCTTGTTGAAATATCCCCTTGAGTTAAGCTTGAAACACTTTGCCATTATACAGGAATGAAAATATTCTTTAAAAAATTCTAAAGTCATAATAATGCAGATATCAGTAAATACACCTTTAATGCATTTAAAAATATTATGCAGTGTCAGTCACTTTAAATGTTAACACATAAAAAATGAATTTTAAGTATGTTTCTAATTTTATATACAAAATTATGTTGCTTGTTACTTTAGGAAAAATGACTTTTTAAGATTATTATGTCAACAGACACTAAATGGATGTGCTTTATTTTGAGCTATGTATGTATTTTTATGTTATCATGGTTTAAACAAAAACCTTACAGCTTTTGGATGATTTAAAATGACCAGAATCTAAGGATATAGTAATAGATATCATTATAAGGATATGGTAGTCAAAATATTTGCTGCATTTTTATGAAAGAAATCAATAACATACAATCATATTACTTTTACAGTATAATATGTCTGTATAATATGTATGAATAAAATACATTTTAAATTACAGAAACAAGTAGGCAGTCATTGAATACTTCCCAAGAATGTTCAAAATCTCTTTAATTGTTAATTCTGTCAACAGCAGGGAAAACCAGATCTTCTGGTGCTAGCATAAAATCCCTTATCCATTTGTACCCATGAGATGATAAGTTGAAGCAATTTTTAATTTTTTATTCACCTTTTCACCAAAATGAAGAAAACGTAGATTATCCCAAATTGCTGTGGGGTATTTTTTTGAAAGCTGTTATC
>NW_012148618.1:4540608-4541939 GCF_000956105.1 Propithecus coquereli
TACCAAATACCCTGGGAACCAAAGTATTTGACTATGGTTGGTAAATAGCGTCTGTGAATGGCTCTTATGCACCATTTAGGGCTCTCTTTATGCAGTTTTTCAAGCTATTAAATAAAACAAAATTGGGATTTTTTTTTAAATGAAGCAAAGATGGGACACATCCAACAAAAAATGAATGAGATTTTTTTGGATGTTTTATTGTCTAGTTATGAGTGACTTGTTATGCAGCATAAGTAAAAACAAATGTTTACCTCAGAAAGCTTAAATCTGCATAAAGCTTTAGGGAGGACTGCTTGAAATTCAAACCACCTCACTCATTCACAGCATGAGCAGATTAATTTCAGTAGGCAAGATATAAATGAACATTATAAAATTAAATCTTACCTGGCAGTGGTTTGTTTGAAGCTCAGTAATTTGAACTCTGGCTGGAAATAGTAAGCTTCGGTACCCGAAATGCCTTCTCTACTTTCCTTTCGTGTTTTCTTTTCCCAGCGTGTTTTATTTCTTGCAGTGTCTTTCTATCTGTATTCCTGATAATCCTGAAGCGTTAGTTAGGGCAGCACAGGCTAGATGAAGACTCCATTTGGATAGGATTATAGAACCAGAAGGGCGAGTTTTGCCTTTATCTGGTAACAGCAGTTGATCTGACCACAGACAATCTGAGTGTTCAGAACTTATTAAAAATTCATTGAACGCTTCAGCAATGAGAAATCCTGGTGGTTTCTATAGACATTTTCCCCTCTGGAAAAGTTCTGCTTGTCATATTTCAGAATTACACATGCTCCCAAATCAAGCTGCTTTGAAAAAAAGATCTGGACTGGAAGCATGGATGTCCCCTTGCACTCTCTTGCTTTCCTTGTTTTTCTCTTTACCAACTTTACAGTCCCTTAGCTTCCTTTCTGTAGAGGATGAAGGGATTTCTTCTTCTGTTCTCCTTGAGCTTCTGTAACACATAGTTCTGGTACACTGTTTTTTGAACAGTGAGGGAAAAATCCAAAAGGAGGGACGGCTTTATCATGTTTCCGGACAGTGAGCGTACTTGGCATGAATGAAGAGCTGATATGAGCTATTCAAGCCAGACAGCAAACTGATGGGATGGCGCTTTCATACATAATCAGCCCATTAATTACTTCTCCTGATGGACAGCAGTATATCCTGAAAGGAGCAGATGATCATACTCGTTTTGATAGGTGCTCTCTGTTTGAACAGCTTGTCATTGAGAAGTGAATCCAGGAAAAGCTGCAGCTTTGGAGAGTGATCAGGTAGAATGGGCAAGAGTTATTCTGACAGACAGTTAAGTGACGTATTTTGGGAGGAAAAAGAGAGCTTAG
>NW_012148618.1:4541989-4543049 GCF_000956105.1 Propithecus coquereli
AAGTGAATATTACTCTCTGGTTTCTATGTTTGTGATTTATAGCCTTCTAATGATTCTTGGGTGTAGGCATCATGGGGAAGAGAAACACTAAGGCTGATACCTGTTTTTCTCAGACCCTTTAGGGACTAATTTTTACACTTTTTCATATTTTTTTATTTCTACTTTTAAATGTACTTATTTTCCTTTTTTTTTCCCTCCCTCAGGAAACCACCTGTGTCTAGAGTGGATTTGCCATAGTTTAGTACCACAACATGTTCAGAGGGTGCTCAGGAAATATTAATAATACATAAGTGCCACTTTGTTCAGAATGGCCCATCTGCATTGGTTTTGATAAGGGAGAAATTTTCTTCTTTCTTCATCTGCTTGGATCTCTAAATTTTTCTGGGCTCAGATTTCTAAGTTTTTTGGTAGTTTTAAATAGGAATAGTGAATTTCGAAACAGTCTTTTCTAATTTAAACCTGGCTGCCTCAACAGGGAGGACTAACTTGCCCCAAGTTTCCATATTATTGGAACCTTAGAGTACAACAGAAAATCTTTGATTCTCCACTTATAGAAATAGTCCAAGAATTTCAAGGCTCAAATTTTTGCAGACATAGATACAGGGCTGTAATGAGGAGGATAATATGCATGGATCATCCTTTCTTTCCAAGTGTCCTTGAAGGAGAAAGAGCATGCGAATTGTGCTCAGTGAGGTCAGTGGGCTGGCGTACAACAGCCGGAATCTAAGTACGCTGACACCGCCCCCTAACAAAGGAGAATGTGAATGTTTACAACTGGAATTTGTTGTGATGGGCATCGTTTCATGTACTTGTGAATAAAGGTAAGGGAGAGTAGGATGGGGTGATGAGGAGGGGAGGATTGGTTTGAATGTGTTTCATTTTCTGCATTTGTTGAAATGTTAATCAGATGACCTTTCTATGGTACCAACATATGCGAAACAATATGTCTCAGGGTGTATGTATTGGAGCTCATTCTCAATTGCTGTCCTGAAGGCAAGCTTCCCTGTCTCATGTAAGAAGTCCAGCCTTTTGTGTTCCCTTTAAATGCAGTTATTGTTGT
>NW_012148618.1:4544649-4547215 GCF_000956105.1 Propithecus coquereli
TTGACTTAGATAACTTTTACAAAGATTCATTTTTCACAGAGAGTGAAAGGGCGTGGGGGAGGGAGGGAATACAATGGAATAAATGTGAGACTTTAAGTGTGTCACTTCCCCACCCTCATCTTTGAGCGGGAAGCTGATTGCAGTATTTCTTTAATTTCATTTGCAAATGAAATTTCATTTGTGAATCCTCTTGCTGGCAGGACAATTACAACGAATGTACCTTAGAAGGTGTCCAAGCAGTGTGTGGAGGGAAGAGTGTAGGAGAGATGGGTTGAGAAGGGGACCTGTGGGCTCTAGGCTTTCTATCTCAACACAGCTGGAGGAGATCTGCTTTTGTATGCTTTATATCCTGACATTTTATCTAAGATCTTCTTCGAAAGAATGTAACACTGTTAAAAAATCGTGGAACATCAAAGCTCAAAATCTTGAGTTGTGCACACCAATATAAAACCACAGATTTCTGTGAGGACTTATGCCTGCATTTGTTCACATGCCCTGAGCATCGCCAGCCTGCAGCTGCCGCCACCCTGACACACATGTTGATAAATTCTAAGGCAATGCCAGCCTATTTCAACACTCTTATTTTAATTTCTATCATAGAGGTTGAGGTGCTGCATAGCATTTAGTCTTTGTCCCACTTTTAAAGAGATTACCATTGTTGACATAACAAATAACGGATAACATAACAGATCTGTCACAGATCTGATGACGCTATGACTCTCAAGCTCAGGAAGGAGATTCGACTTAGATAACTTGCAGAGATTCATTTTTTACAGAGAGTGAAAGAGAGTAGGGGAGGGAGGGAATAGAGTGGAATAAATGTGAGACTTTAAGTGTGTCACTTCCCCAGCCCCATCTTTAAGTAGGAAGCTGATTGCAGTAACTCTTCCATTTCATTTGCAAAATGCTTATCCAAATTCCCCTAAAATTAGTTTTTAATAGCAAGACCAGTTTAGATCCTTTTAGACTATTAATGAAGTTCTAGATCACAATATGGTATGGCAAATGCGATTTCCACCATATCAAATACAGCAAAAGTATAAAGGATAAACTTGCTATCCTATATTTGCATATCTCATAATATCATATAATGTCCTGGATGGATATGGTCTCTTGATAGCTAATTATTTCAGTGTAACTGCTCCAGAAGGCCCACATATTGAGACTTCTCTGTAGTTGACCTATTTGCCCATTATCAGTAAAGTGAAACTGAGGTATATTTTAGGATCACTATTCTTCCACCTGTTTGGGATTGTACTTAAGAATGTATTAGGATACATTTTCATTCATTTGACATATCGGTTGATTAACTAGTGCTGGGCTTACCTTGGGAATAGACAAATAAATGAGATGTGATCTTTATTCTTAAAGCCCTCCCTATGAGGAATGCAGGGTTTCATAGGCAAGTATATAAATAGATTTTCAATGCAAACTAATAAGGTGTCATAAAACAGGTATCATCAAAGTGCTATGGATATTTCCAGACATGAAAAACTCATCTGTAGGTATTACCACAAGTTTCCCAGAAATTACCGCATGTGGAAGACTATGTCCTTGGCAGACACATGAAAGGAAGATATGCAATTGATGAAAGATTAAATATTAGAATAGCACTGTTATATACTAGCCTGATAGATTTAGATTATGCACCAACCAGCATATCTAGATTATTGTATCAAAAAGTTATATAAATAGCTAAGGATTTTTATTTGATAATTGGAAACTGTCTCTGGCTTTTGCTACTCAAAGAACACATTATTTAGTGCTATTTTGCTATAGTGGTAATCAGTAAATGGGAAGGCCCACATATTCTGACAGTGACAACAATGTGACATCAAAAATGGATCTATAAAGGTGGTAATGTTTTCTGATTGGTACGGATTCTTGAGTTATTTCACTAATACTTCCAGCATGAAAAATGGAGGATGTCAGGCTCTTCAAGCAACTGTTGAATAATGCAGTGGTGTAATGAACCAGTACACAGGACTGAATAAATGCTTTAAGAATTCTCTAACACACCATTGTATCAGGCAAACTGTGTAAATACAGATAAAGAGACTTCAGCGTGGCTTGTAATCATGCATGGAGTTGTTACTGTTTTTTTACACCTAGTATTTATACAGGCTCTGAGTCTAGGAGGGTAAGTCCAAATGACTGATATTTTGAATCAGGGTATTTTCACTAATCAAAGGATAAACTACACATGTGTTCAGGATTGGTTGGTCTGCTTTGTCCTTTGGCAGCTATGGTTGTAAACAAAGATTATAAAAAGAGGAGAGATTGTATATGTTTGTAAGAGGAGTTCTCATTTTTGTTTCCTTCGTTGAGCCCTTATTCTTATTATTTTTTTGCAAATTTTTGTGGAAGACTTTCACAGAACACAGTAGTTTTGCCTAATTAAAGAGATTCCTCTCTCACACTCTTGTATTTATTTATTTATTTATTTATTACAAATTCGTGTTTTCTTAGAAGGGTGTTAACCAGCCCCCTCCCCGCCCTCACGTTACAATACTAGTTTATATGTCACATACTAATTAATCTATGTGGTGGGATCACTTTATAATCT
>NW_012148618.1:4558055-4559217 GCF_000956105.1 Propithecus coquereli
TAAGGTTTGAACTCCTAGCTCCTTTCTGATAAAGCAGGACAGCATTTGGCTGTCCATTTAACGTTTCTGGGTATGCAGTAGCATGAGATCCTGAAATAACTTGTGTGCTACACATTCCCCTCTTGAAATTTATTCTCATTCACATTCACCCTCTCGCTTTTTCTCTTCTCATCTCATCTTCCAGATTGGCTAGATGAATGAGAATGGAGTTGGTAAAGTATGGGGAGTCATTAAGAGACTATGGATGGCAATCATATTTTTCTGTGCCCATCCAGGTTCGAAGCCACTGCTGATGACGATGCACCTATTTCTGTGGAGGGCTATAGAATACTGCTTTTCCAAGGCTCCCACTTCTGACTGTGTCTCCTGTTCTATGTCATGTTATGGCATGAATGTTTGCTAACTTGGTGACACTTTTTCATGTTCTCTAATTATGCCTTGTCCCTTAAATCTTGCTGAACAAGGAGTTATATGTGTTTATTACCTACCTATGTGCCAATCACTTATTGAAAGCTTAGTAAGTAGTTACTGGCTATGACTATTACATGTAGATAAGCTGAGTGGGAAAAGGTGGGCCCAAATGCCTTTTTTCTCTTTGCAAATTGTCTCTGTAGTTTTTCTTAATCATTTATAATGCAATGTCAACATCAGGAGAGCATTTTACAAATGTGCAGGTTCTACTGGAGAACTTTGTATGGTTAGTGAAAGAGTGGTTATGTAGGGAACTAGAATAACAGATCGTAAGTGTATTTTGGATACAAGTGTTACTGTATTTCAAATCATTATCTCCTAGTACATTAGCTGTAAATTGAATTAATAGAAAAACATTGACTCAAGTAGTGACCTATAGCTGTGGTCCCCAACCCTTGGGCTTCAGACCACTACTGTCCGTGGTTAGGAACACTCCCCCCACCCCAGGCTGCACAGTAGGAGGTCAGTGCCCCATCACTTCCTATACCCTCCTGCCTCCACCTCCCCGCCCCCCACCCCAAGTCCATGGAAAAATTGTCTTCCATGAAACTGGTCCCTGGTGCCAAAAAGGTTTTGGGGACCGCTGACCTTTTGCTCTTGGTATCCCTGATGTTGATCTTGTTTATAAAAAGCTGCATTTATTTTTACTTTCTATAGGATGGACTTTCTGCTTTGAAGCAAGAAGTTGTCT
>NW_012148618.1:4560297-4567674 GCF_000956105.1 Propithecus coquereli
GTGATTTATTTTCTTTTCAAAATCACATATTCTGTTCTTTTATGGTCTCTTACATAGCAAAATGATTTAAAATACTAGTCATTTATGTTTAATTAAATTTTTAAAAAGTATGTGTGGTGCTATGAGGGGATACGAACTAAATTTGTTGTACTTTACAATAAAGTTGATTATTAGGAAACAATTTCTGTCTTCATATGTATTGCATTCAGGTAAAGTGATTGCATTTGTATCTTTTAATTAAGACTCCTTTAAAAAGTGCCTTTCATGTTTAAACTTCTTTAGTGTATTCCTCTACCCACTCATGCTACTCATTTCAGGCCTTAACCTGTGCCCTGGTGTTTGGCCCTTTCCTACCTGTCATCCTTCAGGTTTGGCTTCATCCAGTGCGTTGCTGATGACCACTAGAGGTCTCCAGACCACGCTTTAGAAAGCTCCGATTTTACAACCATAACCTAGTAAGTGGAATAGACATGTTTCAGGGGAGATTGGTTACTAATATTCCTCATTAAATATTTATTAAGTGCTTCTTATGTTCCAGGTCCTAGCACTATGCTACATCCTGGGGGTAGATTAAAAGAAAAAGTAAGATTTCTGACCCTAAGAATCCTGTAGTCTAGTGGGGACACTAATGTTTAAACTCTTCGTCAGAAGACGGCAGGTTAGGTGTGGCCGCATCACATCCTCTTAGAGTCTAATTACCGGAGGTCCTTCAGATTTCTGGGTTTGTCGGAGCTCCACTAATACTCTATATAGCTCTTCATCTATAGTGAGATCACTCCTGCTTTCTTGGTGAGTACCTGATACTGCATCTTCATCAGTCTGGCAAGGAACTGTTCTCTGGGGCAAATAGGATTATTTGAATTGGCTCTGTTTTTTTTGTTTGTTTGTTTTTTTGTTTTTTTTTTGATATCCTTCTCAGTTGCTCTAGACAGCTCATCTTTAGAGAAGCACTTCATAAAAAGTCAGCCACTCCGTATCCCAGTGAACAAGACAGGCCTCCCAAGATTTGGGACATTCCATTTCCATTTTGCTTTAGACTAGAGAAGTTTTTTAGAAAGAGTCTGTGTCCCATTTGCATCTCTTGTCTGTTGGGGGTGTTTAAATACAGAAGTGTCTCATGGTAACAGGCCAATAGACATATTCTGAGTAACCCATGAAAAGCACCTAGCATAGTTCTTGGCATGGAGGGCAAGTGCTCAGTAGGTGTCAGCAGTTGTTGTTAGTATTGTGGAATTTAATTTTAATGCTGGAAGAGACTTCAGAGATAATTTTGTGTAACCATCCATCCTACGCAAATACATTTTAGAGCCCTTTTCTTTCTCGCATAGGCTGTATAACTGTTTGAAGTTGTTCTCTTTAGTGCTAGAAAGGCCAAAATTTTGATTTAGTCATTATTAGCTTAATCATTATACTATTTCATAAGAATTTTTACATGGGTATTTTGAACTAAATGGCAATTGTCAGTTTTAAAAGCATTTAAGGGTGACACTAGGAAAGCAATTCACAAAATATTTCAACAGTGATGATGTAGAAAGCCTGGCAATTTGGTAGTCTCTTATCCATAACAAAGGTTTCAGAGGAAATTCTGGAAATTACAGATTAGTGACTTTCTGGATGGTGGATCTATTTTTAAAAGTATAGAATTCCTGAAGGCATGGGCAATGTTTACAGTAAGTGGTAGAGCCAGACTCCAAACCTAAGCATTGTGTGCCCCTAAGCCCTGTGCCATGATGTCTGTGAAAGGATGTGAATCATAGCATTATTTATGTTTGTGAACAAGAGCAAATAATCTGAACAAATGCCAGTAGGGGCTCAGGTAAATAAATCCAATTGAGTAGTATACTGACACCAGAAAAAAAATGTGTAGATTCCTTGAATATGTAGGTGAACAATCACTGAAGAAAAGGTAGTTTGGGTTCAGCAATAACTCTATGGATGAATAGAAATAAATGGGATTGATCTATCTATTTATTTGAGACAGGCTCTCGCTCTGTTGCCCCTGCTGGAATGCAGGGTGCAATCACAGCTCACTGTAACCTCGAACTTTTGGCTCAAGTGATCCTCCTGCCTCAGCTTCCCAAGTAGCTATAGGCGCGTGCCACCACACCTGGCTAATATGGATTATTTTTGTAGAGATGAATTCTCACTCTGCTGCTTACATCGGTCTTAAACTTCCAGCCTCAAGTGATCCTCCTGCTTGGCTCCCCAAATGTTGGGAATACAAGTGTGAGCCACCACACCCAGCCTAAGTGAGCTATATTTTAGATTCAAAAAATATTTTGACAAAGTTAATGGTACTTTAAAGTCTATTTAAAAAGCCTTAATAAATAGCTAACTACGTAAATAGCCTTGGGGACCTTTAAGTAATAGCCATTTGTTTGAGCCAGCAAGAGAACTATAGGAGTAGCCATTAGTTCTTGGAATGGAGGAGCTTTGGGGATCCTCTAAGAGTTGCGACAGTTTTCACTTAACTCTTTTTTAAAATTATTTTTAAACTATTCAAAAAAATTATTTAAAAGCTGGGTGGTGGCTCATGCCTGTAATCCTAGCACTCTAGGAGGCTGAGGCAGGAGGATCACTTGAGCTCAGGTGTTTGAGATCAGCCCAAGCAAGAGCAAGACCCCGTCTCTACTGAAAGTAGAAAAAATTAGCTGTGTGTGGTGGTACACACCTGTCATCCCAGCTACTTGGGAGGCGGAGGCAGGAGGATTGCTCGAGCCCAGGAGTTTGAGGTTGCAGTGAGCTAGGCTGACGCCACATCACTCTAGTCAGGGTGACAGAGCAAGATTCTGTTTCAAAAAAAAAAAAAAAAAAGATTAGGTAGTAATATATAAAGCCATCATGGATAATTTCTAGGGTAGAACTCTGAGAAATGGTAGATGCTTTTTAGTGTGGGCATGAATGAGTGAAAATAATCTCGATCATAATTATATGATGATGATGCAGTAAGATAAGGGGAACTATAAGAAGGTTTTTAGCAGGGGATCCATGGTTTGATATGTTTTTAAAGGATCTCTCTGAGTCCTATGTGGTATGTTAAGAAATTAGCAGACTGCTAAAGAGGTTATTGTGATGATCCATGCAAAATATGATGGTTCCTTAGACTAAGGTAATAGCAATGGAAAAGGAAAGCAGTGGACAGATGAGAGGAGTATTTTATAGGTGTAAAAGGTAGAGTTTACTGATGAGTTGGGCATCCGAGTAGGATGGGGAGTGAAGTGTTGAAAATGATCCCCAGAAGTCTGGCTTGAGTAACTGTGGACAGAGATACAATTTACTGAAATTGGGGAAGATGGATGAGGAGCAGGTTTGGGAAGGGGATGATCAAGAGAGAATATTGAATATTGGGCTGTGAATCTGGTAATTCTACCTTCTCAAATACTTCAGGTCTGTGAAAGAATGCTTTATAACCTTCATATGTGAGAGTCAATATACTCTTGTTATCTTTGTAAATAAATGTTTTTTCCCCATTCCTTTGTTTTTCATGATGGTTTTTAACCTTACTTTGTTGTTTTCTAGTCCTTGGCGCTTAGTAGCACATACCAATCATAGCTTCTCTCTTTGCAAGTACTCCAGTGAGGTAGGAAAGGAATCGACAAGTCAATCTTCCTGTATAGGGTGTGGTTTGAAAAAGCCACTCTAGAAAGAAATATGCTGTTCTCTTCCCCCTCACCCCCACCTTCCCCAAACCTGGTTGAGAAGAATCATTCCTTTAAAAATCTTCTATGATTTTTTTTGACATGTTCAATTTCTTTTTTTTTTTTCCCAGACAGGTTCTTGCTCTGTTGCTCAGGCTGGAGTACAATAGTGTGATCACAGCTCACTGCAACCTCAAATTCCTGGGCTCAAGTAATTCTCCTGCCTCAGCCTTCTGAGTAGCTAGGAGGACAAGTGCATACCACCGTGCCTGGCTAATTTTAAAAAAATGTTTTTTGTAGAGATTGGTCTTGTTGCCCGTGCTGGTCTCTAACTCCTGGCCTCAAGGGATCCTCCTACCTCGGCCTTCCAAAGTGCTGGGATTATAGGCGTGGGCCATTGTGCCCAGCCAAATTTCTTTAATTTTTTAGGGAAGTTTATTGGTCACACTGGTTCATAGGTAGGAAAGGACTCTCCTCAGATGATCAGACACCTCATTTTCTAGATGAGAATGCTGAGCATCTAAGAAGCTGGCATTTACCCAAGGACACAGATCTTGTAACTGTTATAGTTAACAGTAGATGGGTTAGAACAGTAGAACCCCATGAATCGAAATCCTACCTATGGTTCTTTCCTTGAGACACACCATTTACTTCTCAATTTTTCTCACAAGAGAAATTTGTATGCATAATGAGAAATGAAATACGTTTTACAATATGTTTGATAAGGCAAAAATAGTTATATTATCTCTGTAGAGAGATTTCATATTTATAATTTGATAAGATTGATACTTTAGTCCTCAGTTGAATAGACAGTTCAGCACTTAAAATATGTGTATCATTTTAGACACTGGATGTGTATAAGGGTGAATAAAGGGCTAGACTCTGTTCCCAAGCAGCTAAGGTGAGGTGGGGGAGACAAGCATATAAAGGAATAATGTCCTTTATGTGATAGTTACTCAAGTAGCTATAAAATAGACAAAATGGGGCTCACCTGAAGGAGGAAATATCTGTTTTCACCTGGAGAGGTCAGGGAGGTATGTTAAACTGAGTTGGCAGTAGACATTGCTTAGATGCTCTTTCAGCCTCTCCAGAAGAGTCAATGTGATTTTTATTTTTAAGGAAGTGCATTTTATTTTTTTGTTTATCCCAAAGAGTTGACGAGAGGCTTGTTCTAAGTGATGAATTCTGAGATTATATATAAAACATTTTTAATATTTCTAATGGAAGTGGCAACAAAATTTGACAGACACACACACACTCACACACACACACACAGATACAGACACAGACTCTTTCTCTTCCTCTTCTTAACCCAAGTATTCTAGTTGCCATAACAACCTGATTATGGTAGTGCATTTGCTACTATGGTTGAGGTTGTGTCAGCAGTTCCGTTATAAGCTGCAATTTTCAGGATTTTAAAATTCAACGTCACATTCACATACGTGACATATAAAATTCCATCTATTTATTGATTTTACTTTTCTCTCATAGTTAAATATTTAAAAGTCATTCTTCTCTTTCCCCATGTTGAAAAGGTCCATATATTTGGTGTCTAGGAACTTTGCTTTCATTAATTTGTATTTTATTGCTAAAAGAAATCTCCATATCTGATCAACGTCCCTTGTTTTGTAATGAGGGAATTGAGGCTCCAAAGGGTTAAGCGAGTCGCCGACAGGCTAATCGTTCAACAGGAATTTAGTAGTTATAACACCACGGCACAGCTGTTGGAGTTCAGCAGCATCTTCTGCTTAGTGACCTCTTTGATGTTTGGTTAAATCTCACAATGACATGCCTTTAATTTATTTGCATTTCTCTTTTTATATCTGATGTGTATCCTTCTATAATAGTGTTCATTCTGTTGTCACACACTGTATTGTAGGAATTTGTTTATGTCTGTCCAGTCTCCACTAAACTGAATTTCTCCAGGGCAGACGCCATGCATTCATTACTCATTATCATTTCTCCAGCATTTGCTGAGAAAGACCAGCTCTGCCTCTTCTTGCTCCTTGCTCTCATTCCAGTTTACCTGGCTTCTGACCTTCTTTGTTGCTTATTCTTAGGGCTTAGACCTAATCACCTGTTACTGGTTTGTTCTAGTTTGACTCTTAGTACTCTACTGTCAAATCCGTGCGTGAGAGGGGGAGAAGGCAGCATGAGGAGAAAGTGTCTCCCTCTGCCTCTAGGTAGAGTCTGGGGACTCAAGAGAGCTTGGTGCTTTGAGGGCTGTGGATATGACTGAAGCATAGGAGTGGGGAGAGAGGTTAAAGAGACACGAAGGGGCCTGAGGATAGACTTATATTGGACTTCCTGCTAAGGAATCTGAACTTTATTTAGTAGGTAATAGGGACCTATTGAAAGGTCATAGCAGAGGAGCGATATGAGGTTACCTAAAACTACTACACATTTAGGTCCTTGAAGACTGAAATTTGTATGCAAAAAAGTGTGGCATAGATAATTATTCTATCTAGTGGGAAAATGTAAGGACAGAGAAGGGAGGAATTAATTCTGCCTGGGGTATGGTGATAGGGAACTTTTACTTCTGCTGGATGTTACAGGGTAGCTAGGATTACCCCAGGCAGGGAAGTGGGGGAGGTGGCATTTTAGACATGAGAAACAGTTCGAATGAAGGACTAAAGGCGAGAGCATGCTTGACATGTTGGGAAGGTCTTTGACCTTGCAGTTGTTGGTGCAGTGTAAGGTCTGAGGGGACCCGTGGCTTGAGAGGAGACTGAGTGTGATGGACCGAAAACAGGTCACCAGAGGATTTTGGTGCCCCACTGTGGAGTGAAGACTTCAAGCTCTAGGAAGAAGGCAGCTATGAGCTTTAAAAAAGCAGCAAAAAGACTTAAGTAGACCTGTGACATAGAGAAATAGCTCTGGCAATTCAGAGAATGAATCAGAGGAGGAGAGAAGGGTGCTGTTGCCCTACATCAGGTAAAAAAAAATGAAGTTGTTGAACTAGGATGGTGGGATTAGAAATGGAGGGCATGGAGTGCAGAGGAGGGACATTTCAGAGGTAAATTTACCAGATGTGGTGATTGGCTGCACAAAGCAAAGGAGGGGAAAGTATAAGAGGGCATTTTCTTATTCAAGCTTCTAGGTGGATTATTGTGACATTTATCAAGGTAAGGAAAACAGGAGAAGATAGATTTGGTTAAAGATAATATTTAAAAGATTATATCCACATTTTAAAATTTGAGGTAAATTTATCTATAAAATGCTCAGATCGTAAACATTTTAATAGGCTTTGACAAGTTGTGTACACCTGTGTAGCCACCTCTACAAACAAGTTATAGTAGTTCTCAGTGTTTAGTCCTATGAGGAACACCTGGATGGTTTGATAAACCATAGTTGCTGTGGCCATTCCCAGGGTTTCAGATTCAGTAGATCTGAGGTGGGGATTGAGAATTTAAATTTCTAGCAATTCCCAGGTGCTACTTGGTTCAGGGACCACGCTTTGAAAACTGCTGATATAAAATATTACCATCACTCCAGAAAGGCCTTCTTTCCCCTTTTGCCCCTTTCCCCCAGGCAACCACAGTTCTGATTTCTAGCACCATGGTTAGTTTGCCTATTCCTGGACTGTATACGAATCAAATTATACAGTATTTATTCTTTTATGTCTAGCTTTTTTTTATACAATATGATTTTGAGATTCACCTATGTTGTTGCGTGTGGTTTGTTCCCCTTTACTGCTGACTACTTTTCTATCATGTGAACACAGCACAGTTTTTTTTTT
>NW_012148618.1:4567724-4569374 GCF_000956105.1 Propithecus coquereli
TATAATGGGATAAATGATTTTTTCCCCCCGCAAGCTTCTTTCTTGCTAGAACATTTGGTTCATACCTATGGGTATGGTCACAGCTGTTTTTTTAGTCTGCAACATTGTAACTGCTTTTATAAAGAAAAAAATTAGTCTCCTCTTTATGTTCTCTAGTTCTTAGGTGAGTAAGATTTGTGATTAATGGTTTCTTCTGTGGCAACTACTTATTTTTAAGGCATTTCAAATATTCATGATCTCAATTGAGTGTGATTATTTTTCAGTTAATTAAGAGAAAAAGTTGTATTTTAAGAGAGTATTATAGACTCATGTAAGCTTTTTCTAAAATAAATATGCTTTTCTATTGTTAGAGACATCAAATCTTTGTTGGCTTTACATGGGTCATGCTAGATCATTTTTAGCACATTAATTGTGATAACTAAACATTTATTGATTCCTTACTAGGCACAAGACACTACTCTAGGTTCTTTAGATGAATCATACTTTATTCTGATCATTCTGAAGAGACTGTGATCATTCCTATTTTATAAAGGAGGAAACTGAGATACAGAAAGGTTAAGTAACTTGCTCAAGTTTATCCAGCTACTAAGATGTTGAACTGTGCTATGAATCCCCGCAAAGTGGTTCCACAGTCCAATAAGATTCCCTACTGAGAATAAAGAACATTTTGTTTAAGTGTGAGTATAACACCTAAGTCCCCGTATAATTTTGAAAGAGTGGTGCCTCTCCAGCATAACCAACATGTTATCAAAATGAGATTTGTGGTTTCTCTGAGATCTGAAATGACCTACAGATGACTCATAGAATTGACTGTCTTTGACAAGGGGACAATGAATTTAATATAGAGAGAATATTTTCTTCCTATCTTCCGTGCTTTGAATTTATAAAGGGGTGATTTATTTATTTATTTTTTCTTTTTTTTCTCTTTTTTTTGTGGACTCAAGTCACAGAAAAGGAGTGATTTATTTTCTTTTCAAAATCACATATTCTGTTCTTTTATGGTCTCTTACATAGCAAAATGATTTAAAATACTAGTCATTTATGTTTAATTAAATTTTTAAAAAGTATGTGTGGTGCTATGAGGGGATACGAACTAAATTTGTTGTACTTTACAATAAAGTTGATTATTAGGAAACAATTTCTGTCTTCATATGTATTGCATTCAGGTAAAGTGATTGCATTTGTATCTTTTAATTAAGACTCCTTTAAAAAGTGCCTTTCATGTTTAAACTTCTTTAGTGTATTCCTCTACCCACTCATGCTACTCATTTCAGGCCTTAACCTGTGCCCTGGTGTTTGGCCCTTTCCTACCTGTCATCCTTCAGGTTTGGCTTCATCCAGTGCGTTGCTGATGACCACTAGAGGTCTCCAGACCACGCTTTAGAAAGCTCCGATTTTACAACCATAACCTAGTAAGTGGAATAGACATGTTTCAGGGGAGATTGGTTACTAATATTCCTCATTAAATATTTATTAAGTGCTTCTTATGTTCCAGGTCCTAGCACTATGCTACATCCTGGGGGTAGATTAAAAGAAAAAGTAAGATTTCTGACCCTAAGAATCCTGTAGTCTAGTGGGGACACTAATGTTTAAACTCTTCGTCAGAAGACGGCAGGTTAGGTGTGGCCGCATCACATCCTCTTAGAGTCT
>NW_012148618.1:4571633-4573964 GCF_000956105.1 Propithecus coquereli
TTGTTACCGATTTATCATTCATTCTGGATCCATCGACTGCATAACAGTATGTTTGGGCACTGGGCTAGGAGCGTGGAGATGTTGGTGGGGGTACAGACAAAACCGAGTTCCTGCCTTCGAGGAGCTCTCAGGCTAGTGGAGCGGATGGATATGTGAAAGTACGTGAGGCAGCACCTGATGGAGGGACTGACGCAGGATGTATGTGAGAACAAAAGAGGAAGTGAGTATCCCCTGCGAGATTTTGTGCAGAGAGGAGCGGCAATATTTAAGTAATATACAGAGGAGGCGGGTAGAGGGAGGGAGGGGGAGGGGACACTGGTGAGAAGAGCGTGGGGAAAGGAGATATAGGCAAGGTTTCCAGGAGGAAGTGATGAACGGCGTTAAATGCCGCAGAGAAGTGTTCTGGCACGGGAAACACCTTGGTGAGCGCAGTCGCAGCGGAGCAATGGGCACGGAAGCCAGAGTGCAGGGGTTTGGAGAATGAATGAGAAGAAAAATGGTGGCGAGTAGGCGTAGCTGCTTGTTGTAAGAAGTCTGCTGGGGAAGACGCAGAGAGACCTCGAGGGAGAGATAAGAGAGATAAGGATAAGCCCAAGGAAAGGGTGTGCACGGATGTGTGAAGTGTATAAAATATCTTTAAAGCCTAGGAAACTTGAACTTGCTTGTGGGTCGAGGAGAAGAAACCATAGAAGGTGAGGTTGAAGATTAAAGAAAAGGGGAGAGCAATCCACAGATCCAAGTCTGAAAGGAGGTGGGAAAGGATATATGGCATGAATAATTAATGCCTTAGGTCATTTTGTGTATCTCCACTCTTTGTTCTGCTGAGACCCTGAAGAACAATGTCATGCTCACATGAAACTGGAGATATAGTAAAGGTAAAATTAGTAGCTTAATTCCTGACAAGGATCCACTGTTACATTCAGTGTAAGAAAGGTGAATTCAGAAAGAGAGTGAGCTAGACACTGTGCATAGAGGTTGGAGAATTATTTCATATTTGGGTTCTGGAGAGAGAATATGTTGAAGGACAAACTACTGTTTGAGAATTTGTGTCTAGTTAGGTAGATTGGAAAGAAAATTTATTTCATACGTATCTGGAACTGATCATGGAAAATGTCTCCTGCCTTCAAGGAGACAGATGTGATGAGAGTGGAAGAGTGTGGGCTCGGGTATAATGAGATTTGAGAGCCTGTGAGAAGGGAAAGGGGAATTAAGGGATTTGAAGACTTGTTTATACTTTTTCATTCAGGGAATAATGGCTATAAGTATAGTGTGTGTGTGTGTGTGTGTGTGTGTGTGTGTGTATGTGTGGTGAGGACACAAAAGATCGGCTGTCTTTGAAAATTTTAAGTAAATAATACAGGGTGTCCCAAAAGTCTTCATACATAGGGAAAATGGGAAATTGTAGCTAAATGTACTTTTATTTACAAAATATTCATTACAAAATTTTATAAAATTTTTCCTTGTAGTCTTCACACAATACACTGTGTATTAGATGCTCAGAACTTATTCATCAAAGTTTGTGCCCTTTGGCCAACATCTCATTGCCCTCACACTCCAGCTCTGGCAACTGCCATTCCATCTTCTGCTTCTGTGAGATCTCACATATAAGTGAGATCATGGGTATTTGTCTTTCTGTGCCTGGCTTATTTCACTTAGCGTGAGTCCTCCAGGTTCGTCCATGTTGTTGCAAGTAGGATTTCCTTCTTTTTTATGACCGAATAATATTATGTTAGGTATATATACCACGTTTTCTTTGTCCATTCATCGATCAGTGGACACTTAGGTTGTTTGCATATCTTAGCTATTGTGAATAATGCTACAGTGAACATGGGCATTGTGAATATGGCTTTGAGACACTGATTTCACTTCCTTTGAATACATACCCAAAAGTGGGATTGTTGGGGTTGTACAGTAGTTTCATTTTTAGTTTTTTGAGTAAGCTCCATCCTTTCCCCATAATGTCTATACCAATTTACATGACCACCAACAGTGTGTAAGCCTTCTTTTCTCTCTGTGTACTTGCCAACACTTACTATTTTTTCATTTAAAAAATTTTTTTTAAAATAGCTTTATTGAGGTATAATTTACCATTAAATTTACTCATTTTAAGAGTGCAATTCAATGCTTTTTAGTGAATTTATGGAGTTGTGCAACCATCTCACCAATCTAATTTTAGAATGTTTCCATCACCCAGAAAAGAAACCGTGTGCCCATTTGTTGCAGTCACTCCCCCTTTCCACACCCAGCCCAGATAACAGCTAATCTGCTTTTTTTTTCCTTTTCTATATATTTTTAGTTGTCCAATTAATTTCTTTCTAATTTTAGTAGAGA
>NW_012148618.1:4574014-4576593 GCF_000956105.1 Propithecus coquereli
CCTGATCATAGCTCACAGCAGCCTTGAATCCCTGGGCTCAAGCAATCCTACTGCTTCAGCCTTCTGAGTGGTTGGGACTACAGGCACATGCCACCACAACCAGCTAATTTAAAAAAAAATTTTTTTTGTAGCGATGGGGTCTCGCTATGTTGCGCAGGCTGGTCTTGAACTCCTGGCTTCAAGTGATCCTCCCTCCTCAGCCTACCAAAGTGCTGGGATTATGGGCATGAGCCCAGCCTAGATTTTTTTTTTTAAATTTAGTCCTATGCCCAAGTATATTTCAATAGTCCATTTGAGTCACTAAAGCAAAAGCTTAAGTAAAAAGGTGTACCTGATAGAGTACTTTGAATACTGACCAGTGTAGATCCTCTAGTATTTTCTGATAGGTAAAGTTGTAGGTTCTATTAAAAAAAAAAAAGAGAGAAAAAGACAATACTGTGATGTTGAATAACTAGTGTTCTTTATGGTATCTGAAAAGCAAGCTTATCATTTTATATTGAATTCTTGTGTAGGTAGTCACTATCCAAGATGTCTTGTACTCACTCCAGTGAAAAGCTGTGGAGAGATAAACATTTGGTACTTTTCAGTGGCCCTTCCTGGGACTTTTCTCTATAGAAAATCTAATGATTGAGAAGATGTTGGCACTGATAACTCAGGTGTCATTTATCCCAATTAAGAAGAGTTGAGTTTGTGGGATTAGCAGCAGATGGAAAACCCTTATTTTTCTAATACGAATACTGGGATGTTTGGGGATCTATGTGTATCCATGAAGTGTTTTTGTTTTTTTCTTTAAAAACAAAACCCTTGTAGACAAGGGTCATGTCAAACTTGGTGTTTCGGGGTATCTGGAGGTATTTTCCTATAGTGCCCTATTAGGCATTCAAATATAGTTATTGCTTGATTAACAAATTCTTGTCTGCATTGTTTTTCTCAGTTGGACAGTGTCATTTCTACATCTAGTTCAACCAAAGCAGAAAATTAGGTAAAATTGTGTTGTCATACAAAAGCCTAATGCATGTTTAATCTCTATTTTTCCATTTATAGTGTTTTGGGAGCCATTTTTAAAGAAAAGACTTAATACTCTTTCATCATTTATGCAATTTCCTGGGATTCATTGTAATTTCTTGCCATTGAGTGTGTTGATGTTTGACTCAGAAAGTAAAGAAATACTGAAATTGCAGTGAATGAGAGTTAATTTTTCATTTTCCTCTAACCAGTAAATACTACAGGTGTTACCAATTATGGACAAGCATCTATCCACATAGGCAAAGTAGGATAGATACAGGAGTCACCTTCTAATAGTTCAGTGAATAGGTTGCAAGCTTCATTGCTGTCTTCTGCAGTGCTTTACTTCGTACAACTCCTGTACCTGAGACCTGGAGTAAATTTTTTTTTTTTTTTTTTAAAAGAGAGAGGGTCTCACTCTGCCACCTGGGCTAGAGTGCAGTGGCATGTCATAGCTCACTGCAGCCTCAAACTACAGGGCTCAAGTGATCCCCCTGCCTCAGCGTCTTGAGTAGCTGGGATTACAGGCTTGTCTCTGTCTCTGTCTCTGTCTCTCTCTCTCTTTGTAGGGATGGGGTCTTGCTATGTTGCTCAGGCTGGTTTGAACTCCTGGGCTCAAGCAATCCTTCCATCTTTGCCTCCCAGAGTGCTAGGATTACAGGCTGAGCCACTGCACCCATTCTTTTCTCCTTTTTGATGTAGAAAACAGATTGACTTATTTTGCTAATTGAAGATATTATCGTCCTCATGCCTATTTGTGAACTGTCATTGTCTATATAGCCACCTTGATACAGACTTATTTCTAAAGCTGGACCAGAGAAAATTTGGTTCTAAAATATATCTTTTGTGACTGCAGCTGCATACCTTGAATAATCTAGAGATCTTGTGTCAAAATTGAATGGATTTTTGAGCTCTAGAACTCTGCTTACTTGGGTGAAGATGGTGAATTGTGTGTGGTGGGTATTTAGGAAATTAATGTTTGGCCTTGATCTTACCCAGCTTTATAGATGGAGTTGAGAATGATTTCTCTGGGAAATATTAATAGAAGCATCTTTCTCAGTTAAGATACATTTTTACTTTGAGTCTGTCTATCAGACTTCCCTCCTGTGCTATTATGTCTTTTCTAAATAATTTCTTCTTATAATTACTTTATATTCATTATATGTACAATACTATACTAATAGACATGATCCTGGAACTTACGAAGTAGCCTTAACCTCCGTTGTCTTCTACGTGGTTTGCTTGGCTTCTTCTAGGGTGACCCTAATTGGGTAGGTACATTTTCCTTCCTAGTTGAGAGTAGCCAAATAATAACAAACATTTTCCTATTCCCGTTATGGAGGCTAGGGATGCTTGTCATATGGCATGAAGTGGACTTAGTTTTTAAGGACATCTTGGCTTATTTGGCTAAAGGAGTACCTTATTACTTTTTATAGCCTTGGAGAGCTGATGATCTGGATACTGTTTAGTTAACTACAGTGAACTATAAACACTATAATTTTTATTGTTTGGTGAAATATGAAAAATAAATTTCATTTATAGGGAATATAAACACCCTTAATTATCTTAATATT
>NW_012148618.1:4576914-4578777 GCF_000956105.1 Propithecus coquereli
ATCTTAATCCTAGTTTATCTGAATGTGATTATTCCCAGAAATTCCAAGCATCAGAGAATCAGAACATAAACAAAAAAACCCCCAAAATTCCAGATCATTTCAAATCACTGGGAAAAAGATGGATTTGTCAATAAAAGAGTATTGGTCCAAGTAGAGTTCACCCTCTGGGGAAAAAAGTGAGATTCAAACCTCATACCATATAATAGGATAAAGTTTACATGTGTCAAAAAGTTCAGCGTAAAACAAATTAAAAACCCATATAGTATTAGAACAAATCATGGACAAACTCCTTTCTAATGTCAGATTGTGGAAGGTATTTTTAAATAGGACACAAAATCCAGAAACCACAAAAGCAAAGACTGTTAAATTTGATTATATAAAAATTAAGAATTTCTGCATGGCAAAACCCATCATAACTAAAGCCAAAAGACAAATGATTATGTGTGGGACTGTGGGTGTGTGTGTGTGTTGGGGGTGGGTAGAATTCTAATTCCTATTACAGGGAACTAATTTCCAATGTATATAACAACCTTATTAAAAATGGGCAAAGGCCATGAGCAGACTTTTCACAGAAAATGAAATGCAAATGGCTCTTAAACATGTGAAAAGATACTCAACCCACTCATGATAGGAGAAATGCAAATTAATTAGACTGAAATACATATTTTCAGCAATCAGACTGACAGAGATCAGAAAGTGTGATGAGACCCTGTGTTGGCAAGGGTGAGGATGCACAGTGTAGGAGAAGGAGGTCGTTTCAGGTTGAGGGGGATGGATAGCAGGAGCACAGAGATGGGAACTGAAAAGGCAGGGCCAGCAGATTCGAGCAGGGCAGGTGACGTACATAGGGGCAAGCCTGTTGACCTTAGCAAGGAGTGACAGCTGGCACACTAGCGTCAAGGCTGAAGGTGGGATACTAGACACAACTACAGGCAATAGCTGAAAAGACTAGTCACTGTGGAGGCAGAAGTAAGATATCAGTAGCCCAAGGGGATCACTTACCACAAAAGGTTACATTATTCCCATCTTTTCCTATTTAATGCCTTCCATTAAAATAGAATTTTACATTCAATGAAAATTTAGCACACTTAACAAATTATAATTCAAAGACATATTTTTCAGTTAGCTCTAATTTTTGGAGAATACTTTTTTGAAGATGCTGATTAAATGAAATATATCTCTAGTGGTTTAGTTGCTTATTGCTGTTCTTAGCTTCTCTTAGCTAGCTCTTGTTCTTAGGTTACGGTGAGTTATGTTACATTACTGAATGTTGAGGACAAAAGTGGCCAGTCATGCACCTGTCTCCCTTTGGTTACAAAGGTATAGGTAGTATAATCTATTGATTAGGACAGAGATGAACTGTTAGTATTTGATTTTGGAAAGGCAAGTAATATGCATAATTTAACAAAATGGTGCGTTTCTTTTTAATTCCCATCTCCCTGCCATAGTTCTTATTCTTCTTTTATTACTTCTGCTTCATCACTCATTTTACTGTCAGAATTCTAAAATTCATAATGCTCCTTAAAATGAACTTACTATCATTTTTTCCTGACTAGTTTTGGGGGCAAAAGGTTAGATCAGGTAACTGCTTGAGATACCTTTTTGTCTAGTGGTCTAGGATGTCGTCATTCTGTATTGTATACTGTAGTTTTAAACATTGTGGATTATGCCTTGAGATTTATACATATTAGAGACAACTAGGGTACCTGACATTTAATGAGATTCTTGTCTGCTTACATTCCTAAGATAGAAAGTAATTATATGTTCAAACCAAAAAGTTAACTTGATTTACATTTTCCTTCTCACAATTTGGTTGCTATCTAGATTTTTTCTTTCTTTCTTTCTTTCTTTTTTTTTTTTTTT
>NW_012148618.1:4591257-4599255 GCF_000956105.1 Propithecus coquereli
CGTGCCCGGCCACTAATCTGCTTTTTAAAATTGATATGTAGTAATTATATATATTTATAGTGTACATGTGACATTTTGATACATACAAAGTATAATGATCAAATCAGGGTAATGGGAATATTCATCACCTCAAACATTTATCATTTCTTTGTGGTGAGAACATTTCAAATCTTCCCTTCTAGATATATTGAAATATGCAATAAATTATTGCTAATTATAGATAGCCTACTATGCTATTGAACACAAGGACTTATTCCTTCCAACTGTATTTCTGTAGTCATTAACCAGTCTCTGTTAATGTTCCCCTCCCCCACTCTTCTTCTCGTAACCATCACTCCACTGTATCTCCATGAGATCAACTTTTTTAGCTCCCACATGTGAGTGAGAACATGAGATATTTGTCTTTCTTTGCCTGGCATATTTCACTAGTATAATGTCTTCCAGGCCCATCCATGTTGCTGCAGATGACAGGATTTCATCCTTTTTTTTAATGGCTGAATAGTATTCCATTGTTTATATACATCACATTTTCTTTATCCATTCATCTATTGACAGACACATAGGTTGATTCCATTTTTTGGCTATTGTGAATAGTGCTGCAATAAACATGGGAGTGCAGATAATCTCTCTGATACACCGATTTCCTTTCTTTTGGATGTACACCCAACAGTGGGATTGTTAGATCATATGGTAGATCTATTTTTAGTTTTTTAAGGAGCCTCCATACTATTAATATTTTTCATATGGCTGTACTAATTTATATTCCCGCCAACAAATTCCTCTTTCCTCCTTTCCCCACATCCTCACCAGCATGTTTTTTTTGTTGTTGTTTATATTTTAGAGCCTTTCTTTTTGAGATAGGGTCTTGTTCTGTTGCCTGGGCTACAGTGCAGTGGCATCATCACAGCTCACTGCAACCGCAAACTACTGGGCTCAAGCAGTCTTCCTGCCTCAGCCTCCTGCATCTGTTATTTTTTATCTTTTTGATAATAGCCATTTTAACTGTGGTGAAATGATATCTGGGGTGAAATGATATTATGGTTTTGATTCTCATTTCTCTGATAATTAGCGATGTTGAACATTTTTTTTCATATACCTGTTGGCCATTTGTGTATGTCTTCTTTTGAGAAACGTTTATTCATATGATTTGTCCATTTTCTAATCAATTTTTTTTCTTTTTTGCTATTGAGTTCCTTATATATTCTGGTTATTAATCCCTTGTTAGGTGTATAGTTTACAGATATTTTTCTCCCTTTCTGGAGGTTGTCTGTTTACTCTGTTGATTGTTTCCTTTGCTGTGCGGAAGCTTTTTAGCTTGATATATTCTCACCCTTTTTTTAATGGTAGCAAACTATTTAGACTTTCCTGAGCATTTTTCATAGCTCTCTGCCCTTTTACTGGTTGTTTTATCTGCTTTCCCCCCAATTAGCTTTTCCCTTTTCCTTCCAAACTCACCAATCCTCATTTCCTTCCTGAATCTTTCCCAGCTGCCCCATTGCTTTCAATCAACCCTTCCTTTCTGTGTGTTGTCTCTCTACCTTGGACCCATGTTCTTGCAAGGATTCTAATAACTTGCTTAGGTGTCTGTCTCCCTTACAACTCTTGAGCTCCCTAATGCAGGGGGAATGCCTTTGGTCTTTGAGGTCCCAATACCTAGCAGGATACTGGGTACACAGCAGGACAGCTATAAATTTTTGTCGAAATGAGTTGAATTGAATTGCCATATTTAAACAAACTTCAAAAGCCATACTTTATTTTAGATGCATTCTTGGGTTCTCAAAGTCCTGCTGTGGTCTCTATAAGTGATACAATGATGGCTTTTTTCCCTCACATTTTTAGTATCTTTAATTAGAGATCTAAATTTTTTTTTTTTAGGGGTGGGGGATTGTGAAGGAGGGGTGTTCAGTTGTCTTGTTTGTTTTTGTTGAGACAAACTCTCACTCTATTGTGCTGGGTAGAGTGCAGTGGCCTCATTGTAGCTCACTGCAGCCTCCACCTCCTGGGCTCTAAGTGATTCTTTTGTCTCAGCCTCCCAGGCAGCTGATAGCTGGGACTACAGGCAAGCAGCACAACACTTGGCTGAGTTTTTTTTTTTCTTTTTTTTTTTTTTTTTGGTAGAGATGGGGGTCTCACTTTTGCTCAAACTAGTCAAGCAATCCTCCAGTCTTGGCCTCCCAGGGTGCTAGGATTACAGGCGTGAGCCACCGTGTCCGGCCAAGATCTAAATATTTAGATCTTTATTAAAAAATACTAAAAGTGTTATTAAAAAGCATTGTTACTTTATTGTATGCTTCCTTGCATCAAAGCCATCTTTAAAATATTGATGCTCTTAAGACATTTAGGAATTTAAAATTTACTTTTAAAATATACAAAATATGTGCTTGCTTCGGCAGCACATATACTAAAATTAGAACGATACAGAGAAGATTAGCATGGCCCCTGAAAAAACAATATACAAAATAAATGATTAATGATGTTTGGTTCTTTATATAGGTTGTACAGCAACTATGACAGCTGGTATAGGCAATTAAGAGACATTTGATATTCTCATAAATACATTGGATGTTTTTAGAGGTAGCATGTGGTCTCTTATATTAAGACCTAATTGCATATATACTTGTGTTTACACTTCAACAGTTTCAAAAGATTTTTTGTCATTCTTGAAAATAAAAAACCTTTAAAACAGTAGAATTGTTCATGTGTTTTCTACCTAGTAGAAACCCATTGCTGCATTATTTTCCATCCATCACAGACGTAGCATAGCTATCATTTTTGTTTCAAATGATTATTTCCTAAGGTGTCTAAGTGATTATACTCCTTGGTTAAATTGCTTATTTAATTACAGTTGGCCCTCCATATCCGAGGGTTCCGTATCTGCAGATTCAACCCACAGTGGATTGAAAATACCAAAAAAAAAAAAAAAAAAAAAAAAATAACAATGCAACAATAAAAAATAATGTAAATTAAAAATATAGTATAACAACTATTTACATAACATTCACATTGTATTAGGTATAAGTATACGGGAGGAAGTTCCTAGGTTACATGCAGATGCCATGCCATTTTATATTAGGGAGTTGAGCATCCGAGGATTTTGGCATGGGGGAGGGGTCCCGGCATCAAGCTCTTCCTCTCCCCCACCGAGGGACGACTGTATGAAGTCCCCAAGTGCATCTACACATTACTGATATTTCTATTTTCCTTATCTTTTTCTCTCAATGCCCTCATGGCAGTTTTTCACTTTTCCTATTCTGTTAGTTGGGGTTTTCCTCTCAGTTTCACCCCAGCTGTGTGGCTTTTCGCTTCCTTATGCTCGGGGCATTCATTGTTTTTCGCTTGTATTAGTCTCCAACAGAGGTATAGGAGTTTGGACACCAATATTTTCTGTCCATGGTTTCTGGGCGTTAGATGGGAGAGGAGCCTGGAGCAGCTAGGAGGTTGCGCTTGAGTTTGTCACCGTTTACTTTATCTTGAGGATTTCAGGGGAGCCACATCCACTCCATCCGCCACCTATGTAGGTATGGGGCCCCTGAGTCCCGGGTTCCTCTAAGTCCATGGTTCTAACCTGGCTACTCATGAAAACCACCTGGGGAAATTTCGAAACTACTGACAACTGGCCACACTCCGTACCAATCAGAATTCAAATCAGAAACGCTGGGTGGGACGCAAACGTCAGGTTTTTTTAATGCTCTTCAGGTGATTTCACTGCGCAGCCGAGCAGGGCACTGATTTCTCAGATAGATCCTCCTGCATCCTGGCTCTCCTCGCTCCATCTCAGACACCTCTTCGCCCAGTCTGAGCTGTCGCACATCCACTTCTGGCTCTGGGACAGAAGGTAAGCTCCACAAGGGCAGGTCTTAGCTTTGTTCCCTGGGAGGTTTCTGGGCATCTGGGACTGAGCCTGGCACCTAGGCGTTGCTCACTGATTATCAGTTGAATGACTTTCTCTAGAGAAGATTTTCTGCTGGTGTTGGAGGGAGAGAGGGTTATGTGATTGTGATGTGTTGGCAGGAGATGGGGAGGAGTGTCTACCTGCTCTGAGATGTTTCAGCCAGCCTTTCTTGTTTCAGCCCTGCCCATACCCACATTCAGAGATACCTGTGCCTCCTATTCCTAAGCCTTTCTGGGCTTTTATCCCTAAGGTTTACATTACTAGGGCTACCAGTTCAATTACCTTCCCAAATTTGGCCTCTTTCATCTTTTCCATTTTTCCTTATAGATTTATGCCTTAGAAACATGTCTTTAACACTTGAGAATTCAGGAGGCAGTGCAGGTAATATTTTGTATTCCATTCACTCTGTTTAACCAAAAGTTGGGCCCTTCATTAATTCCTCCTTCATTCATTTACATGTTCATTTCTTCCACAAATTTATTGAATACCAACTATGTGCCAGACACCATGAATAAAATATAAAGTTGCTAACTACTAATTCAGCTAACATTAAGGTTAGTAAATGATGAATTTGGATGAAAAGGATCAGGAGTTTTTTTTTTTTTTTTTTTAAACCATTCTTGCAATATTTCTGTAAGTTTGAAATTATTTAAAAATAAAAATGATCTAAGAGCATGTCATGCAAGGACTAAATCATAAAGAGCCCCCTATGCCATGCCAGAGATCCTGACGGCTTTGAGAGTCGATGGAGTTTTAAGCAGAGGAGCGCCATGATAAGTTTTGGAATTGAGGAAGATTAACTCTGAGCGTAAACTAGGATGGGTTTGAGGCACGCAAGTCTGGAGGAAGGGAGACCAAGTAGGAGGCTTTACAATAATCCTGAAATGATGAAGGCCTAGGATGAGACACTGAGGGTGGAGAAAAGCAGCTTTTCCCATAATGCCTGTTTTATCAGATTCCCCTGGAGGTGAAGCTATTTCTGTGGTAAGGTAACAGCCATTATTAAGGAAAGTGAGCTGCTTCTTACAGACTGTGTCTTTTGTGGCTGTAATCAGAGACAAAGTACCAGGATTTGTGACAAAATTGACATTGCAATATACAAAAAATCCACCAGAAAGGAGCTTGGGTTATTGCTATTCGGGGAACAGCTGTGTGTGCTGTGATTACAAACACTGCTCAGAACTAAATTTATCTGGTCTGATGGATAAGACATTGGAATTTGTAATAATAAATTTCTTTATGGTTATCTCACCCGTGCGTTTTCTATCTCATTGGACAGCTTGTGCTCATACTTGTTGCTATGGTGAGCCTGTCCCTGGTATACCAGGCTAACGTGTACTGTAAGGATTCTCCATGTGTCTGCTTTAATGGAAAGACATTGCTGTCATTTTTACTTCAAAGTTTTCTCTTTTTACAAAAGAACTTTTGGTTTTTAAGAAAATTTATATTGACTTCTGTCCCACATGCAGTTGGTGTTCTTTGTGCTTACTGTTATGGAAACTTTGTCCAGAGAAACTTCAGTCCAGAGAAGTCACACTTCCCTCCTGTAATTTAGCAGCTAATTGAGAGAACTGCAGAATTGATCAATTCACTGCACACACGATAGGTTGCTAGCACTGAGCTATGGCCTGTGAGTTTCTCTGATCTGCTCAGGGTCAGGGATTATGGCCTGATTATAATAATTTCTATATTCATATTCAGTTACCACAGTGTAAGTTGCTTGTTTGATAAATGTTTGTTGCATTGAGCAGGGGATGTGAGAGAAGAAGAAGGCTTCATTCTGTGACCACATTCAGACTTGTGTAGAGCTTTTGGGCAACTTTATTCAGTAGGTTCCTGTTAGGTGTTGGGTAAATATAGTAACATCACTTTACTTGAAGATTTGACACAAATGAATGGATTAAAAACATTTTTAGAACATTGTGATGAAAAATCACAACAGAAAATTTACCATTGTAACCATTTTTAGTTGTACAGTTTAGTATTGTTAAATCCAGAATGTTTTCATCTCGCAAATCTGAAACCTCGTATTAAGCAATAACTCCCCTTTTCTCCCTCTACCCAGCCACCATTCTACTTTGTTTCCATTAATTTAACTACTTTAGATACCTCATATAAGTGAAATCATACAGTATTTGTGTGTGTGTGTGTGTGTGTGTGTGTGTGAGAGACTGGCTTATTTCACTTAGCAATAATGTCTTCAGGGTTTATCCATATTGTACCATGTGACAGAATTTCTATCCTTTTTAGGGCTGAATAATATTCCATGTAGTATGTGTATACCCCATTTCGTTTATGAATTCATCTGTCAGTAGACAATGGGGTTGTTTCCACCCGTTGGCTATTGTGAATAGTGCTGCTATGAACATGAGTGTGCAGATATCTCTTTGAGATCCCACTTTCAATTCTTTTGGATATATACCCAGAAGTATATGTCTGGATCATATGATAGCTCTATTTTTAATATTTTGATATTTAACATTGTGGTGGTTTCTATCATATGTGACCATATTCTTTGGTTGGTAGGTTTCAGTTGCCTGTGTCAGGGGAAGGCTTTACTGTTTAATCTTAGAGAGTTGGATACTAGAAAATTAATACTTAGAAATTGGTAAATGGTTCTTTGGCACAGAATGTCAAAAGCAAAAAACAAAAATCAGTTTCATTTTAGCTATGTGTGAATTAAATCTCATCATATTTTGAGCAAATATGTTTAAGCAAGTACCTTCCAAAGTGTGTCCCTTAAAATACTATTAATAGTTTTATTGGGTGTTAGTACATATTTTGTGAAGAAAGAGGTTGATAGTCACTTGGGTCGAGGAACCCTGGATTAAACAGTATAAATCAGATTTCGTAACTCTGGGGCTTCTCAAAACCTTTAATGTTTGTGTAATGTACATTGTGAATTGATTAAGACCGAGTGGTAGCATGTAGCGTTTCTGAACATCAGTGGAATTCTTTTTTCTTGGAGCATCTTGCAGGACTACTACTCTGTAAAGAAACTGTAGGACAAAGATTAGGAATTATTAGAGCCAGAGTTTTGTTGAAAGTTACAGGAGGTATATGTGGTCCAAATGAGGTTGAATCCTTTATGGTCAGCCTAAGAGATACGAATCTAACACTTTACAAAGACATTTCACCTGGATTTTGTGTGTGCATCCTACTCGCGGTTTTCTAGGTATGACTGAGTTCTACCTTAGTGACACAGTACTGGGGACAAGCTGTCCTGCCAATCAGTAACTCATGACATTGTATTTGCACTTCAGAACTGAGGGAGAAGCTGAAAGGTTAATTGAGAAGAGGAAAAAATAAATTTGTTTTGTGAAATATTTGGTATTACTTGGTTTTGAAAAGTTAATGAGTGCCTTAATGGTTTTTCAAGGTTGTTAAAAGGAAACTGAGATACTGATTTATATTACCTGTTCAGTCCAAATTATTTCCAGCTCACTGTCCCACATTTTCCCCATCTGTGAAAAAAGGTGCCTTAGCTTGGGCTGCTGTAACAAAATACCATGAACTGGCTGGTCTAAATGACAAACATGTATTTCTCACAATTTTGGAGAGTGAGACGTTCAAGGTCAAGGCATGAGCAGATTCTCTGTATGGTGAGGGCTTCCTTCCTGGTTCACAGGGAGCTGTCATTTTGTTGTGTCCTCACCTGCCGGAGAGAGTAAGCAAGCTCTCTCGGGACTCTTAGAAGGACACTAATCCCATTCGTGAGGGCTCCTACCTCACGACCATATATAATCTTAAAGACCTCCCAATGGCCCCACCTCCTAATACCATCATCACATTAGGGAGTATGTAAGGTTTCAACATGAGTTTTGAGGAGGATATAGGCATTCAGTCTATAATCGAAGGTTTATGGAATTGTAGAATTTTAGAGTTTTAAGGACTTCTAGCAATGATTTCATCTTATTTTTAAGGATGAGAAAGCTAAAGACTGGGGATATTATGTAACTTAATTCATAACTATATTTTATGGCAGAGTTTATTTTTTTTATTTTTTTTTAATTTTTTTTTTTTTTTTTTTTTAAACCATTCTTGCAATATTTCTGTAAGTTTGAAATTATTTAAAAATAAAAATGATCTAAGAGCATGTCATGCAA
>NW_012148618.1:4601879-4609119 GCF_000956105.1 Propithecus coquereli
GCTAATTTTTTCTATATATTTTTAGTTGTCCATTAATTTCTTTCTATTTTTAGTAGAGACGGGGTCTTGCTCTTATTCAGACTGGTCTCGAACTCCTGAGCTCAAACAATCCGCCCGCCTTGGCCTCCCAGAGTGCTAGGATTACAGGTGTGAGCCACCGCGCCCAGCCCCAGAGGGTTTTTTTTTTTTCCCATGTTTTCTTATAGAATTTTTAAGGTTTCAGGTCTTACATTTAAGTCTTTAATCCATTTTGAGTTAATTTTTGTATATGGTGAGAGATGGGGATCCAATTTCATTCTTTGGCATGTGGCTCTACAATTTTCCCAGCACCATTCGTTAAATAGGGTATCCTTTCCCCATTGTATGTTTTTGTCTGCTTTGTTGAAGATCAGTTGGTTATAACTATATGGTTTCATTTCTGGGTTCTCTATTCTGTTCCATTGATCTGTGTGTCTACTTTTATACCAGTACCATGCTGTTTTGTTTACTGTAGCCTTGTAAGGATAATTTGAAGTTAACGTGATGCCTCCAGATTTGTTCATTTTGCTCAGGATCGATTTGGCTATTCAGGCTCTTTTTTGATTCCATATGAAATTTAGGATTGTTTTTCCTAATTCTGTGAAAAATGATATTGGTATTTTGATGGGAATTACATTGAATCTGTAAATCACCTTTGGCAATATGGGCATTTTAAAAATGTTGATTCTTCCAATCTATGAGCATGGGATGTTTTTCCATTTGTGTCATCTGTGATTTCTTTCATCAATGTTTTGTGGTTCTCCTTGTAGAGATCTTTTACCTCTTTGGTTAAATAAGGAGCCTCCATAGTGTTCTCCATAGTGGTTGCACTAATTTACATTCCCACCAACAGTGTATTATAAGGGTTCCCCTTTCTCCACATCCTTGCCAGCATTCATACTGGGGTGAGATGATACCTCATTATAATTTTGACTTGTATTTTTCTGATGATTAATGATGTTGAGCATTTTTTCATATGTCTATTGGCCATTCGTATGTGTTCTTTTGAGAAATGTCTATTCAGATCCTTTGCTCATTTATTAATCAGATTATTTGATTTTTTCCTATTGAGTTGTTGGAACTCCTCATATATTCTAGTTATTAATCACTTGTCAGATGGGTAGTTTGATCCAGTAACCTTAATGAACTCTCATATTAATTACTGCAGTTTGCACATTCTTTTATATTTTCCATGTAGTTAGCTGTGTTGTGTGTATACAAGATCAGTTTTGTTTTTCCCTTTTTACTATTGATTTTTTTTTTTTTTGTTATCACACTAGCTTTTGCATTAGCTTCAGCTATGTCAAATAGAGGCAGTTGAGAGAGGGCATCCTTCTTTTGTTTTTTACTTTAGTGGGAATGTTTCTAAAATTCCACCATTATGTATAATGTTTGCTCTAGACTTTATAACTGTTATCAGTTTAAGAAAGTTGCTTTCTATTCCTAATTTTGTTTTTGTTTTTTTAATTTTGGAATTGATTAATTTTTTTTATTGTCTTTAGGAAATTAAAGGGTTATTCTTTGATACATTTCTTGCCTGTAGTACACTGTATTACAAAACTAAATGTATGAACATATGTAACTGAGGGTAACTTTTTAGAAAAGTAGAATAATAAAGGAGTCCCCTCAATGTTAAACATTTATAATACAGTATAAGAAATTTGGAAAATAAAAACACATTAAAGGAAGTAAAAATTCATCATTATCTAATTTTAAAATTGTTCTTCTGTTGATACTTTATGAAGTAAAGAACGTTCCCCCAATCTCTACTTCCTGCTAGGTAATTTCTTAACTGATTTATGCATATTGCTTCTGCCTTTTTTCTCTGCATACAGAAAGAAAGAAGACTGATAAATAATTTATACACACACATATACGCACACACACACACACACACACACGCGTGCGCGCGCGCCTTTAAAAAAATCTGCAAGTGAGATCATGCTGTGTATGTATCTTGCAACTTTTCATTTTATTTATTTAATTAATTTTATTTCAGAGTATTGTAACTCTGAATGGGGTACAAACACTTTGGTTACATAAATTGCCTTTGCACCACTCAACAAGCGTGCCCATCCCCCAGACAGTGTGTACCACATCTGTTAAGTGTGGAATCCCCTCTCCCTACTCCCACCTACCTGACACCCTGTGAATGTTACTTCCCATATGTGCACATTAGTGTGTTGATCAATTAGTACCAATTTAATGGTGAGTACATGTGGTGTGTGTTTTTCCATTCTTGCGATACTTAAAAGAATGCTCTCCAGCTCCATCTAGAATAATACAATAGGTAGTTCATCATTTTTTATGACTGAGTAGTACTCCACGGTATACATATACTACATTTTATTAATCTGCTCACATATTGATGGGCACGTGGATTGTTTCCACATCTTTGCAATTGTGAATTGTGCTGCTATAAACATTTGAGTGCAGATGTCTTTTTTATAGAGTGTCTTTTTTTCCTTTGGGTGGATACCCAGTAGTGGGATTGCTGGATCAAATGGTAGTTCTACTTGTAGCTCTTTGAGGTATCTCCATACTACTTTCCACAGAGGTTGCAGTCCCACCAGCAGTGTATGAGTGTTCCTGTCTCTCCACATCCACGCCAACATTTGTTGTTTTGGGACCTTTTGATAAAAGCCGTTCTTGCTGGAGTTAAGTGATATCTCATTGCGGTTTTGATTTGCATTTCCCTGATGATTAGAGATGTTGAGCATTTTTTCATATGTTTCTTGGCCATTACTTTATCTTCTTTTGAAAAGTTTCTGTTCATGTCCTTTGCCCAGTTTTTAATGGGATTGTTTGATTTGTTTCTTGCTGATTTTCCTGAGTCCTATATAGACTCTAGTTATTAGCCCTTTATCAGATGTATAGCATGCAAATATTTTCTCCCATTGTGTAGGTTGTCTATTCGTTCTAGTGATAGTTTCTTTGCCTGTGCAGAAGCTTTTTAATTTGATCAGGTACCATTTGTTTACTTTTGTTGTTGCTGTGATTGCCTTTGGGGTCTACTTCATAAATTATTTGCCTAGGCGATGTCTATAAGAGTTTTTCTGACCTCTTCTAGAATTCTTATGGTTTCATGCCTTAGGCTTAAATCTGTTATCCATCGTGAGTTGATTTTTGTGAGGGGTGAGAAGTGCGGATCCTGTTTCAGTCTTCTACATGTGGCTATCCAATTTTCCCAGCACCATTTGCTGAATAAGGGTTCTTTTCCCCAGTGTATGTTTTGTCTGCATTATCAAAGATCAGATAGCTGTATGAGGACGGTTTTATATCTGGGTTCTCAGTTCTGTTCCATTGGTCAATGTCTCGGTTCTTGCAACTTTTCTAACGTGATAACGTTTCATTGAAATCTTCAGAGATTGAAAAAAAGTTACTTGGAACTCCTTATAGGAATATACCAAATTACAAACATTCTCCGTTTTTTTTTTTTTTTTACTGTTACAATAATTGACAGAATACACATGTACATACATCTTTACCTAGCGTTTGTGCTAGCATTTTTGTGTAACAGAGACCTAGAAAAAGGACTGGGATGCCTCAAATCTTCCATCTCTCGAAAATCATTTTTATGGCAACCTGTGAAGAAAAATTTCTTCAATTATATATCTGAAGATTTTTAGCCAGTTTTTGCATTTGTAGTTCAAAATAGGAGAATATAGAGCCATCAAAAATACAGAAATCATGTCTATACATAATTACTATGGAATCATAGCACTTGGTTGGATCATTCCATTTCTGGAAGGAACCTTATTGATCATCTGTTTTGATTCCCTCTTTTCACAGATGAACAAACTGAAAATCAGAAATAACTTTCTGAGGTTTGAGATGGAAAGATTATTTTCAAAGTAAACAATCCTTGAGACTTATAATATGCGAGGCAGTGTGCTGTCTGCTTCTTGTACATTGTGTCATTTACTTCTTACTGAACTCTGTGAAGTAGGTATTCTCATTTACCCTTCACAACTGAGGAAACAGGTTTAGGATTTAGTTGGGTAACTTCCTTAAAGTTATACATACAATCAAGAAGTGACAGAGCTCAAGTTTGGAACCAAGTCTGTCTGATTCTATAGTCCATGTTCTTTTCACTAAGTTTACCTCCTTTCTGAGAGACTGTAAGCAGCACACCAGGTTAAGTACATTATTTTCAGATTGTTTCTGTAGTGTTTTGATTTCACAGTGTGAAGAGTTTAACATAGTTCTCATTTACCACTTAGTCATCCTCTTTAGCGAGGATGTTAGTGTGCTATTGAGAAAGTCCACTTAACAGAGAGTTTGCAGTGAAGGGAACCAGCTGACATGTGCATTGCTTGGAATGGCTGTCCAAGGTTATTAGGAGATAGATCAAAATAAAAACATAAAATAAATGAAAAACAACCTGAGACTAGATAACACTTTGTATGATGTTTTACCCCCTCCTTGCAAATTCTTTTCTGTTCTTTTGGTTCCTAGAAGAATTGTTTGGTCTCTAGCTCCTGAAGATCTTTTTAATCATGTTATCTTAATTTAAGTAAGTAGTAGATTGAGCTTCAGCAATGAGAACAGAGGAATTTCTTTAGCAAAGAAAATTGCTGTTCTCAAACCAATCTTTTACCATATGGGTTTCTTCTTTCTAGTAGGTGTCTTTTTGCTTATGCTGATTTTTAATTTTAAGCATGTTTGATAGGTGGAATGTAAGTGGGTTGATCTTGTCTTAATAACTGGTAATTCAGATCTTCATTGCAAGTGGAAATCACTCATTAACTGACATGGTGATTTAAAAAAAAAATAACAATTTGAACAAGTCTTCACTACTTTCTCTTTCAAATAATTTTGGGAGTCTTTTCAGTCATTATGAGGTGATATGTTTGAAGTTATGTGTAGCCGTAAAAATGTTCACCATACACATTTAACAAATTTGCATAATTATTGTATTTGATCTATTTTATGATGAAAGAAATTGTCTCTCATGAATGTTCTTTTGGAGGCAGAGCAATTTGGTTCTTCTGGAACAAAGACTTCCCCTGTCTCAGTTCCCTTCACTCTAAAAGTTGCAATTTTTTTTTTTTTTTTCCGAGACAGAGTGTCACTCTGTTGCCCTGGCTAGAGTGAGTGCCGTGGCGTCAGCCTAGCTCACAGCAACCTCAAACTTCTGGGCTCAAGCGATCCTACTGCCTCAGCCTCCCGAGTAGCAGGGACTACAGGCATGCACCACCAAGCCCGGCTAATTTTTTCTATATATTTTTAGTTGTCCAGATAATTTCTTTCTATTTTTTTTTTAGTAGAGATGAAGTCTCGCTCTTGCTCAGGCTGGAAAAGTTGCAGTGTTTTGACTCCATATGATTTAGTTGCCGTGAACTTATTTTTGATGCAGTTTCTCATTGAGACTTTTATCACAGCCAGTGTTAATGTGACATAGTGATGCTAGAAAGTGAATGAATTATAGGCAACATCAATATTGTAAAGGTAATTGGGGAATGGGGAGAATTTTGTTGGGGGCGGAAATCATTTTAACAGATTGAAAAAAAATTCATTTTCAATTCTGTGTTTTAGGAATTGCCAGGTTTACAGCTATTTGTTAGCTATGACAGGATGTTCTTTTGTATCATAGTGATGACAAACTGGCTTCCTCTGTTGCAACTCCCTATTTTTAAATGATTATCAAAATACTGAATGCTTTTGTTATTGACCACTGTATAGTTGTCATATATCCCAACCTAGGGTGAGACCATCTTTCTCAGTTTCTATAGGCCCTAGCATAGCCCATGTGCATGAATGAAAGAAAGACTGAAACTCCAATGGAGGATGCCTTAGTTCATCTCTTTGGGGTATGTATGTGTGTTTGTGTTTGTATAGCATTGTTAGGGCCTAGGGTCAACTTACTTCCTGAGTCTAATTCAATTTGAGTGCTTCTGTATGGTGGGGGAGATGGTGTCTAATCCAGGTTAGAATTCCATGTTCGTTTCTCTCTGCATCTTCATATGAAGCTGGACAAATCACTCAGGTCTAACCACATTCTCTCAGATTTGCAGTCTTGCTCCTGCTTCCAAAAGGGATTTGTTCTGTGAAGTTTGGATTCGGTCAATAGGCAGCACTCAAAGATCCGAAAGGCCACATGTGGCCCCGAGGCTGCCAGTTCCCCACCTCTTGGAACTAACCTTATAGGATGTTGGATGATACTTACCATTGTGATTTACTTCCCTGGAGATCAAGCTCATGTTAAAATCAAGCCTTTCCATGTGAGTGTAAAGGCTTTGGATATTTTATATTTTCTCTAATCTCTATTTCTCTTCTATCAGGGGGATTGTTTTGACTCTAATAAGCTATTTTCCCAGTTGCAAATTAGCTATACTTCTAACCCCGAGAAAGGGATCTTTCTAATCAATTGGATCTTGACTTCCTTCTGCTTATTATGTGAATTCTAATGACCAAGCTCTTTATTATTTTATTTTATTTTTCGTTTCAATAGATTTGGGGTACAAGTGGTTTTGTTATATGGATGAATTATATAGTGGTGAAGTCAGGGATTTTATTATACCCATCATCTGAATAGTATACATTGAACACGATAGGTAGTTTTTGATCCCTTACTCTCCTCCCAACCTCCCCCCTTCTGAGTCTCTAAAGTCCCTTATACCACTCTGTGTGACCATGTGTACCCTGGTTCAGCTCTCACTTATAAGTGAGTACATACAGTATTTGTTGTTCTGTTCCTGAGAGTTCAGTTAGGAGTATGGCTTCCCAGTTCCATCCAAGTTGCTACGAAAGACATAATTTCATTCTTTTTTATGGTTCATTAGTATTCCATGGTGTGTGTGTGTATACACACACACGCACATATATGTATATATACACACACCCCCCCACACACACACATTTTCTTTATCCACTCATCAGTTGATGGGCATTTAGATTGATTCCATGTCTTTGCAATTGTGAATCGTGCTGCAGTAAACATTCAGGTGCAAATGTCTTTTTGATATAATGACTTCTGTTCCTTTGGGTAGATACCCAGTAGGAGGATTGCTACATTGAATGGTGGTCTACTTTTAGTTCTCTGAGAAATCTCTATACTGATCTCCGTAGAGGTTGTACTAATTTACATTCCCACAAACAGTGTATAAGTGTTCCATTTTCACTGCATCTGCACCAACATATGTTGTTTTTTGACTTTTTGTTAATGGCCATTCTAATTGGAGTAAGATGGTATCTAATTGTGGTTTTTTTTTTTTTTTTT
>NW_012148618.1:4610318-4618056 GCF_000956105.1 Propithecus coquereli
ACGGGGTCTCGCTCTTGCTCAGGCTGGTCTTGAACTCCTGAGCTCAGAACGATCCACCCGCCTCGGCCTCCCAGAGTGCTAGGATTACAGGCGTGAGCCCCCACGCCCGGCCTGCCAAGCTCTTTATTGAGAAAAATAAAATAAGATAATTTAGCATTATTTACTTGGTTTTCCTGTAACACTGCTTATTTTAATGAGTTTAATGAAAATATTTAGCAGTTTTCTTTTTTGACAAATAGGTAAAAAATTTAAAAACTTGCTTTAATTTGATGGTTATGTGCTAACTGAAATAACTGCAAAATAATCTCATTCAAATGACCCTATAAATGGAATTAAATATTTGAAGTGCAGTTTTTGAAAGCCGGCTTTCTTAAAGTAAAGAGGGATAGTGGTTTATGATTCAGACTATAGATAATTTCCTCATTGTTGTACCATACCTATTATTGGTAGTCATTCTGTAAGATAAAAGCACCCCTCCAGGGAGTTGCAACTTCTATTTTTTCTAAGGAGTGGGTGGTGTATGCAAGTAAAATGTGGGATGTGCCTAGAGAAGGAAAGGGAATGTTTAAAAATCATGAAATTATGGTTACTCAGCCATCAGCCCTCAGTAATTCTTAAATTTTAACAGATTACTTTTCATTCCAAATTTCATATTTAACATTTGATAATCTTAATTTTGGGTTCATAGTGACTATTCCCATAGCATTTTACATTTATTAATTACTATTAATACTAGTATTAATTACTATTAATTACTAGAAAGTGTGTGTAGGCTGTTTCATGTGAAAGGAAGAGAGAATATTTAGCTCCAAGTCTTTGAGAAAAGAGTTATAGATTATAATTTATACAGATTTCATTCATGTTCACATTCTTTTTGTATTTGATAGAATGTCTCTTTCTATTTAGGATCTCATATTTACTTGGCTCAGCCTGGGCTTGAAATTAGTATTTAGTTAGTAAACTCTCTTTAAGGATTACTGAAGTGGTTATTTTGTTCAGGATGGACTCATAACAGTACCAGAGTATGTCAAGATGCTATCCTGAATCAGGTCCTTATTCCCTTAAAATCTCCTCAACTTTGGGACATAGTTCTGCTCACTTCTAGAAGAGTGAGAGACCATAACAGGTGGATGAAGATGGCAGAAGATGATTTGTAAAATGACTAGAAAGTATTTAATTTTTTTCTACTGTTTTGGAGACTTACCATGTCATGTTAGAATAATTTCCTAATCTGTTCATCAGGGTGCTGGTGCATTGATAGGACCCCTTTGGTATGTCTCTAGCAGATGATTGATTTACAGCACTTAGGAAGAAAGGACTAGATGGATTTTCTCTTAGCAGCAGTTATACCTGCTATAACTGAGCATGATTGTATTTCATCAGTCTGTTATCATATACTTTTTATTTGATTCCCTAGTAGTTTAATGCCTTATGCTCCTATTTGTTCTGAATTAATTTCCCTTCTTAGATACGTGAAGATCAGGCTGATCTGCTTCACTGTGTATTTAGGGACACTGTGTTTCCCATTTATCACCTGCTGCTAATCTTTAGCAGTAAAATTAAAATGACATTTGTTAAAGGATGTTTTGATCTATTTTTGAAAAGGGTAGTAAAGAGTAATTAGTCACAGTAATGGTTCCCTTCCCCCATTTTATGTGCAAACTTAGGTTGTTTACTGAAACGTTCTAATTTTGTAATGGTGATGGAGAATTCTAGCTTTAGTTTCATGATTCGTTTAAGCAGTTAAAAATCTGGTGAATCCTTGAAGTATTTGTGAGTTTAGCCTCCTTTACTTGGGTGGTTTATAGGGCTGGTGCCAGCATCAGTCCTACAAAGTAGTTTTCTTTTTTTTTTCCCTTGGCCCAGAGGTTGGCTCCACTCCCTCCACTTTAAATACCATCTATAGCTATCAAGTGTGGGCAACTCGCTTGAAATCATCACTCAAAATATGAAGTCAGGACTTGAGGCAGTATGACTGCCTGGGTGACTGGGGTTCTGTGTCTCAGTGACTAACAGTCAACATAAAGACCTGGGAGGGAGTCAAATGGGTATGGGAAGTGTAGAAACTGTCAAAGAACAGCTAAGTGTCAGGTGCTAAGGTGATAAAACACGCACACTTTATATGCTGAGCATGGTTTGTTATTCTGAGTCAGGCACGCCATTTTTCCAACTCCCTGGTTCTAAAGTCCCACCAAAAACAAATTTTCTAAAAGCAGAAAGCAATGAATGTCGCTAGTGTGGAACTTAGTAAGAATTTTTATTCTGTTCCACCTGACTGTCACTTTGAGTTTCTTGAGGCCATTATGATTTGATGGGTACTACGTAGGCAGAGGTTCTCATCTCTGGATTAGGAACATCTAAGATAGTATCTCACAGTGATTGCTGTTACTTGACAACACCGTATCAGGAAAGGAGAAGGAATTCTGCTCTATTGGTTACTGTTGATCCTTGTCTATAATGCATGTGCTCTTTAAAGACATGTCTGGAGCTGTTTTAGTCCCAGGGTTACTACATTAAAGGTCCTTCCTGCCTGGGAGCACCTTTCCAGTACAGTTTTTCTGGGACTGTTGGCACCTGTGTAGTCCCCCTGTGCAGGATGGCTGAGCTCCATTCATGTGTCAGTGTTGGAGTTCATGTGGCAGTCAAGTCAGCGTGGCTTATGCCTCACATCCTGGCCTATCCCTGGACCCAGAGAGTCCCATTTCCTCCTCTCTCCCTAATTTGGTTGCTTCTTGGAGAACACTCTGCCTGTTTCCTGTTTCCCATTATTCAGCCTCAACCTTTTGTACTATTAATATGTATTAGTCTTCGTAAGACGTTTTTTAGCCTTTTATCTACTGTCCGCAGCATCTCGTAATGTCTTACACTTCCAGGGCCACCTTCCCAGCCAACTCTGTGGTGCTTAGTGCCATAGATTGATCTCTTGCTTGCTTTCACCTTGCTGGCCTGGTTCCTGTTGTCAAATTCAGGAATGCCTCTCTCAAGTTTCTTTCATAATATGAACTATAAGATTTCAGAACTTTCAAGTTTGCCCGTGCAGGGAACTAATGTTTGAATTGGTAACATTCAGTAACCAGTTTGTGTCTTTGTTGTGTAATGACTTATGAGTTTTTTTTTTTTTGAGACAGAGTCTCACTGTGTTGCCCAGGCTAGAGTGCCGTGGCGTCATCCTCGCTCACAGCAACCTCAAACTCCTGGGCTCAAGCGATCCTCCTGCCTCAGCCTCCCGAGTAGCTGGGACTACAGGCATGCGCCACCATGCCCGGCTAATTTTTTCTATATATTTTTAGTTGTCCAATTAATTTCTTTCTATTTTTAGTAGAGACGGGGTCTCACTCTTGCTCAGGCTGGTCTCGAACTCCTGAGCTCAAACAATCCACCCGCCTCGGCCTCCCAGAGAGCTAGGATTACAGGCGTGAGCCACCGCGCCCAGCCCATGACTTATGAGGTTTATGGAACACTCTTTAATAGGAGTACTTTGCTGCGCTGTTCAACAGAGAGGTTTCCATTTTGACAAGGTATTGAAGTGAATGGAATCTTTACCCTACAGTTTGATGGTTGGGAGAGTTTTGCATGGATTAGCTTCTGCCTTTATACATTTCCGACCTTGTTTCTTCCCCACTACTCACCTGTGTCATTGCCAGGCATGGCAGGACACACTTCGTGGAGAGTAAACTCTCTAGCCCTGCATTGTTATGTCCTGGTGCTGTGTTGGCACAGCAAGCAGTGGGAATACTCTTGAAAACTGTTCCTATACCAAGAGGGCCAGCGGTATAAAAGCCACATGAAATACGTCCTCAACTCAAATTCCTCTTACCCAGATCCTTCAAAGGCCCAAGGCCACACCAAAGTCACCCCATACAGGGAAAGTGTGAAGTTGGAGTGGAAAGAAAGACTGCTCTTAACAGATTGCAATTAAAACTTCCTACTTTTGCACTGCACTCCCTGGGCCACAGACCAGTACCAGTCTGTGGCCTGTTAGGAACCGGGCCACAGAGCTCTGCTTCCTCCCCAGCTCCACGTCCCTCTAGGCCCCCCACCCCGCCAACCCTGTCCATGGAAAAATTATCTTCCATGGAACTTAGGAACCAGGCCACACAGCAGGAGGTGAGCAGTGGTGGGCAAGCCAGCGAAGCTTCACCTGTGTTTATAGCCATTCCCCCTCGCTGGCATTATAACCTGAGCTCCACCTCCTCCTCCCCTCGAGTCTGTGGATGGAAAAATTGTCTTCCATCAAACTGTTCCCTGGTGCCAAAATGGCTGGGGACCACAGATTTTGCACATCCTATAAAAACATATGATCATGTAGTACATTGCTAGAGCCTCCAAATTCTACAGAAATATATGATTAACATGATTATATTACCAGGGCCTGTGCAGGTGAGATTCCTGAAACTTGTTTCATTAGCTTTGTTGTAAACTGCCTCTGATCACTCTTTGTCTTCTGGTGGAAAAAGATCAGAGTGTCATATCAAGGTATGGTTAAAGCAACATGTTTTTGAGTGTTTTATATATATATTTGGCACTGGAGAATTTATTGGAATGAATAATTGTCATTATTTTGTTAATGATTGCAGACATTCGGTTAGTACTTTCCAGGTGCCAGGCACTGTTGTGAGCACTTAACATATTATCTCACTTAATTCTTAGGACAATCCTAGGAGTTAGGTACCATTATTGTTTTCATTTTAAAGAGGATTCTGAGGCACAGTGATTTTCAATAACCTGTCACAGCCAATAAATAGTACGGCGGGGATGAAAGCTCAGGCTGCACAGTCTACTTCTCAACCCCCTGCACTGCCTCTCAAATCCTAATAAAGCTGCATGATCCTGGTCCTGAGGAGGTCGGAAGGAACTTTTCCAGTATGCTTAATAGGGGTGTCTTTTGTTTTTCCTAGTTTAGAAAAGTTGGGAAAAAGGAAAAGGCTCCTAGAAGAGGAGGTAGAATGAACGAAGTGATAAATAGGGTTCCGGAGAAAACATAGGTGTTGAGACTGGTTAGCCAGCGAGGGGGCAGGTTACTGAACAGCTACTTAAGTGTGCTGTGTTTTTTAGATTCCAAGAAATACTTCTTTTCACACTTCTAGTGTTTCTAGTCAATATGTGCCTTATAGAAGTATGTAGGTGATGTGATAATGTCCCCCATCTGAGAAACTGTGTTTAAACTGATAATGTAAGTGACAGCGGTGTCTTGGAAAAATAGCACAACCCTTTGTTGCTACAAGAAGGATATTGTCCATTACCTTCATTTGCTGAAGAGGCATAATAAGAGAAAATAGGTTAAATAATACAGGAAGCATTTGATGAAACGTGAGGAACGCTTTCTTAATGATAATATTAGAACTATGCTCCAAAAGCAGGGACAGGATTTCAGTCTTTACAGGTATATAAAATATGTCTAAAGCTTTCCATCTCAGGTAAGTTTGGGGGTCACCTCTAGCCATGATTTGAAATTCTTCCTCCCACTAAAGAGAGACTCAGCATATAAATTAACCTTACTGTGGTACCTTGTTGGGTAAAAATGTCTGAAATTATGCACTTCATTCCCACAGTATTACTATTAAATAGTTTAAGCCCTCACCCATGCTTATGGGCAGGGATTACTTTTTAGTATGTTATGCAATTAACAGCCATTAACCAGCACGCCCATCTTAAAAGCGCTGCCATATGATTCTGAGGGCTGCAGTACCATCGCAGTGCTGTCAGTGCAGGGACTGGAGCTCCAGGGAAAATAATGACACTGGAATGGTCCCATTCTTTTTTTTCCATTTCTTTAACCACATTGTCTTCACCAAAGTCTTCAACCAGATTTCCTTCTTCGACTGCCAATTTCTCTTAAGTCCATTGGGATCAGATGAGTAGGCCTGGTTTTGTCTTAGAGAAAGGAAGATATCAGAAGGGAGATTTGGGGTGGATTTCTCTCCATCTACTGCTAGCACTAATCATTTATCCCTGGGACTTGGCAAAAGATGATGTTAGGTTGAGACAGAGTGGAACTTTCTCTGGTAATTGTTTCAGGGAATCATAAGGAGGAAGACACAGGGGCTTGTGTGAAGTCATCATCGGGTTGCTTTATGAGCCAGAAGACGTGTACTCGTTAACACAGAGTATAATGAAGAATAAGTTTCAATTCCAATTTTTTTTTTTTTTGGAGACAGAGTCTTGCTCTGTTGCCCCAGCTAGAGTGCAGTGGTGTCATTGTAGTTCACAGCAATCTCAAACTCCTGGGTTCAAGTGATCCTTCTGCCTCAGCCTCCCAAGTAGGTAGGACTACAGGCATGCTCCATTATGCCCAGCTAATTTTTTCACTTTTTGGTAGAGATAGGGTCTCCCTTTTGCTCAGGCTGGCCTCGAACTCCTGAGCTCAAGCAATCCTCCTGGCTCGGCCTCCCAGAGTGCTAGGATTACAGGCGTGAGCCACTGAACCCAGCATCAATTCCAATCCTGTATTCCTCTTAAAACTTTGTCAAACTTTGTCATGTTCACTTTAAAACTTTTCTGCATTTTCACTTACCTGTTTCCTTCTTCCTCGGAAATATCTAAGTGACTCATACTTTCTAAGGCTGACTCCTTAACCTCAGTATCCCTCATTCTGTCCATACCTTTTTCTGATTTCTTGTCTTGTATCTTCAGTCTCTGCTTTGCTTTCTCCCTATAGCCTGAGCTGCTATTTCTTTAGCACTAATTTATTAACTGCATTGGCACTGTGATTTCTACTTTTATGAACTCAATATGAGATACACACACCTATCAAATGTACTATAAACATTTTCCATTTTTCCACAGAACATTGAGTAAAAGTATCTGCAGTTTCCAGTAAAAGAGAACTTTTGTATGGAAAATGCCACCCACTGCTTAAATATCTCCAGCATGAAACCTATACTCTAAGTATGACTCTTAAAACTTCTCCAACCTTCTCTTTTTCTTGTTCATTTTATTAATAAGTACCCACTACTCTTCCTCAAGCACCTTGGGTATATTCCTGATTCCTCAACATTGTATGCATTGTTTCCCCCACCTAGAAGTGCACCATGCCTCACCCCTCTTTCCACTTGTCTAACTCCTGCCTTTATTTCAACTTATTAATGCTCAGTATGTGCTGCTTTATATTGCTGTGCAGCTTTTCGTTACTTTTTTGAGAACAGGGGCCAGACTGTACCCCTAGTCCTCTGAATACCCTGTATGCTTTAGGCATACAGTAAATGGTTAGTCGAGACAGAGATACTCTATATCACAGTGGGCAAACTATTACTTGAGGGCCATTGCCAGCTTTTATAAATAAAATTTTATTGAAACACAACCACCCCTATTAATTTACATATTGCATATCATTGCCTTTGCACTGTCACTGCGAGTTGAGTTGTTGAAACAGAGGCTATGTGACCCACAAAGCTACAATATTTACTATTTAACCCTTTGCTGAAAAAGTTTGCCCATCTCTGCTCTGCATTTGTAACATCTCAGGCTCTCACAGTTGTGTGTCTTACAATTTGGAAGTCAGAATAAATCAATTAATATGCCTGGAGGAATTACTGTGATTACTGTTCATTAATGCCTATGCTTCACTATTATTGTAAGTTACATATAATTGTTAAAATTATGTTTCAAGGATAAAGTAAATTCCCAATTACTCATCTTTTCAATTGGTAAAACAATGTATGGCTAAATCTCACATTACTAATTCTTTTCTCTGCCTCATAAGGTTGTTTCATTGAAATGGAACAAAAGCATGGTAATT
>NW_012148618.1:4620770-4622598 GCF_000956105.1 Propithecus coquereli
CTTGTGACATGCCCCTATCATTTTTTGGGATACTTCCTTGTTTCTGGCATTCACGATGCTCCATACTCATCTTGTACCTGCCCTGTCCCAACCCTGGAATCCGCCTTTTCTCTCAGGAGCCCTGGTTCCTTTCGGTGCAAATGGTTTTAAAGACCAAAATGTGGGCTCTAGGTGTGTGCCTTGTGCCTGGAGTGTCTTTGCTAGGTAGTCAGGGCTAAGGAATACGTGTATATGTGTATGTATGTATACTGATACACATACACACGCGTATGTGTTTCTACATACACATTTTTTAAAAAATCTTGAGTTCACACCAGGACTTCCAGTTTTTATCCACCCTTACAGGGTTCATTCTTGCCTTCTCCTATTCCATGTTTGTATGCCCCTTCTTTCATAATGAGAACCCTGGCACTCAGCTATATCACTGCATTCACTTATGTGCCCATTCCTATAATTCATCTAGTATAGTTTCCAAGCTGCTGCTTCCATTTTCCACTACAAAAAACAAACCTACTATCCAAGATTTATTTGCTATTCTCTCCCACAATTCAGAACGTATACATATAGGGTTCATAAGTTTATTGAACTAGTTCTCTCTCCCTTCCACCCTCCTTCAGTGTGGTTGTATATTCATTTGAAATACTATGGGGTTTGGATACTTACTGTTCACTTTCAGGTGTTTCCTCCCCTCCCCATCCTTATCGATTTGATTATATGTATAACATTAACATTCTTTCAAAAGTCAAAACTATACAAGACACATCCAAAGGAGTGTTGCTCCCTCTCCTATATCTCTGCCACCCCACCTTTTCCCACCCCTGCTTTCTGGTTTACCCTCCTTGTGTTTCAATTTTGTGAGGATTAGCATATATGTGCCTTCTTATTTTTCCCTTCCTTCTCACATGTTATTGAAATGTTCAGAATAAGCAAATCTATAGAGACAGAAAGAACTACTAATAGATACAGGATTTCTTTCTGGAATGATGAAAATGTTCTAAAATTGTGGTAATGGTTGCACAACTTTAAAGATACAAAAATCCATTGAATTATGCACTTTAAATGGGTGAGTTATAAGATATATGAATTATATCTCAAAAAAGCTGTTGTTTTTTTTAAAGGATGTTGCGACCGCATGTATGCTTCTTGCACTTTGCTTATTTTACATTCTACTGTATCTCCTAGAAATAATTTTTACATCAGTTCTTAGAGATCTTTGCCTTTTTAAATAACTGCTTAGTTCTCTGTTGTGTGTATATACCATAGTTTATTCAGCTAATGTCCTGTTTGCAGACATTTAGTTTGCTTTCAGTCTTTTTCAATTATAAATAATACTGCGGCGAATAACCATGTGCACATGTATTTCACATTGTTGGAGGGTTTTCTTCAGAGTATATTCCTAGAAGTGGGATTACTGGATCAAAGGGAAAATGCGTGTATTGTTTTGTTAGATATTGCCGGTTTTCCTCCACAGAGGTCATCCCATTTTGCATTCCCATCAGCAGGGAGTAATAGTGCCTGCCTCCCCATAACCTAACAAAATTTATCATCAAGCTTTTCAATTTTTGCCAATATGATGGTTAGAACATGGTATCTCGTTATGGATCAAATTTGCATTTCTCTTACCGTGGGTCAAGTTGAACATCTTTTCAGATTCTAAGAGCCATTTTTAATATGTTTTTGTAAATTGTCTTTGCATGTTTTTTCTAATTTTTCTGTAAGATTCTTATTTTTATTCTTCATTTTTAAAAACTCTTTGGCTATTAGAAGTATTAATGCCTTATCTTTGTTATATGCTGTTAATATTTTCTCCTAGTTTGTCTTTGACTTT